>NC_044251.1:33382643-33702111 GCF_003957555.1 Calypte anna
CAAAGGTGAGTTTTTATTATTCATGTTCAATCGTGGCTCTTCAGAGATGCTATTAAAAACATCTGAACACCAATGGGCTCCTCTCGTCCAAGCTTGCAGCAGGCAGCAAGTATTATCGTCAATATTTATAACGCTGATAATCTCAGCTTGATTATGAAAAAATAACTAGTACCCAAGGAAAGTTACTTATGCAGAAAACACTGAGCCTTTACATTTAAACTTTGTGGATTAGTCATGCTCAGATGACAGCGCTATCTAGTGCTGGCAATCTGCAGGTAGATGATGCAATCTTAGAGGTGACCTACAGAAACAAAGCGTGCTTCCTCTGGGCTGTACTGAAGCAGCTACTGTAATAAGATTGAAGTATTGCAGTTGATAAAAACCTAGTCCTTGGCTTACAAGGGAGAAAGTTAATTATGCTGCAGAAGCTCCTGAGATAGTGTTATGTGGGTGACCTACATCTGAGAAGCAGAATCCTTCCTTTTCACGCCTCTGCGTCAACTCATGTCACCGAGTCTCTGGGGACAGGGATAGGGGGAACCTTATCACTAGTACAAGTAAAGCCATACTAGTCCAGCATCAGAGAGCTTCTGCAAGCAGAAGTGATAAGACTATAAAAGGGAGCAACTATGCATCCAGTATCAAGCCTGCACTAAGCCAACACTACAGTTTGTTACCACAAGTTACTCTGAGAGCCTGGGACAAGAGCTGAATGCAGCAGCACATGTACCCTTTAGAAGTGATGGACTTTCAGAAGCTGCTTCAGTTATTGGCTGGTGCCTCACTAATCTATGCTGGATGGGGAGGCTCTGGTTACAGGCTAGCCAAGATGGCTTCTTCTTTCTATCAGCCCAATGTGATGCAAGGTAACACATCTAAAGCAGCAGAACTGGGACAAGTAACTTCCCCAGAGGAGACCACACAAATTTCTCATTAGGTTCAGTAATACAAGTTCAGAAGCTGCCTGCCCAACAGTACGAGTCACAACCAAAACCACAAGAGGTTTGGGTTTTTTGCATGGACTTTGTATGACTGCTCCCTCCCAGGCATACTCACCAGATACCCCTGGCATCAGGCCAATCTCGTGCCATTCCAGATGCCAAAAGAAGAGGAGAAACTGGCTTGTCAAACAAGAAGTGATCATCAATGAGCTGCTGCTGCTCTGCATCAGTCATGTTCCTCAGAGCATAGTACTTCCCCTTGAAATCACCGCCCAGACTACCCAGAGCTGAAAGAGAAAGTCACTTTTAGGATGGGACTCAAAGATTCTAGACATTCTCAGCCATTTAGAGAACACATACAAAGTACAGCAATGTCCAATTTGCTGGGTTTGGTTCCTCTCTTGCTTTGATCTACAATGGCAGATACTTTAGGCAATATCAGCTGATTTGCCTGCACCTTTCAGGCTTACAAGAAGCCTTTGTTCCCTTACATGCAGTGTAGAATCATAGCTGTTGTTCAACTGTAGAAGTGGAGCACTTTCCTCCAAGGAGAATAAATGTCATGAACAACAAACAGTATCATTCTAGTCAAGGACTGGTACTCTGCCTTGGAGAGGCAGACTGTCTCCAGAACTGCACCTTGAGTGTATCCTTAAGAGTTGAGAGGCAACAGAAAAAATCTGCAGCTCAGAAGTTCCACTGAAAACTAGGGCTTACTCAAGTCAACTGCACATTTGGAGCACGACTACACCTCTAAGATGAGCATTAATGAATTCAAGTCAATTAAAAGCAGTCACAAAGTACTGCAATCATGACTCAGTCCCTGAAGTTGCTACATGCCTGTTACATTTCAGATTTGAGCCATGATGATTGAGCCACTGATCTTTACACACACACAGAAAGAAACTTTCAAGATTAGCAGAGGTCAACTTACTGCAGTCCAACTTCCCTCTGACATTTGCTGTGACTCTCAGCTACAAACTGCAGTGCTGATGCAGCCATAACGTAATGAGCCTTTTCCAGGGAAGGCTCCATGTTCAAACTAGGTCCTGAGGGAGGCTGCTTTTGCCAATTGCCTCCATTTTCAAACTGTGAAGAACAACTCTTGCACAAAGGGCATCAGTAGCACTTCCCTGATGCTCTCAGCTCTCACTTTACCTTCCACAGAGAGCTTCTCGATCGCCCGTCTCTCTCCCCGGCTGCAGTGCGGGGGAAGACAGAACCCACGGATGCTTCTCCCAGTTCTGACACGAGAACTTAGCACATAATTTGGATCCAGGTCGTCACCCCCCTACAAGATTAGGAAACCAGTGAGTATAACCCTGTTGCAAATATACAAAACACATATTTGAGATACTGACTATTTTGCCCGTAAGTCAGTGTCTTACTTCAGGACTACTTTCTTCAGCTTTAACTCAAGCATCTCTAACAAAACCCTTGTTCTGAGGCTAATGCTAGAGCTACTAAGCTGTGCTAGAAAACAGAGATACCACCAGACTACTGGTTTTATGGTCTGGGCTTTGGTTACTCCTTCAAATCTGTAATCTAGAGGCCAACATGAGACAAACTCCTGTTTAAGTAGGTTTTAGTCTTGCAAATGAAAATTAAGGTACTTTGCAATTTATTTTCAAGCTGACCTATGCCTAGCAGATCAACATGGCACTAGGATCCTAGAGTTACCGGGATCCTACCATTACTTTAAAAATCCATAAAATGGGCAGAAATCTTTAGTCCTGCCCGTAAAGATAAATATCACCTAGCTAGGTATTTGTAAGATCCAAGATCAGATAGTAGAAAGTGCCAAGTTTTATGACAGTCCTTGACACTTAGGACGGTTTTGTTTAGCTTGACTACTACAGCCACAGCTCATGGAAATACATGCTCCAAGTGTTTGGCATAACCTAAGCTGCAGCAGCACATGGAACAAGCTCTGGCTGCATGCCAGCTGCCTGGTTCTGTCCAGCCACTGACATCCTACAGCAGCAAGCTCTTAAGTCTGATTGCACAGGACACACAGCCTGTGGGTCTGTGCTGTGCGAAAGCAAGGGGGCAGAGTCTCAGCAATCAGTTCAGGCAGCTGCCAACAACTTTAACTAATCTTCAGATTAGTAGGTATCAGAAATTGTCAGAAGTTTATACCTGCAGGTTATCAGGGTTCAGGTCAGTCTTATGCTCATCCGTTGGTTTGTAGCCACCATGCCTGTCTTCAATAACTGGATCAAAAAGCTCCTTAAACACATCATAGGATTCTTCATCACCAGCTACGCATCCTACTGTCATTATGAAGGGATGGCCTGGAGTGGTAATAAAGTCAGAAGAGCTCAATTTGGGTGATGTTTGGCTGTACTCCAGTGAAGCACTAACCAGGCAAGTTCTTTAGCAGTAGGTCTAGTCACTTAGAAATGCACTTACATAAAAACATTTGGAGAGACCCTACATTTTACACTTCATCCAGTTAGTCAAACACAGTACTTTGGAAACCCACAGCTGTTGCCATTAAACCAGACTGAATTGTCAAGCTTGGTTTAGGACAAATTTGCACAGCACATCCAATTTCACTACCTAATTTAGACCACCAGCTAGAAATTTACATCTAAACAATCATGCTTTGCTGTAAGCAAGCATGCTTCAGCTTTCGTTTTTTTCTGCTACAGCCAAAGCTGCATTTCTGTAGGCTGCTCATAAATACCACCTCCACGAGATTAGTTTTAAGTTGCCATATTCAAAAGCACCAGTAACTTCAGCTGGTTCACACAGAATATTCTCAACGCATTTTACCAGGATTATCAACCCCAGTCTGAATGACATCATCCAGGGTGAAGCCACTGGGCGTGACTCTGTCTCTCAGTTTCTTGTATAAATCCAGGGTTAGAACTTTGGCCATGTGGTTGTTGTGGGTGCTCAGGTCCGGGAACTCCTCATCAGGAGGCAGTCTCTGATTATTTAGTTGGGCCATTTTGATATTGCTAGAGTAAAAATAAATACTGTAATGTTAACATGTAAACACATCTGCTCCCCCTTTTTTCATAGAAGTGCTAGAGAACATCACAAAAGCAGTTTGCAATAGGCATAGACCAGAAGAGCCAGGTAGGGTGACTTTTCCTTTTTTTTTTTCCCCAGTTGTGTTATAATTAGAAAACACTTGGTTTGGATTTTTTTTTTTTGATTGAAAGTATTTAGCAGAGCAGTTACATAACTGAAGTGTCTGGGAATTGATATGTCAGATCACAGCAAGCAACATGGCTTGGCAGAACAAGGCCTCTTTTAACCCAGCCATGCATTTATGAGCCGTCTCACTCCGTGTTTTACAAGATTCGTCTCTCAGCAGCTCAAGAGCTGTGGGTGCTGTTGTCAGGAAGCACTTCCAGTAAGGAGGGAGAACAGATCACCATGCAGATCTAACTGTCCCCGGCCATTACCTGGGTTGTCAACCCCAGTCTGGATGACATCATCCAGGGTAAATCCACTGGGAGTCTGTTTATCCCTCAACTTCTTGTACAGGTCCAGGGTCAGCACCTTGGCCATGTGATTGTTGTGAGCGCTCAAGTCGGGGAACTCATCCTCGCCAGAGTACTTCATCTTCAGAAGGTTGTGGCTGTTTGAGAAGGGCATGGCTGACCCTACCGCAGTCACTAGGGGAGAAAGAGGGGAAGCCTATCACCGGGGGCTTGGCAGGCCTCCGAACTGCTCGGGGGAAAGCCAGGCAGCCCGGCAAGGTCACCTTGGCTGCTGTTCCACCCGTGCCTTTTACACCTTTGCTGCTTCACCACCTTTCGCAAGAGACAGGAAGGAGTAAGGAAAAAAAAGTTCTCCACCTCCACCAGCCTTGCCCCGTCCTAAAGCATCCCCGCCGCAAGGGCAGGGGCTCTCGCGGCTTCTCCAGGTGAAGGGACTGGCCCAAGGTCGCTTGGAGAGGTCGCTGCAGCACAGGGCAGACCCCAACGGCTGCTCGGGGGCGGTGGGGACGGCCGGGCCGCCGCGGGGCTGGGCTCCACCGGCACCCCGCGCTGGGCGGCAGGTGAACGGGGCGGCACTGCGATGCGCTGGGCGGGCAACCGCGCCTCCTCCCACCGCAAGCGAGCGGGGAGACCCGCCGTGCCCCGGCCCAAGGGGGGATAGCCCCCGGTGCCCTCCGCACCCGCGGAGCCCCGGCTGCTCCCCGCCCTGGAAGACTGGGGGAGGGAGGGAGAAGCATCCAACAAGCTATTATACAACAGACGGCTCCCTCGGGGGACCTGGCTAGGGCCAGCATATGTAACTACCCTGCTAAATACCGGGTTAATCTGGTTTTAGAGCGGGGCCGACTCCAGCTAGGGGCAAGCCTGGTAAGCACCTGCGCCGCGCCCCGCTGGAGCACCGCGCCCCGTCCCCCGCCCCAGCAGCGCGTCGGGCGCCTCTGCCCCACTCTGCCCCCCCCGCCGCCCGTTACCCCTCCTCAGCCGGACCGGCTTCCCCTACAGTAAGAAAAAAATAAATCTTAAAAAAAAAAAAAAAAAACTAAAAAAAACCCCCAAAACTTATTTTAAAGCTGCAGAACGGCTCGGCTGCCCCGGGACTTACCGAGGGCTCCGCAGCTAAAGCAAGGACCTCCACAACTGCTCCACACCCCGCTGCCGCCCTTACCGGATTACAGCCGCGGCGCTGCGGCCGCGTCTCTTTTATCTACGGAGCGAGCCGCCGTCCGATTGGCAGCTATTTATAGCCCATTCATTCCATTGGGCCAAGCGCGGGGGGCGGGGCGCGCGCGCATCGTCGCCGGCCCGTCCAGGGTTGCCGCCATTTTACTCACCGGGGGGGGGCGGGGGGCGGCTCCCAGGAGCCGAGAGGCGATGGCGGAGTTGGTGACATTCGGTGACATGTGGAGAAGGAGGAGATGTGCGTGAAAACCCATCCCCGTGTGACCTCAGCCAAGGGTTTGTCCGCAGGCGGTAGTGCCGTTGGGCATGGGCACATGGCAGGTTGCTTCACACCTTGGTTGAAGACTGACGGACAGGTGTAACAGTCTGCCAGCCCAAATAAGGGCTTTGTAGCACCAGGGCTGCCATGGCCGAAGCAGTGTGAGGATGAGCTGCCACCAAACCAGCCTGGAGGAAGCCTCTGGTGCTGGTGTGGGTCGGGCACTCGGCCCCTGGCCCCAGAGCAGCGGTGTGGTTCTGCAGGGCCGGGCCGGGCTGCCTGCCCTGTGCCTGCCTCCCCTCCGGCGCCTGCGGAGCCACGGGTTGGTTTTACATTTTCAGTGGGAAGGAAAGAGGGTGGCTGTGTAAAGCTCAGTGAGTCTCCTCTCTTGTCATGTGCCCAGAAAAAAAAAAAAAAAAAGCCCTAAGCTTTACTGGAGAGCTGCTGATTTATCCCTGAAGACGAGCTGGAAGGCTGGGATAGAGCCCATCTAAAGCTCACCTGAGATTCACGGTAACAGTGACTTCCACTGCTCTCTTATTAGGAATGAGCAGGCTTTGTCCCAAAGCCAAAATGCTGCCGAGAATCCCATTGTTTGCAAAAATAAATAGATTAATGTCATGAATGACTGTCTTGATCTGGCTTTCACCTTTACATAATACTTTCTTTATCTTTCTCTGATGTGTATTTCTCAGAGGAGGACCCACGCTTTGCCTCCTGTACAAACAGAGTGTGTACTTACCTGTGTAAATGTAGACCTGAGGCATGGAGTTTCTTTGACATGAGTTGTGAATGTCAGGAGACATCAGCAGAAACTCTTTCCCTACCACTGTTTGTTCAGCAACAAAACCGTACTCTCATCCTGACAACAAGAGTATGCACTTTTACACAATGGCTTAGAATTTAATAAATAATATACATATTAAAAGCATATACTGCTTCAAGTAAAAATACATAGTGTTTTGCTGCTATCCAGATTTCCAAGTTATGCCAGGTCTGATAGCCTGAGATGCTGAGTATACAGATCTCCAGCAGATGCCAAGGGCTCAGCACCTGTTCAAGTCTGGTCTCTTTATCTCCTGGATCAAAGAGCAAATCCTCTCTCTGGGTCTTCTCTGACTTTCTAACCTTATAAAACCTCCCCCTGCATGTCACACAACAATCATGCTTCAGAATAGTGTAAATTGCAAATAATGCCATTGATAAGCAAGTATTTCATGAATGTAAATGTAAAATCATACCCAGAATTCTCAAAACAATGTAATATGGCTGGATGACCTCAGATGCAAACAAAGTTCTGTCCATTAATTTTTTGTTAATATAAAACACTCAGGTTTGGTTTGGTTTGGGTTTTTTTTTTTAGTTTAGAACAATAGAAATAAAACTAAGAGCATATTCTTAAATTACACCATATTTTTGTGATGGTTTTATTCACAAAACAGTGCATATCACAGCAGGTACTGAAGGCTCCTTCTGTCTTGTTCCATAACCTATTGCCACACAAGCAGAGAAGCAACCAACTGTTCTGTACTACGATTGTTCTGTAGATTTGTAGAATCAAGGTCATCTCAAGAACCAAAATCCAAGGATCCATTTTGATTCATTGAGTGCACTCTTTCTCTCCCAGTCTTGCAGAACAGGGAATACCAGTCATTATGATAAGCTGGTAGTGTTCTCAATGTGCCATTCATTATAGCTCTTCCAATACAAACAGACACCTCTTCTTCACAATTTTTTTGTCTGAAAAGAAGACATGGAATGAGTCACAGGTGCAAAACAAACAAAATGCAGTATAATTTACATGTTTGAAAAACAGTGCACCCTCTATCCCCTTTTCCTCATAACTGTTTGACAAATTTATAGCATGCAGTAAGTAAAAAGTGGATATTACCTCACTGGGTTTTATCCAGACAGCATTTTAAGATTTGCTGAAAGCTGTGTGTAAATTGGATCCCACCTTTGTTACAGCATCCCATCCCAGCTTTCCCTAGTGACTTAATTATAAATGCTGTGCCATTTGTCAACAGCCTCTGATCAACTGTTTTATCTAGCTCATCTGCTGAAAGAATACTTCATTTGGATAAGCCTGTATGTCCTGTTGGACTGTGATAAAGGCACCACTACTTGCTTTCCGTGCTGGGATGGTATCTTAGTGCATCCTCTCTTCCATCCTACATTGCTGCTCTGCAGCTCAGGATAGAAAGGAGGGGTGATTACTCGAGAGATGTCTGCACTGAGCTTTAAGAGTGAAGAATTAAGAGAAGTTAATCACAGGCCACACAGCTAGCTTCCTAAGAGGCTTAATTATAAATGTTGTTCAGTGTGCAACTGCAAGAGGAGATAGGTGATAACTAGTGATTGTCTTCTGAAATTACCTGCATGAACATAAGATGAACCTGAATAATTAGATGATAAACTTCTTGAAATCTAGGAAAATACTTCAGATTAGGAAACAGCAAGAGAAAGTGGTTTGCTACTAATAAATGCATTACATTCATTTCATAATTGACAACTAAACCGTACTTGCAAATGAAACATAACACTTATGTATCAATAGATAAAAGGAATTGGTTATGGCTGCATCTGCTTAATTTCCCAAATAAAACTTCTATTCACATTTACATTTATAGCTTAAAATCTATTTGCCTAGTTATTATTCTCAGTTTATTTCTTCACATTGCTTAGGCAGTCTGTTGAAAATTACTGATGGTTTCCAGTGAGCTGAGTGCTTGTGGAAACTAGGATTTACTGAGTGTCTTGATCTTGCATACAGTCAGGCTCACGGTGATCTCAACAGCAGTTCATCATAGGACAGAAATGACATAAGAACATAAACAATGACAAACATAACCAATGACACCAAAAATGAGGGGAAAAAAAACAAGATAGGTGCAAATAAAAAGGCACAGTAGATCCATGATTGCCAATCAGAAAAACAGCTGAGTAGGAGTTTGCAGTTTAAGAAACCTCTGAAACTGCATACATTATGTTTAGATGAGATTGAGGAGAGTTTCATAACTAAATAACAAAGACAACTGCAATTATGATGTGGGCATGTCAACAGCGTAACAAAAAAATTTTCTCACTTAAGGTAATGGGCAAAAAATCCCTTATACTTGATGGAATCACAGTCTTTAAAGAAAAATCACAAATGGTCATTTAACAGCTCTACATTGCTGTGTTCTTGGTTGTGGAAGGGTGACTTTTTCTTCACCATTGTGCATTACAGGTTACTTGGGAAAGCAGCACCGTACAGTGTTATCTGATTTAGCAGGGAATGCTGCCTGTGGGTCCAGGGTGATTCACATGCTCTCTGCTGTGCCTGTACCCCTCCCATGCCAGGTGGCCTGGGCTTGTTGTAAGAAGAAGATGAGGAGATACTCTTTGCTCCTCCTCACCTCCTGACTGCAGCCCCTGTACCACCAGGGCAAGCAGGGCTCTGTACATTGCTTCAGTCCTGAACATGAGACAGAAGTAGGTGTCAGTACCATGCTATTTGGGGTTTAGATAACGATTCCGCTGCTTCTGAGCCCACATTCTGGTTTCTCCTACAGCCTCATGAAACCAAATGAAGGAGTTGGTTGGCCTGGAGCTACCCTTCCCCCGAGCAAGCACCCCGTGAGGAAGGGCACACAGAGCTTTCTGGAAGCTTCCTTCCCCAGGCACCAAAGGTGAGTCTGGGTCTACCTACACCAAAGGCAGCGCCATCCCCCGGGGAAGGGGCTTCACCGCTGCCCTCCAGATTCCCCAAACACACCCTTGGTGGGTGACACACCCCAGTTCCCATTGGGTTCACTGGGCCACCCTCGTGGCCCTTCACAGCAGCCCGCTGTCCACTGAAACCCCTTAAATTCTACCGAGAGGGACAGTGAACGGCAGCTGTCCCCCTGTGCCCTCATGGCCCCACAGCCGGCTGGGACCACCGCCCCTCGCCAAGGCAGGACCATCCCGGCCGGCTCGACGAGGGGTGCCCGGAGGGCGGCTGATGGCCGTCGGTGATCAGCCCTGCTCCTCAGGGACCCAGCGCTGAGAGGACATGAGGCCGGGTCGGGCAGCGAGAAGAAGCCTGAGGGGACGGGCGCATTGATCGGGCTGCACACAGGGCTGGGGATGAGGGTGGGGGTGGTGAGGGCAGCGGGAGGTGAGGCTCACAGCCCCGGGTACAGGCGGCAGCGAGTCCCCGGCTGCCGCTGGGGCTGGCGGGGGCGGAGGCAGCGGGAGCGTCAGCAGCCTGCGACCGGGGCGGAAAGAGGCGCTGGGCGGGCACCGCGTGTGAGGAGAGCCGGGTCGGGCCGGGCCGGGCCGGGCTGGGCTGGGCTGGGCTGCTGGCGGGGCTCAGCCCCGGGAGGTAACGGCTCTGGGGAGGGGGAGAGCTGGTGGCTCCTGGGGGGGACGCGAGGCTCCGAGGAGCGGCAGGGGCACTGGGATAAGGATGGACGAGGGTGATCCCGCCCGGGCCCGCACGATTAAAGCTGCTCTCTTGCAGGCTGAGCCTTCCTTTGACCCTGCCGGCGGGCTCCTATCCCCATTCCTCCTGGGACTGTGCTTTTAACCCCTCCGCCCGCCTCAGCAAATACCGAATTAAATCAATCAACCCTGGAGCAGTCATTAAGCTCCCGTTCCCGTTGTGGCGGGCACATGCGCTCCCAGGGCGCGGGAACCGCGTTACCGCCGTCAGGACACGGGGGCCGGGCTGCAGCTGAGGGGCGGGGGGGGAAACGGCCCTCGGAGAGGGCTTTGAAGTGGGGGACAGCCGGGTGGCCGTCATTCACCAGCCTTCGTGTGAAGGCTGCCCCGGGGGTGAGGCAGCTGTGCCTACCTCCTCCTCCTCCTCCTGGGGAGGGTCCTCTCGCTGCCCTGTCAAGCAGCCAGGCTTCCCAAAGAAGAAGGAGGCAGCCTGCCTGGTCTGTGTGGAGGCTGGACAGGAAAGGGAGAGGTGTATCTGTGTTTTGGTTGAATCAGAGAACAAAGAATCATTTTTTAGAGCTTGGATTTTAGAATTACAGAATGGTTTGTGTTGGAAGGGATCTTAAACATCATCTAGTTTCAGCCCATTTGCCATAGGCAGGGACACATTCCACTAAACGGGGTTGCGCAAAGCCTCATCCGACCTTGCCCTTGAGCACTTCCAGGGCTGAGGCATCTGCAGCTTCCCAGAGCAACCTGGTCCAGTGTCTCACCACCCTCATAGGAAAGACTTTCTTTCCAATAGCTACTCTAAATCTACCATCTTTACCATCTTTCAGTTTGAAACTGTTCCCTCTCATCCTGTCACTACATGCCTTTGAAAAAGTCCCTCACTAGCTTTCCTGTAGGCCCCTTCAGGGACTGGAAGGCTGCTTAATTTGTGATGCTGTGAGGGATTGAGTTTATGTTGTTGCTGTGATGGCAAGCCCCAGAGAAAACCCCTTGCCACAAACTTCACCTTCCCTCCTACTCCCACTCTACAGCACCGTGTGGCAAAAGTAATGGTGTACCAAGACATCTGCATGCTACCAGAGAGTAAAGGAGAGAAATGTAACAACAGTGCATGAGGCCCTGCATTGGTAAGGAATGGAAACCTATTGAAAATGAATGAAAATCAGTGGAGATCACCATGCCTCTTGCCATAGGGGGAGACAAAGAAACTACTGAAACTCCTCACAGACTCCAGATTTAACACAAGTGCATGGATACAACATGCCCAGTGATACCTGAGCCTGAGAGATTTGTCACTTGGGAAGTCAGTGTACACTCTTTTAATAACTCTTACAATTAACTGTGGTAACTGTAGTGGCTCAAGGGAAGGCAAACAAACTGGAAGCCAGTCTAGGTAATCAAAGAAGGAATAATTCTCTCCATTCTCCTGCAGACATGTTGCAGGAATGTTGTTTTTGCATACAGGTGTAGCTGCAATTCAAATACTGTGAAAGAAATGTATTACAGTCAAGCTCCTTTTAAATGGTACAGTTTTAAGAAATGAAAACTACATTGTATTACCTAGAATGAGAACTACCAGTGTCATTTATGAAAAAGAACATTAATTTAGTCAGAAAAAACAAGCTATAAAAGTGGGTTAAGCATTTATACTATCTCATGAAGTCCAGTATGTATACATTTTGGAATTCATGGGATGTCTTTCTTTCTGTTTCACTGTGTCCAGACAGGGCTATTCTGCTTTGGCACCTAAATACTTTATGCAATAAATATGTCATGAGCTTTGGAAGTTTTGGCCGCAAGCACATCGAGTCTCAGTGACTGCAGTGGAAAAATCATAAATCTAGCTGCTTAACAGCAAAATGAACTACAATGAATATTCATCAACAAAGACTAGAATTTGAGAACTAAAATTTTCAAGTTAAAACTGTGGATCATAGATATTTGTGTTCAAAATCTAATTGTAATTTTCTAAACAGCTGAGACCAGGGTGCAAAAAGTGGTACGACTATTTGCACTAGCTTGCAAATGGTAGTTTACATTTAGCTGCATCACAGATCACTTTCCAGACAATTGCTTTGCACCTGCAATGTCAAATTAAAGGCCACAATATTCTTTTCCCCTGTAGTTTGTCAAATTTATGCAGAAACTTAATGCATCTACTATCTTTATCCTATCTCTAAACCTTCATTTGGAAAACTTCAGGTAAACCTTTGTTAGTGGTCCTAATAACTCGTGATTGATATTTTGGCAAGTAACGTTTGTCTAATGTTGTAAATCACCAAGGGATAAGCCAGCAGATGGAAATAAAAGATCCTACACATACTCTGAGATCTTGTGAACTGGAATCGAACAGGGTGCTGAAATTTATACTAACTTGCAAGTTTCTCAGTAGTAGTGTGGAACAGGCTGAGTAAATTATAATGTATTTCCTAAATTTTCTTTAAAATGTACCATAAAATGGGAAAAGTACAGGTTATATTCCAACCTGTGGTATCTTTCTATTGATTTTAATTGGATCAAGAGTGCAGTGAGGGGGAGTTTCCTGAACTTCATGGAGTTCCCTTGGTAACCTCTTATTTGCACAGTGCATTTTTGTTCTGCGTTGGGGAAAATACAGTTACTTGGCTTTATGGCTGTAGTTTTCAGCTCCACCAGAATCCTCCACAACTCTCTCTTCACACATTTATTTTCTTCCAGGTGACAACCATCAGCCAACTACAAGACTGTCACAATGAGTTTTGTGGAATATGGTGATACAATAAAGGATGGTGACACAGCGATTGTGTTCCTGGGACACGAATCCATGTTTCCTGTGAAAGTCCAGCATGGCACTGTAACTCAGACAAAATACGGGGTCATCAGGCATTCCACGGATCTCATAGGCAAGAAGTATGGCTCCAAAGTGACCTGCAGTAAAGGAGGATGGGTGTTTATCCTTCATCCAACTCCAGAACTGTGGACCATGAATCTTCCGCACAGGACACAGATTCTGTATTCCACTGACATCTCTATAATTACCATGATGTTAGAACTGAAGCCAGGCTCCATAGTATGCGAATCAGGTAATAATTAATATGTTGAAAACCTTTATTAAGAACTAACACCAACACTCTGTGAAAAAACAGGCTTACCTTTACATTTTGCAGAAAGTATCTTTTTTTTTTTCCCATTGTGATAATAGTTTTCCCAGCCTACATGTTGAATAGTTTTAATTTCATGTGCACGTGTTACCAGCTGCTGCTTCTTCAACAACTGACATTACCTCAGTGTGCCAGCCTCGTGTATGGGCACACCTTTGAGCACCTGTTTGATTAATTCATCTTAAAAGAAACACACAAACAGTTTTCTTACCCTTTTTTGAAACTGTTGTTGTGAACTTCAAAAATATTTTTAAATACATTCTTTGAATAAAAATTTAGGCTTTCAATTTGCCATTTTGGAGCATGGAGTTTAGATAACCCAGTAAACAAGACTCTGAGGATAGGGTTGAACTAACAAGGGAAATAAATGGGCAGTATTTATATAATGTGATACCATGTAAATACATCAAGTCCATCTTTCTCTTCGGAAGTGTGACCCACTTGTAGCACTGCAACTGAATACAAAATCACTGCAGCTGTATAACACAGTGGATGGTGTGTTCATCACAGGGCTGTGTTTTGTTTCTAAACTTCTTTTAATTTAATACAGCTTCCGTGATTCTGATTAATATGCAAGCAGAGAGTGAAGTTTTATAGTAAAAAATACTTTCCTAGTTAGAATTGGGTTATAATAATGCAGACAGTATAAAGCATGCTTGATTTGATTACATTTCTAGTTTGGAAAAATGTGAACTGAAGTAGTTTGTCTTTGCATTTTTGAGCTGTTACTTTTGAGTCTTTTTATGAAGCAGCTTCATACACTTCCCTCTCAAGCACAGATATGGCAAAGGATCAGCATGATGTGGTTGTGCTTCACTGCATTTTCTTGCATGTAACATTTTCTGTTCCCACGCAAGCATAATTTTGGGCAGCTTTTTGATTGTAATGACCACTTTCCAACACAACTGAAAATGCCACTTATCTCTGCATCCAGTTGCGCCCATTAGCAAACAGGTGGTATATGGGGCTGGTTGCTGCATAGCAGCACCTGAAATGGCAAAGCCATATGTGGAAACTTGTGGTACTGCTGAAATGGTTGGGTCTTGGATATATAATATAATATGACATGATAATAATGTTTATAATTCGGTTTGTAGAATGATCAGGCATTTTTAGGTTTGTCATGGGAAGAAGCAGTATTGTTCAATGGGCAGTTCTTACTTTTTTTCCCTCCCTGCTATGGTTCAGA
Source organism: Calypte anna (assembly GCF_003957555.1). Taxonomy (NCBI): domain Eukaryota; kingdom Metazoa; phylum Chordata; class Aves; order Apodiformes; family Trochilidae; genus Calypte; species Calypte anna. The sequence goes on from NC_044251.1 coordinate 33,397,229, forward strand.
CAATGAGAAAAGTAAACACTGCAAATTATTCAGTGGAGGAGATTTGAATTGTTCCATGTCCCATCTCACTTGGAACAAATAAATGTTAAAGTACAGAGCTGCACATAAAACATTTTCAGTAATGTCAAAGGTAACTAAAGAGCATGAAAGTGTTTAAAAGCTCATCTAAGAAATTAAAACACCTAATGAGAAAACCTATGCAGATTCCCAAAAATGTTATGAGTTAATAGGCATAGCCACAAATAATCCTTTTTGCTAATGGGAAAGTGCCCCCAGGTTTATTTTAATGCCTATGCTAAGTATTACAATTTTATCTTTCCAGGAAAAGAGAACAGTTTTACTGCTGTTGTTTCACTTGTATTGCTTGAAAGATTAACTATTCATGAAGGAAGACAGAAAGAGTATTGCATCAATTCATCTGATTAAACCTGAAGCAAGAGATCTGCAAATTTGCTTGCAATTGACCAGAAGTGGTGATTTCAATTAAAAAATTGACAACTGAGGCCTCCAGTGTTGATGTAACCTAATTTGGTGCAATCCTGCATTCAACAGTATTCAGTGATCCAAAATCATTAGTTCTAGATTAACCTTGTGTGACTTGGACGGAACCAGCCCAATGACAATTAATAGGAATAAGACAGGAAATCTGGTCTAGTAATGACATTTGAGTCTGCTTCCTGCTGGTGCTGGTTTTAGATGTATTTTGAGAATTAATTAGCATGAAGGTCTCTCTTTTATATTACGTGAGATTGAAGTGATGCACATGGTTGCTGTATGGACTGGCAAAGCAGGCACTGGAAACAGGCCAGGCTCTTTTCCTCTGGTCTTACTAATTAGACCGTGGAAGAGTGCCCTGTTTTCTACCCAGTGTAAGCAAGCAGAATTGTGGATTAGTCTCTACAACTAAAGGAGAAGGATCAATAAAGTAAGATGAAATACCCTCTGTGTCATGTGGTAGGTAACACTGTCAATATGACTATAAATGATCTTTTGAGTGTTATTAGAAAAATTCAGTACAATAGCCAGAAGGCTTAATTTTAGATCACTTGAATTATGTAGTTTAAATTGATTAGTCATGATTTTTCATAAGTTATATAAACATGTCAATACAGTCTTTATTGTTTTTATTAATCTTTAAAAGCCATAAAGAGCAAGCTTGTCAGCAGTGCATGCATAATTAAAAGGGTCCAAGCATATTCTATTGAGGCTATAAGGGAACTTAGCATCTGCCTGATGTTTCGTCATGGGAGGTGTAGGAATATGATCCTGCTAATTTCTAATTTATAAAGTTATGTTCAGATTTAAAAACTGTTAGCACTGTTGCTGGACCTAAGATCTCTTGAAAGCTTTGGTCCCTGGTCTGAGAAATTCCCCACTCTGATAGAGTCTTTGACAGCACCATCTTTCCAGAATTAAAGTATACTTGAGCTAGCTGCCTAAAATACCTTCTGTGGGTGGCCTGGTAGGGTGAAACTTTAATTCTTGTCAGGCTAACTCTGATCCCACTTGTGTTCATGTCATGTGCAGGCACTGTCTAGAGAGAGAGAGAGAATCTGAATATCTTTTTTTTTTTTTTTTTTTTTTGGTGATGCTGCACTTTCCAAAACTAATCCTGATGTCAACTTCCCAGGCAAGGCTATTTTCAGTCCAGTGATTGCAGATGCCTATAGTGTAACAGCTCAACCTGACAATAAATTTGGGGGTTTTGCCTATATTTTTATAGTACATTGAAACCAGTATGAAACTTTCCAGGTATTTTTTTCCAAACAAAAATGTAGAACCCTTTTTTTCCCACTTCCCAGTCCCCACATATCTAGGCTTTTTTACTGTCCTCTCTCCCTGGTGAGATCTGAACAAGTGTCTGTCATAACCCTTTAAATTACTCGGAATGCAGTACAGTACTGTGAAACCTCATTTAATTTGGTAAATGTCAGACATATTTTGGCTTTGATGGAGCATTTTTTTAAACAAAATGTAATTTAGTTGAAAGTATTCTAACCACCATCCCAGTGATCCTTCAGCATTCAACAAAATCAGACTTACATGAGCACAAATGTTAATTGCATTTTTTTGTTTCCCTTCTGCTAAATCCCAAATTAAAAATTGCTAAGCCCTGTTCACTGCCACACAGCAATGGGTTGCTGAAGACAGAACAGTGTTCTGGCTTCTCATGGTTTCTCTGTGGAGGAGTAATGAGATCTGCTAGCCAGCTTCACACTGGAGCATCTCAAAAAACAATTATGAAATTTTCAAACTCACAGTCTGGGTATAGATTTTAGTAAGAGTACACTCATAAAAATTAATTAGGACTTAATGATTAATGGATACTCACTAAATGATTTATTGTGTGTTTATTGTGGAGTCCCAGCAAGTCAGCTGTGTGCCTGTGGCTCTTCTGGAATGCTTATAGACATACTGACAAATACTGCTCATGTCTTTATTATTTTTGTGGCATGAGGATGTGTAAACTGTTTACAGCTCTATCTTCAGTATAAAGTACACACCGAAGTTTATAAGTATCAATATGATTTTGGAATGTGTTCATACTAATTAAATCTGTATTTTAAAAAGTCTCCCTTATGTACCTCTTAGAAGCTGTTCAGGTTAGAGTGAGAGAAGCATTCACCTTTTGAAGTGTAGGGAAGGCCTCATCAATACAGATGTTGAAAAATACAATATTCTCCTGACATACCAAAGAACTGAACTGAAACTCTGGCCACATGAGGCATCACTCTAGGGTATTCAAACTTGTGGCTGACCTGCAGTTGATGAAGAATGCATTTCATACCCTAAAGTGTTTGTTTCCAGACTTTTCTAGACTAATTTTCATCTACTATTTAACTTGGTCACCACCTGCATTTCTCATGCAGCTTTGAACTTCACAATATTATGTCCACTTGTAGAAGATCCCTCCCTAAAGAACTCTGACTCTTGAATCTATAAGGAGAAATTCTTTTCAGTCTTCACATTTCCATTCCTTCTTTAGGCAGTGCCAGCCTTGAAAATTTCCCTGCCGCCCTTCCCCCAACTCCTCAATCTTGTCTGTGAGCAGCGGCTCAGCCTGCTGCCTGAAATTCCTGTTTCAGTGTGGTGTCCCCAACAGATAAGTAGAAGAAAGAGATGATCTTTCTAAAGGGAACTTCATGATTTGCTTTTTCCTCTTTCAATCACCAGCTCATCTCCTTGAAACTCTTTTCCTCCCATTCCTCCTCCCTCTCTCTCACTGCCCTTGTTTGTGCTGTGTCCCGCCATGCCACCCTCTATAACTTCACTGTAAGATCTTTGGGTTAGTTTCCATCAGATGCTTAATATCTCTTCATATATGTGCTTAAAATTATTGAGACTCCTGTTACATAAAGTTGTTGTCTACAGTGAGCAGTCTTTCTCTGTTCTGTGTTTCTTGACAGATGCTATTTGTGGAGTTGTTAGTTATGTCTAAAGATTGATTTTCCTTTGGTTCTGAGGCTCCTTCCACTCTCACGGCTGACTCATGACCAGCCTTACTATTTGCTAGGTCTAAGTGGCGTAGCTAGGAGACAGATTGATCAACACTGTCTTGTTTTGTATTTAGAGTACATTTTAGAATATCTTAGGTAGCCAAATTTTGCAGCAGAAACTTCTGTTCTATTAAAATGTTACCGGATATTGTATTGACACTGTATTAAGTAAGACTGCATACTTTTCACTTTTCCTCTTTTCAAGCAATATGAACCTCTATGCACTTATGGGCTTCAGCTTTTTTCCAAGATGTGTTTACTTATGCAGTGCTGTAAACATCTGTAGGTCCTAAACCACAATTTGCAGTTCCTGTTTTTAAAAAGAAGCACCCACGATGAGAAATTTTTAGAGAAGACAGGCCAAGTGGTTGTCTGCCATGAGGAAATGTAGTGGAATACAGAATAGGCTGACATGTTTATAGCACTGATGGATTCCGGGAGGTTAGATAAATACCCTTTAGTATAAGAAAAGCAGAAAAAAACAGAAGTAAGTGGGAAAATGTACACTTACCATTTTCAGTCAAATGCTACGCTAGATGCTGTGGTAATAATACTTATGGTGCTCTTGAGTGTTCCGTTGTGTGTCTGTACTCTGCTGAAATAGCACATTATGTAGAATAGTTCAGCTTAGAGAACCTGAGAAACAATCTCAACATGGACATGGCCTCAAGATGGCTGAGGTGTGGAGGCTTCTCTGTAGAAAACCTGTGACTTCAATAAGCAGAGTGAGAAGAAGAGATATTTTGAGGTCAGGGGAATGATCAAGAGTTAATCTGATCAATAGTTTCTTGTCTACAAATCAGAAGGAAGTATCAGAAGGTTCTGAGCTTGAGTGTTTTATCCAGGTGGTCACTTTCTATGACCAAAATACTTCTGAAGGTGCAGTGTTCTCCTCCCTTGTCTTTGGTGAGGGCAGAAAAACTCTCCTAAGCTTAGGTGTATGAGAGAAGAAGGGACTGTGCTTGAGTCCAAGAGGAAGGGAAGGATACTACATCAGTCTGCAGGGCCATTAGCCACTGCTATATGGGTTTAACACATTATCTTAAATCATGCCTTTAGTCTGAGATGGAGTCCCAGTCTACATATTGATCCTCTACATGGTGCTTCCTCCTCAGCTTTTGAGCTTGGAGAATGGCATATTGGTGACCCTTCAGTGTCTCATTAAATGCCTGCAATGCACGTTTGTTTCTTGACTAAAATGTTTAAGATCACAGAATGGTCAATGTAAAAGAGTATAATATTTTCCAAAGGCATTAGCAATGACCTGAGTGCTCACCTAAGTGAGCTCTAAAGCAGCAGCTATGGTGCTAAGAGTGTCTTCAGTGCAGCTGGAATTATCAGTAGTTTACCACTCTTCTGTGGAGCTCATTCATGATTAATATGCTCAAGTTAAGTGGGCTTTGTCTGTGGTAGAGAGCAAACAGTTTTTAAGGCTATTGTAGTGCAAGCTGTCAGAAAGGCAAGCATCCTGGTATAAAAATTATAAACTGTATTTGTTCTAGAAGTTGACTTTATCTTCTGCTTTCTAGGCCAAATCAGGAACACAGACATTTCACTATACCTAGGGGAGAATGAGAATCTATTGAAGTCCATCCAGTGCTTAACCAGCCTCTTCTGATACAAAGTACTAGTTTTGAGCATTCAGGTTTTTTTATTTGTATGCAGATAATTCAAAAATGTATTCCAGGTTTGGTAGCATTCTGCTGCATGTTTCAGTAGCAATCCTTCCATTTTGCTGCTTCCCTGATTCTGTATCATGCTAAGGATGTCTTTCATCTCCCAAGTAAATCCGAACCTCCAAAATGGTCCCTAAGACACTTTGAGTCACATTTTGCTGAATTCTGCTTTTTTTTCAATAGTGATTTTGAGGTGAGGAGGAGGTAAAGTTGAAAAGGAATAGGGAAGATGGCAGGAGAACTCAAATGTTGCAGATTTTCAGGGAGAAGGTAAATATAAGCATGAGTTTCCCCTTCTATCAGAGAGGTAGGAGGTTGAGCCTCTGCCTTCTGTAGACAATGCTGGTGGAGCTTTAGGGGTTGTGGTGAGTGCAAACTAATGACGAGCTGTCAGACCCTCATATTCTTAAAAAATCACATCTGGTGAACTATCAGGCACATGAGTTGAGGGTCTTCATGGTTTCACAGGACCAGGTTCTGTAACCTCTTCAAAGAGATTTTATAATAGTGGATGATTCATAGCCATCTTGTTCTTTGTTTCCTGCAGTTTTGAGTGTTTTGTCACAGAGAAGGCAGGCAGCATCTTTAGAAATATTCTCATTAATGATGTCAGTTTGATATATTAAAGTGTGATACCTACATAGTATTCTCATGTTTGCAGGAGCCAGTCCACTGTAAATAAATCCTGGTGGCTTTGTTTAACAAAAGCTTGGTCTGTAATAGTTCTGGAAGTGATGATATCCAGCATCTTAGTTTTATCTCAGGGTCTGGCTTGGAGTGTTTGTGAATAAAAAATGAGTCCCAGAAAAGAAGCCAAAAAATCTTAGTGGGTTTTCTTAGGAATGAGGAAAACGGTGACTTCTCTGGTGTTTTTAAGAGCAGATTGAAAAGGCAAGTAATTAAAAATGTAGAGGAATATGAACAAGGAAACTGGATACATGCACAAGCTGCCTCTCTCTTTTCATTGCAACCCAGCTGTGCTCACAGGCCTCCTGGTCATTCCCTTAGGTTAGCAGAGAAAGATGCAGAAAGTGTGCAGCATTACCCATCTGAGAGGTTATTTTAATCAGTTTACAAAATTACTCGGTTGTGCAGTTTTGCCTTCTGGCAGAATTTCAGGCATTTTAGCATCCTGTAGACAGATTCCTTGCTTTCATCATTAAAAAAACAAACAAACAAAACCAACCAAACAATGACATGCTATTTCTTTGCTGTGCACATGCGTCATTGAATTTTTACAGCTGGATGGCTGCTGTTCTACTGTTGTTCCTTTTGACCTGGGAAAAGTTCATGTTGACATCTAGAGCCTATCTGTGACCAGATAGTTTTTCATGTGTGAACCTGGAAGTGTCTTTTGACTTTAATACTGTCACAAATGCATGAATTTCACTTGAAATAAGTGTGTGTCTCACGGTTTCTCTCTTCCTTTGAACCTCTCTGAGGCCAGTGCCAAAATCTGTAAATTCTCCCTCCCCATCTAATCTGCCCCAGTAAAGCTGGGGGGAGGGTTCTGGTCTGCTCGCTGGGTCAGAGCCCTCTCAGAGGGCGGTGTCCATTCTGCAGGGTGGTTGTTGCTCCGGTGGCAAACACGGGCCCTGAGCTCTGTTTACAGTCTGAATGGCTCCCCTTCCAGAGCTGTCAGATTAAATACAGTGCCACAAACACGTTCCTCCCCCTGTGTGACTGGAGGGCAAGAACCTTGGATCCATCAGTAAACTCTGGCCTCCTGCATGGTGATGGAAAGTATTGCTCCAATTAAGGCCCTGTGTTCCCTAATTTATTTCTTTTCTACTGGTTTCTGAGCTTGCTCCATCCCTGCTGTACTGTCCCTTGAAAGTTTTTTTTTAAGATCCATATTAGTTGAAAGAACTTGCTTCAGGCTAAAATTTTGCCTGAAGAGTCATTGAAGATAGCTAGAAATAGATTTTCTTTCTACAGGAGAAATGTGTTCCAACTACAGCATTAGAAATTAAAAAACACTGGTAATTTTGGGTTGCTGTTAGTTTGGGGGGTGAGTCTGTTAAATGCCACTTGAGTGAGTAATTTGCAATCAGAATTGTTATATGGGTGTTTTCTTCAGTGAAAATGTTGGCTATTAGTCATTCATCTATTTAATACGCCAATTGATCGTGTAAAGTAAGTTTCCTAAATTATCAAACTAAAAGAAGGAAAAAAATCTGTGTCTTAGTAGTAGGTCCCTGGTTGTACATTGTACTTACAAGTTCAGGTTCATTTAGATTATGTAGGTGTGCTTGTATTTAAGTCACTTGTGAAATGTGGCTCTTTGGCCGGTGTGACTGGGAGGAGCCCAGAAGCCTTAATTTTGGGTAATGTCACTGGGAGCTGAGGATGTCCAGTATCTCTTAAGAGGCCTGAACAAACAGATTCCGTATCCTGAAGGCCAGTTCTTTGCCTGGATATCTATAGGATTTTCAAACAGGAACCCTTGCCAACATCTCTTTTTTGTTTTAATGACATATAAGGTTTTGAAAATAATTTAAGGTTTACCAGGTTCTCTTTTCACCCTAGAAGAGTCAGGCACTTTAAGAAAAAACCCTTTTGTTAGTTTCCCTGAATTGCTCCTGTTCTGGTTACTTCCTTGTGTTTTCTTGTGGCACTTGCTCGAGCTGTAGCTGACCCTTGGCATTATTTTTCTACTCCAGGGAGGTAGGGCAGGTCCTGAGTTTGCCGGATGTCTAATTAATGCTTTGAGGACCCTGAAGACTGTTTCCTGGGACATTTAGTCCTCTCCTTGTGAAGGAAGGACTGTTCTCTTTCAGTAGTTTAACCAGTATATTAACCTGTTCATTTGGGTTTTGAATAAGTGTGCCAAGCAGGAGGACTAAAAGGGAAGACTTTTGTTCTAACATTTAGCATTGTCAAAAATTATTTCATGAGCTGTTTGTCTTTTCTAGGTACGGGCAGTGGATCCCTCTCCCATGCTCTCATCAGGACTGTGGCTCCCACAGGGCACCTGTACACAGTGGAGTTCCACCAGCAGAGAGCTGAGAAGGCCAGGGAGGAGTTCCGAGAGCATGGGGTGGAGCATCTGGTCACTGTGACCAACCAGGATGTCTGCAAAAATGGGTTTGGTGTCACAGACATTGCAGATGCTGTGTTCCTAGATATTCCATCTCCATGGGAAGCCATAGGACATGCAAAATCAGCATTAAAAGCTGAAGGTAACTGCACTTACATCTTTTTTAAGGAAGTGCTGTGCATGCACACATCTCTGCCTTTGAGCCATGCACTAGGTTTGCTTTCTTCCATTGTATGATCACTGTTCTCAAATGTCAGAGTCTCTAGGCATTTCTAAGGCTGAGAATCCTTCAGAAGATATCTTCAATTTACCATGAAAGATCTGAAAGAAGATCAACAATTTTTTCCTACAGGCCTATGCTAGCTGATACGATTCACATGGGCAGTTTATAAAAATGCTTTTGAACCTCTGTCATACACATTTTGCTAGATGTGAGGTGTGTGGGAGGCAGCAGGAACAATAAGTGCTGAAAACAAATTTCTTTGGCAATTCAGTGGAAAGATATTTGAATAAAAGGTGTTCAGATTCACTTCACATCAGCCATTGCAGATTTGGATCAGTAATGTTAAAAAACGTGGTTATACTTAAATATGTTTGCTAGTTTCTGCCTTAAATCTCTGCTGTCAAAGCTAATGAGAAGTTTGCTGTTGGTTGCAGTGGGAACAGAACATAAATGCTGTTCTAGTTTATGCCAGTTATTCAGGAATTAGTGACAGCAAGTGAGAGGTATTGGATGGATTTTGTCAGTTTATTATAAATCTTTTCCCTAATGACAAATAAGCTTCAGGAACAAATCACTCTTTTATCCTGGAAGAAGTTTTCCCCTCATCAATGTTATAAAAGTGTTACCAATGTGGATCTGAACTAAGTTGTGCCAAGTCACTTTCATATACAAAAGTGACTTTTCTAATGAAGGAGAGCATTGAGTGCTGAACAGTGACCATGCTGGAACATGAGTTTAGTAAAACCTGACTATGTGCCAAGGCTCAGTTCTTTGTTAAAATACATAACCAGAGGCTTGGCTTTAATTGAATTGCTAGATCTTCTTGAAATCAGATGATTTAAGCTTGCTTTTTCTTAAAGGTCACTGAATATGCATTACCTTGCTGAGTCAGAACTGCCCCAGCTGTGAGGGTATCTCAGCTACTACTGAAAATTTTTCAAGCAGCCTTCTGATACCAGTGTAACACATGCTTTCTTTAAAAAGTGAATAAATAGTCTTGTTAGAACTCCATAGCTGCAGGGGCTATATCTCAATTTGTAGCTTCTTTCTAGTGAGTCCTGAGGAAAAAAAAAAAAATTCACTGCACTCTACAGTGCCCTTCTGGTGTTCAAATTATCTAATCTAGTGAGCACAACACTCAGCTGACTTCCCAGCTTAGAAGGCGCTGCATTGCGCAGTCCAATTTGAATTATTTAAGTGGTACATGTTTAGAATACTAAGCAGAGCTGCTTGAACAGTTCCAGGTTTTGAGTCCTTGTCTCACTCCAGCATTTGAAATCCTGAAAAGGATATTATGGTCCCAAACTGGGCATGCCATCTGGGTATACTTTTCAGTTCAATGCTACAAGGTTACATCTGCTTAGGCAATGTAAATAATACTTAAAAATGCAAAGATTCTGTGTTTGTGAAGTGGCACTTTATGTAATAGACAAAAAGGCAAAGTTGCTGATCCTTGCTGCAGTTTTTGCTGCAAGCAGCCACCTGTGCTGAGATCTGGTATTGGTCAAAGGTTCATCCCTTGGGTTTCATAGTACCTGGCTGAGCCAGGGACATTTTTTTAATCCTGCATACAAACAAAAGCTGGTTTTCTTTTTCATAACATATAATACATTGCAGTAGTAATAATTACAGACACACATTTCTGTTTCATTCCAAATCATGTGAGTAGTTTTGTTGTGATTATTTTTACAGCTGTAAAATCTAAGATATTGTAGAAGGGTATCTGTGACTGCTTTCCTTTCCCTACCACAGGCAGATTATTTTATAATGCTCCTTTGTTTTGTTTTCAAGTAGTTAAAACTCTTCTGCAGTAAGAACAGTCTGTGCACATACTGCTGTTGTTCACCACTGTTCCAAGGGTTAGCACAGTGATAAAGCATTACTGGAGAAAATGAGTTGTTCTACTCTTTTCTCTCCCTGCCCTCTCACATCTGGACGGGGTCACATTTGGACCATTCACACTGTGAGGTTTATTGTGATGTGCCATGCAAATATCCCAGCTGTACTGCCAAGTAGTGGTAATTTATTCCTAAAGTTTTCAGGTACTTTGAATTAAATCAGAGCTAAGCAAATTCAATATACAGCATCTGCTAGCCTCCTCTTTAAAACCACAAGATTCATTACAGAATGCTTGGCTGAGACAGTATTTAAGAAAGAGTTCTTAACCCTAACAAAACCTTACCAAATCAGTGTTTCCTCTCCTACTTAAGATCAAGATTCTGAATAGTTGCAGCTTCTAGTAGCTGAGTGTTAATGATCCTCTTTACAGAGTTCATTTGTCCCTCCTGTTATGCCTTGCAGTATGGTGTGAATACACTACTTTACAGTAGCCTGGCCTCCCATTTAAAGCATTGCCAACCTCTGAAGAGCTAAAAGAATAAAGTGGCACAGTAGTTTTGTGACTAGAAGGTTTTTGTTCTCTGGTGACAATGTTCACCTTGCATCTCACTCCATCCTTCAGTGTTGATTTCACCAGTCGCACTGTCAGCTGCTTGTAATATCTCTTGGGCACTGCTGCACTGCAGAACTTGCTTTCATTTTCAGACCTGCATTGTTTTTCTTTTCCAGCATCTGCTGATTAATGCTTTTCTGTAGTCATAGCTGCTGTTCCCGATGTCTGACCTTGGTGGTTTTTGCAAAGTTGCTGTTAACCCCTTCAAGATAATTTTTTAAAAATTAAGAAAAAAAAAAACAATAGGTAAAAAATATCCTCAATATTCTACAGTTCTTAAATACCCTGAAACTTTTGACTCACAGTCATCTCGTGGCTGAGTACTGTAATGCTTTGAATATAATTCTGCACCCACCTACTCTACTCATAAATATTGTCTGTTTATTCCAAGACTGTGGAAGATGAGGTAGAAACACATTTTTACAATGGTTTTCATACAGAATTTATATTTCCAGGTAGGGAGATGGAAAAATACAGCTGTATATTGGGAACTGGCCTCTTGCATTATAAATCAGTCCTTAGCAGTGTTTAAATTAACAGTCCAAGTCATAAAATTACTAAAACCACTCCTTTTTTTTAATTTTGTTTCTTTCTCTTAAAGATTTTACTCTTAAATTCAGACTTGCCACTCCATCTTGAGCATCATAAAGCCCCTAAGTTATGATTTTTCACACCGTGATCTTTGAGATACCACCTGAACCAGGTAACATGGTGCTATAAAGTCTCCCCTGAGAACTCTGCAGGGAAATTTCCCTTTGAACATCTCCCTTTTCAGGCCTCTGCATTTCCTGCCACCACAGAAGCCCTTTAGCAGTACTGTGTTCTTTGTAGTAGTAGTTTGTTTTCCTTTCCAAAGTCTTAAATTTGTTTGTTTGTACACAGTGGACTTAAAACAGGTTTTGTTTGCATATTTTTCCCCTTAGCACAGCCACTGATTGTTGTCCTGACATGCCAGGTTCGGTTATTACAGATGCTGTATAATAGAATAAGTAATATCTCATCTTCCCAGTAGCCTGTGGTGCAGGTAAGGCATTGCCTGGTTTAGCTAGTTTCAGTTTTCCTTTGGGCTTCCCTCTCTCCTTTGAGGTTTCAGAGAATACCACATCCATGTAGAAAGTCCCGCTTGCTATTTTTCTTGAGCCCCAGAGGTTATTCATGGTCCAGTTTTTAAACAAACCAGGTGTGGCCTTGAGGAACAGCTGAAATCCCTGTCCAGAAGTCTCACCCATGTGGTAACTGGACAGGGGAGTATCCCAGGCTGAATCACACTGAGGGCAGTAGCATCAAGGCTGATAATTGTTTGGGTTCAGCCTTCCTCGGCAGTGCATTCCCTGTGGAGGAATGTGTAGCAGCAGGCTGTCATCCTCCACCCATGCAGGTGGTACTCAAGTTGATATCAACACTTCTTATGTCCCCAGGAGATTGTTTTGGAATAAATGGATGAGGTAATAAGTGCTTGTTAAAATGTTGGTAGCAGCTCTTGGTGGTGGTGTACCTGCTCTGCTTTGAAGGAGAATTAACTCGAGGTGAGGTTGAAGCATATCCTCTCAACATTGAGGAGCCATCTAGTCTAGTGCAAAGCTGCCCCACTAGGATCTATGATCAGGTGCTAACCCACAAAGCAGCCTCATCTGGTTCCCCAGCACTGGCTGTTTGATGAAGTATCTTGCTGGAGGACATTAACCCAGCTCCAGTCTGTCAGGGATTGGGAGGTCAGATGCACACCCTGAAGCAAAAGTGATTTTTTCAGCTGTCAGGAATCAACAAGAAGGATTTCTGTATTGTAATCCATGCTGTGGAATGCCAGCCAAGCTGCAGGCCTGAACACAGTTTGTAGGAAGTAGCTTGGGACTGAAGGGTCCTTCAAGGAAGTTTTTAGGTTTTATTCTCCAATTTGAAGCCAACTGATTTTTTAATTTCCTTGTTGGATGCTCTTGCCAGCCTGTAACAGTGAGCAGGAATAAATTTTGTTTGGAGGAGTCACCCACAATTGTAGAGATTAAAGTCACATTTGCAGAAAATCACATCAAGCTCTTTTAGTGAGTTGGCAAGTGATTTGGGGAAAATTTTCTTTTCTGAATCAAGAAACATCCTTTAATTTCTTCCAACAGCCAGATCCTCTAATTTCACTTGTCAGGGAAGCTACATCAAATCGCCCACGAGCACACTCACTTAAAGGACGTTCTGTCCCCCTTTACAGAGGCAATATTTTTAGTGTCCTACTAGCACAGAGTAAATGCCACAGTGATGCTGCACAGGGACTCTCCTGCCTCGCCCCTGCATAGTGATTATGCCTTTGTGGTGTTTTTTTCTTCCATGAGAGCTTGGTAATGTAATCTTTAAATTATGACGATGCACCAAAGTCCCAAAGCTGGGTTCTTTTTCCAGAGATAAAAATGTGTTGTATTCTCTGCATCACAGAGTAATTTCTAAAATTGCAGGTCATTCTCCCTGGAACTTAATGATGCTGCACTGCATAGGTGTTTTTTGTATCTTCTGAATAATATTGATATGATGAAAAACCCTGTCAGAGCACTTCTGACACATGGTATAACCTGCAGAGCTGTGAGCTCCTAACGTGGGCATGTTTTCTGTATCAAAAGCATGAACTGGAGTTCTTGTCAGCTGGGTAACACTGCCAGAGTTTTCATGCTTGAAAACTAATGCAGTTATTAACTAAAAATAACTGATACAGGTGCTGGTCCTTGCTCAGACAAACCAGAAACAATTTTTTTTTTTTGGACTTGGCACAGGAACGGACCCAGAGCTGCTCTTGGAAGAGGAGCAATTTTCAAGGCACTGACTTCTTTTTAAAGATGAAAGGATGTGTCCCCTGATTACTGATTAGATCCTGTCCTCTATTTTAAAATGTGAGGTGCTATGTGGATGCAAGTCTTCTCTTATTTTCACCTTCTCTTAAGCTGTCTTCTCTAATCATTCCAGTCTGAATTGTTCTTCAGTTTTCATATACTCTCAGCCTTAATGCTGGTTACAATGACTGCCAGGACTGTGTGGGCTTGTTTCAACCTACGGATTTGGGAGCTTTAACCTCTCCATTAGTTGTTTCAAACTAACTCAGTCCCTGTAAAATTGAAGGTAGAAAAAAAATTCAGGTCTTTCATACAGTCTCATTATTCTCTTCTCCTCAGTTCTAGTACTTGTCAAATGCATTATACATGAATAAACACATTTTTAGACAGCTCTTCAGATCAAAAAGCTCACACAGCTTCCCAATGTGAACAAGATTAATCTCAGATAATTACTATATCAATTTATGATGACACACAGATCTCATTAAACAAATTTAGGAGTGGTAGCTTTCCTAAAAGGAAAGAATGCAAACTCAGTTTGTACTAAAAAGTTTCCGTTCCATTGGTTTCACTGCTCTCAAGTTTATTTCACCCCTTTGTGATCCACAGAGGAGCAGTGTGCTCCAGCAAGCAGAGAGGGAGGGAGTACATGTCCTTTCTTCATTCATTAAGGAATCCTTGGCATAGCAAGACAAAGCAATGCATATTCAAGACTTTTAAGCCCTAAATGCCTCTTGCCTTCTAAAGGACAAGAGGACTCTTACAGAATCTGAGAAGTGTGAATGTGGAAATCTAGATTTATATCTGTTTGGTGATTGTGACAGAAAGGCTGTGTTGAGCTGGCAACCCAGTGGGGGTAAAGAGGGCAGCTCACAGTGTGGATAATTCAGAAGCATCTGCTCTGTTGAAGATGATGGCATCTCCACTGCAGGAGCAGAGCATGCCCTAGGAACAAGAGGAGCATGTCCTTCTGAGTGCTGGTTTTTCTGCTGTTCAGACTCTACATTGCTTAATGGCAATTAAGCTTCCCATATCTTTCTATTTTAGGCAGCCTCTCACAGTCTGGAACTGCAATTTCGGTTTTGCCTTCCAATCTTCTGCTAATTGTAGCTTTCCAGTCTTCTCTTAATATCTGCTTAATCAACTGAGTCCAGCCTCTACATCAGATCCTGCCTGCTTCATGGTGTGTATAGGAAAAAAACAGGAGGCCCCTCTCCCGTTTATTAAGATCCATAAAGACAGATGCTTGGTGGTTTTGCTTCTGAGCTATTTGCAGGTGTATTTTATTATATAAAAATAAGCAGAACAACAGGTTTGAAAGGGAAAAAGTAAAATTGGCAGAACTTACTAGAAGCCACTGGATGTTCTCAGTTATGTGGAATACCAGCTGTTAGGCTGTTTTCTCACTCTTCATACCTGAGAAGCTCCCAGCAGTGCAGTAAGTAAAATAACTTTCTTTTTTGCACTTCCTGTCTGGGTATTTGTTGTTACAAGCAAGTGGTTTGAAAGCCCTTTTTCTGTAACCCTACTTCCCCAAGCAGTCTGCTTTGCAACAAGGCAGCCTGATAAATCATCACCAAGTCTGGTGTTGACATGCTGTGCTCAGCTGACCATCTCAAGGCAAAATGAAGGGTGCTCTGCCTTTAATTGAAGGCTTGACAGGAATCGTGGGCAGCTCTGCAGCTTGTATGGCAACAGCTGTGTGAAGAATTCTTAGTTTTTGACTGTAAATCTAGAGCATGTGAATTCAGAAGCCATATCTTGAAACCCTTGAAACCCAAAATACTTACTGTAAGCTTAAATATATTTTCCTTTTTTTATTACAATATGAAATGCAAAAAAAAAAAAAAAAAAAAAAGACTGAATGAAACACTAATAGGTCTCTGGTCCCTCTGCAAGTTCTTGCTTTGCAGACAAAAGAGTTATTGTGAACTGACATTTAGCTAAGTTAGACATTTGCTCAGTTCCCTGCACAGTAAGAATGTAGTATTTCTTTATAACATATGTGCATCATAGTAGTTGTCTCATTATGTAACAGAAATTTCTTCTGGAGCTTTTCTCTTACATCTGCAAACACAGTAGATGTCTGTACTGCTTTGGCCAGAAAAGATTAACTTACTGAGAATCATTTTGATAGTCCTGAACATGTAAATCTCATTTCATGGGAGCTAGTAGACTGGCTGTGCAGTTAAATTGGCATCAACAGAGCTAGTTAATAAAGACACATACCAGCATTAATTCTGCAGGTGATTATTAGATTTATTTTTTAATTGTCACTCTAGGGAGTTAGTTGTCCAGGGTACTTTGTTCTAAAGGTGCATAATAAGAACCCCTGGCAGTGGAGACTTCATTTCAGGACTAAAATTAAATCTTAGTTAGTGTATGGTGGATTAATGGTCATGGAAAGTGTTCTTCCCCAGTCAGTACCCAGTAACTAGAGTTCTACAATGATGCTTTCAGACCTGATGCTTTCTTTCTTTAGAGATGTGACTTTAGAAACAAAAAAGGGGGAAAAAAAGGAGTTTGAGATAAAGCAGGCTTCACGTAGTCCCAGCATTGCCTCTGTTTTTATCAGGATACTTTGCTTTTACTTGCACCAGTTCTTTAACTACTTAGACAATTCATGTTGGAAGGCTTGATGGGATGAGCCTGGGAGAGGACTGGGAAGGAATACAAATCAGGTCAGCAGGCATTTTCATCTAATTGTAATTAGTAAAACAATAGCTGAAGCTGCACTGCCCAGTGTTCCTTCCCCTAGCACAAAAGCTTTTCAGGAAGGGCAGTTGCCTTGTGGGACACTGTGTCCTGGGTGAAAGCACATGCCCTGGCTTTATGGCAGACAGTGTCCTTATAATTCTTTGATCTGATTTGGCTGTGGCTTTTCAGAGTAAATCTGAATCATTCTATTCTCAGCTGTTAAGGTGACATTGTAGCATGCAGAAAGTTGTAGGGGACCTAATAATCCTCTTCTTAGAATCAAAAATCTGAGCTGTGCACAGACAAGGAGAGAAGTGTTAGTTTATCACATACAAGTCCTGTTCTGGAGTTTTGAAACATTTGCTGTAAAACTTCCTGATACGATGTCCAGTAAACTGTAATGCTCAGGAGACGTGCTAGTCAGCTTGGCTAAAAGGGGTAAAGCCTTAACAGCACTCCATCTATGGCCTGGAGAGATGACTTTATTCTGTACACACATACCATCGTTCTCAAATAAACACAGCTGCTTTTGTCAGAGTGTGTGTGCATGCATGCTTATATTCTAATGCAGGAAGCTCTGTACAGTGTGTGTGGAGAATGACTTCTGGCTTTGTGTAAGTGCCAAGTTCTGTTCAGCCTCAGTCCAGAGTAGTGGATAGTGATTCCAAAAGGGTTGCTGCACTAAAGGAGTAAACTTCAGCAGTTTTACTGGGAACAAATGTGGGCAACAGTGGATTTAGAAGGTGAATGAATTTGCTGTTGCAACTTTTAAAGGGTCTGAGGCATCTTGTAGAGTTGTTCATGATTGATTTTGTGCTGACATTTTAAACCTGCATGGGGATTTTCTTGAAGAATGTTTTCACTTTGTCTAATAATAATTCTTTGGGCAGCCGGGAGAATTTGAAAAAAAGATTAAAAGTGCTTTGTTTTAATTTTTCCCTCATTTCCACTACCTGTCTCATTTTCTAGGTGGCCGCATCTGCTCTTTCTCCCCCTGCATCGAACAAGTCCAGAGAACTTGCCTGGCAATGGAAGAATGTGGTTTTACAGAGATTAACACCTTGGAAATTCTGCTTCGAGTTTACAATGTAAGGACAATCAGCTTGCAAATCCCTGACCTTGGAAAAGCAGCTGAGGATAATTCTAGCACTGGTTTTGACAGCAGCAACCCATCAAACCCAGGTAGCCTGGGTGCTAATCTGGAGCAGGGAGCTGTGCAGTTCAAAAGCGGCGTGCCACTCAGGGAGATGGTGGGACACACTGGCTACCTGACTTTTGCCACCAAAAGCCTCTTGTAGTACACGTAGAGTTTGTGCACTTCGGAGTGTTTAGTGTGTTTGTGTATGTTTTCTGTCTTCATGGTTCTTTTTTGTAGGGCGTCCAAATTTTTACTTGTCAGGGAATTCCATATATAGTCAGATTTGGTTGGGATATGCTTTGTTTAAATAGCATACAAGCATTACCCAGAGCAGCATCAAGGGAATGTTGAAACTTTGGAATGGTGCTTCTCTTGCTGTCAGAAAGAAGATAAATTAATAGTCAGTGGCCATTCACTGGAATGTGCAGCGTGAAGATCCCTCCTGATAAGATAGCAAACCAGACAGCACACTGATTTAAATAAGGTGGACTTTTTCCTCCTCTTTTCTGAATTACTTTCCCAGGTTTATGTTTTGGTGGTTTTTTTCTGTCACCACTAGACACTTTTTTTAAAACTTCTTTAGTGTTTGTATTGCTCTTAGGAATGTGAAAGTGCCTACTTGCTTAATTTTAAATATGAAACTTGCCAGGTCATAGGGTTGCCAGCATGACTGATCACAGAATTAATGTTTCCTTGGATTAGCATTTGGCTGTTCAGAGGATTATTGGCAGTGCTCAGGAACACAACCTCTTACTCAGTTCCAGGCTGGCAAATCTGCAAATCATTTAGATTGCACAAAGTTCAAAGACTTGTGCTAATTGTTGAATTTGGTTTTAAAGAATATATTGTGCTCATCAGTGTACAGTAAAAATTTGGACCTGTATTTATACCACAGTCTTCTAATATATCATCCACTTTCATAGCTGATGAATCCACTGTTAAAATTCACTGAAGAGATGGTTAATATCTGAACACCTCTTTGTAAGCAGTGTGTCCGTGGTTCTGTTCGTTTGGTATTTTGTATGCATTATGGTGTATTATCTTCCTGCAGTTGAATGACTAAGATTGCTTTTAGCAGGATTTCTGTCTCCAAATTGCAAAAACAATGCAAACTTATTAAAATCCTTGAACAGCTTTATTAATTAAGTTTTCAGACCATTAACTCTTTGGTCTTCCATACAAAGCTGGTGGGCGTGATGAATGTATTTGAATGCTGGATAAGGTTTTGTATTTACAGATTAAAATAATGATGCAAATTTATACAGTTAGGGGTTTTTTTCCTTTAAAAAAAAATAATTCACACGTATTTTTATTCCAGCCACTAATACTGTCTCTGGAAGCATCTAGATGTGCCTTGCATTCAATACCTGAATGTATTGATTGCTGTGTAAGAGAAATAACCATTCATAAACTGCTGCCTGAACATTTGAACCTGAATTCCCTCCCCCAGTCTTGACAAAAATAAACAAAGCTAAGCTTTTAACATGTTATAGCAGAACCCTAATCCATAACGGTTTAAAGAAAGCTCAACTGATCACGACAGCAGAGATAAACTGTTGAGCAGATTAAAGTCAGAAAGCAATTCTGTTGAACTAAATCAGTTATGTAAGTTGGCCCACAACTGCAGCATTTCTCTAGAAATCATGTGAAAGTTCCCCTTCTCCTGCTGCTGATGTTCTCCAGAGCAGCATGTGGTGCACTGCTCACACTGTGCATGTCATTTGGGAGCTGTGGTTCAGTGCTGTGCTTGCATCTGTGTGCATCTGCACCTGCCTGTCTGTGCTTAAACCACCCCCACACAAGTATGGCTAAGGTACTAACATGAACCAGAAGAAAAGATGGGGAAATACAAGATTAATACTGCAAGATTGTTCTTAACTTCCCTCAAAGTGACTGTCATTCACCAACAAGCTTCACCAGAGCTGGAATAATTCCAGCTCTAGACTTGATTCACTTCACTTGGTTTTCTCGACAGGCCTTATTTTAAAATAGTGTAACATTTAAACAGCATTAAAGAGGAACAGAGCCACATTTCTGTCCTACAAATAGATGTGGAAATACTAATAGGTCTTCATGGAGTTTGAAAGAAGGCTGTTGCCTTCTTGCCTACAAAGCCCAATTCAAAACCCCTTGAAATAAACCATTGACTTTCCAGGGTCCCGTATTGATCTGATCCCTGCAGAGGAAGGGCAAGCATTGCGTAAGAGGAGAAGGATTTAATTTCTGTCTTTGCAAAAAAGGCTTCTGTGTTTTTGTTGCCAATCACAGCCATGGCCAAGCAGCACCACACTGCTTCCTGCTGTTTCTTTGTTGTCAGGGTCACAAGGAGGATCCCACACTGTGGGATCCAGCGTGGACAGTACTGTGCTGCCAGAATCCCCCACTGTTTAATTCTGTTTGTGCTCACCTGTGTTCTACTTTGTGGATACATTCCCTACCAAAAGTGGTGAATCAGAAACATGGGGTCTTTCCTGCTACACTGGGGGAATCTGCCCAGGCCACACTTTCAGGGACCCATTTCTCTTTTTGATATGTTCTAGTCTTTAGTCTGGAATGAAGCATCTCTTCTGACACAATTTGCTCACACACTGGCAGGCTGCACATTTTCATTGCTGCCATGCTCTTGGACCTCTCAGTTGTTGTGGACAAGCACCAGTACCCAGCTCTACCTGACAGCCAGGTTCTGCTTGTCCTGTTGTGCTCCATGCCCTAGCACGGAGAGCAGTCTTACACACCTTGCAACCTTCAAGACAAGCAGTATTGTGTAAGATGAGGCTTGTGAAACACTTGGGAAGTCTGCTGCTGTTCAGTGTTTACCTGTGCTTTAATTAAAGAATCACAGATCTGCATCTTATGGTGGTTCTTTTCCTGCTTACCTGTTAGCACAACACTGTTTTCCTCTGAAGATGTGATCACAGGTCATGCTTGAGAACCTGGAAGGGAGCAAGCAGCAAAACTGCTGGGAACTCACTCTTCTGCTTCCTTTCCTGCTCTGTCTTCTCCTTAGGTACTTTGTGATACGTGATGGTGAGGAGATGGTTCTTCCTGGGAAGCTTTCCAGAGATGAGAGCTCTGGTGCACGCTGACTCCCTGGAGAGTACATCTGTGCTCCATTAGTCCTGGTCAACTGGATGACTGCAGAAGTCATAGTGACCCAGAAAGGAGGGGGGCCCAGAGATGCATCGAGCCTGGATCTACTTGTAAATACAGCCCACATCCCAGCAGAGTCTGCATCATGTAGGTGGGCGAGTGCACCAGGCAGCCCACGTGTTTATGTGCCTTACCAGGCTCCTTCTAGGCAGAAACTGGAGAAAACTCTGCTCTCCTGGGCTGCAGTTCAGTGGTGGTCTGTGCTCCCAGTGGGAGGGGAGGGTCTGATGCCAGTGGGAGGGGTTCAGGCTCAGAAAAGGAGGCTTGAGAAATAGTTGGATTCTGTCTCAACTTCTGCCTGCACAAATATTAGAGAGGCACAATAAGAGAAAAGTGGGAGAGTCAGCATTGCATAACCATGATGTTACACCGAAGGTACGTGCAGCTGTGACTTGTCAAGGGCAGGAAGGGGGTTACTCCAGTACCAGAAAGTCCTGCCTGTGTCACCACGGGGGAAAGCATCTACGTGCTGCTGGCTTCTCAAGTGCTCCTGAGGAACTATCTTGTTCAGATGCCAAAAGAGGGGAGCCAGATTGTGTTATTTCCTTTCTCCCTACGTGATGGCTTCTGAACTGGAGTGAATCTGAATCAGTATCAACACAGGGAACAAATAAACCTTGAATTGAAGACTCAAATAGAAATAATCCTCCTCACTGATATCCAGCCCTTTACCTGCATATCTTGCCCGGGAGCTCTCTGTCCTTTCATAGGGTGTTCAGGACATGCTGTTCTCCTTTGCATCAGGGCAACAGCTTTGAAGTCTGAGGTTAGCTGATATGCTGATAGAAAATAAATGCAGAAGCCAGCTGGGAACACTGGGCTGTGGGTCATCTCACTGTACCTGCATGTTTCTACCTGGCTACTAAGGTAAACTACCCACATCTGCTTTTCCCTGGTTGTGAAGCAGTCCCTTCCTCTCATTTTCCCCCTCCTGACCTCAAACTCAAAGCTAACAGGCACACTGCTAGCATGCACCAGCCCTTGTTGGCACTCCTAGGCAACTCAGATTGCACAGCCAGGTTTTTGGCAGAGGCAGGCATTTTGCTCTTTTCTTTATTGGTTCCTAGGGTGGGGAGAGGGGCTATTTTTTGCCACCCTATCAGGACATTCAGCTGCAGAGGCTCTGCTGCAAGATGCTGTGTTGAGAAACCACCTGAGTGCTCCAGACCCCAGGCACCTTGGGAGGCTTGTGCTGCCATGGGAACAGCACAACATCCATCAAGCCACTGAAGACCTCGGGCTGTATTTCAGTGGGGGCTGCGTGGGTTGCTGCTAAATATTGCACTCCTGTATAGTTCTGAAGAGGGCAATTTGCATGAATGGTTGCAGTGGAGCTAAGGACTTCTCCCCTTGGGGTCCAGCTGCAGGAAACATCAGAGACCAGGACCAAGGTCTGGTCCCAGAGGTGCTGGCTGAGCAGTCAAAGCTAGGAAGTAGAGGAAGGAGCTTTTCCATCTTTTTCTGATTGTGCTGATACTGATACAGCACAAAGCCCATGTGCATGACTACATATAGTCAGCTACAAGAAACTGTTGCTTTAGCAACCTCCTTTTGTATTAGGAACTGTGCATGAGGGGGAAGCCTGCAGTAGGATTTTCCTGTCTCTTCTGTTGCTCTGGGGGGACTTCAGTCCCCCCTCCTTCCTTCAGTCAAAAGTATGTTAGCAGTAGTTAGCTCTAACACAGGTGTCTAGGACTCAGCGTGGCTGGTCCCTGGATATGTGGAATTAAATGTTTCTGATGCCAAAATATTGTAAGCCAGATGTTATCTTATTCCACTTGGAGGGGTGAGGAAGATGATGAGCTCGTAGGCTCTGTTACTTTTCACATTGGTACCCCATGCCTTTAGAAATTGTCCTTAAAGCACTGTCTCAGAAAAATTTAAACAAAAATGAAACAGCTGGATGTGAGAACCAAATCTGCTTGGAGGAAGAAGTGGAAGAAGCAGTAACAAGGTAGAGAATGTTTTTTAGGGACAAAGTTCCTCATTTCCTGGCCTTTGGAACTAAAAGGCAGCTCCCCAGAAGGTTGCAGCTGCTCCCCTTAAAAGCTGTGGATCAGAAATGCTCATTAATAGTGAGGGTATCAGTTCCATCAGGCTGTTCTGACAAGGCCTGTAGGCTGGGATCTACAACTGATGGAATAGAAAGGAGGGAGAGAGAGGAAAGAGGTTTTTAAAGTGTCTGTATTCAGCTCAACCTGTTGGATTACATGTACATCACATCATGCTGTTGTTACTAGAGGGGTCTAAATTATCTTAGCAAAATATACAATATACCTGTATAACACAGAAAAGAATCACCTGCTTCAGTACAGTACTGGGCAAGAGCATGACAAAAGAAAAAGATTTTATTATCTGTGTTGAGAAATCAGGTTTACCTAAGACACATGTTGCAGTTTCTGCATGTTCTCCTACCCCTATCAGAGAAAGTGGAAACATTTAAGAAAATGGATAATACTTGAGTGGAATATATACCTAACAAGCATGCAAAGCCTCACAGGGAGGGGATTGATTTCCAGCTTTTACCACTCAGTGCTTCCAGGAGGATACTTCATTATCAATGTTTCCTCATCAATCTTATCAGCACTTTAAAAAGATAGAAAATTATCCTTTTTCAGCAGAGAGAGCAGATATCCGTATGGCTATGGCTGATTACCAACCTGCAGACACATGTCAGAGCAAGGACAGCACTGGGCTCCTTGAAGTTTCTAATGCAGACTGCAAATGGGGCTGTCCCACCCCCCTCAGCGTGCTGGCAGCATCACCCCCAGCCCCTCTGCTTTGCCAGCATTAAGGCAACACCAAGAGGCCCAGGTGGGCTGAATGCCATGCATGGAGCTCACCAGGCAAAACAGCTGTGAGGTGACAGGGTGATGTCTGTGCAGCCCAGGGCTTTTTCCTGACCTCAGGGACAGCACTGGCTCCTGTGCTTGATCCTTCAGAGCAGTTTCTGCCCCTGGGGGAGCACAGAGGCCTTGGTGTTTCCTTCAGACTGAGCAAGCACCTTTGCACCTGCCAGCTCTTTGTGTACCTCTTCTGATGGGGTAGATTTATTAGAGCCAAGGTGCAACATGCCTCTCAAGAAGAAAAAACGTGATTCTCCACATGATACATCTCCCTGTGAGAAATGATTTGTGCTTACTCATGCTGTTTGATTTTGATCCTGCAAACATTTACTCAGAGAGAGAAAAGGATCTGTAAAATGGCTGTAGCAGGAGATGGAAGTACCTGCTGCTGTGGTTGAGAGCATGGTGGTCTACCTCCAGGTTAGGGAGATGCTGGCTGCCTGAAAAAAAAGAGCTGATTTCTCAGAAGAAGGTAAAGGAATTTCATGCCCCAGCTCCTACTGACTTTCATTACTCATTTATTTCAGTGGGATTTCAGCACAGCTCCCTTGATGACCTGGGCCCTGGCTGCACAGGCTTCTTTGGGAATGGTACAGCACCATGCTCATTTTACAGGCTGATTGTGCAAGTCAGTGGCAGGGTGGAAAACAGGACCTGACATCCCAGATGTTCCCTCTGCTAGAAGGGTTACAGCTCCTTCCTAAGTACCAGTGCTCTCCTAATGCTGAGCAAGGATCTCCACCAGAGTAATGCTGTTCCTGCTCTCACATGGCAGCACCTCATTGCCCACAAGTTCTTACACTATCTGGATGCAAATGTAGTTAGATAACGTTCACTGTCACAGCTTATTACCAAATCAGGGCATGCAGCCATATCAATGCTTAATGATTTTCTGAAACTTTAATTCATTTTACTGTGTAGCCATTTTCAGTAATTAGCTGAATTAATTTTATATGGATTAAAAATGTAGGTCTATCTCTTTGAAGATGAAAAGTGGCATTTTTAAATCTATGTCCTGTCCCAAGCCTATAAATACCTCTGCCTTATAGAAATCAGCTGTTTATGGTTGATCTTATTGAAGAGAGGATGACGGAAAGAGGCTTATGAGCTGCATTGTTTTTGTCAGTGCTGAAAAAACCCGTCCAAATTTCCTGTGAATTAGAAGGATCAGTGACTATAGATAGAGCCTGTACTTTTCCCCTGCCAGATGAAACATGGGACTGGTTTCAGGTAGTCTGGATCCAATGCAGTTGTTGCCAGCATTTCCTGGAGTAAAAATTAACAAAGCAGAAATAGTCTGTTACTCACTCAAAATGCCAGGCAACCAGTGGTTCCCTCTCACCCTTCCCCACTTCATTATAGAGCATCTAATAGTGGTTAAATTCAATTATAAACCTCAAAATAATATTAAAAGACCATGAGGAAGACTTCAGAGCCACCCATGCAAAATCTAGGGAATCTTATAAAATTAAGGCACTTTCTGAAGCCTTTAGTTGTAGGATAAATAAGGCTAAGTTCAGGGAGAAGGAATGGAGGGTAGAGGTCTTGGTTGGGTCTTGCAGGAATCTGGAGGTCACAAGTGGCATCTCAGCATCTGTGCAGATCAACATTGTTATAGTCTGGAAAAAGGGCTGAGCAGTCAGATGAGGAGTTCTGCTGGTGGCACAAAGTTGTTGATGTCAGAAAGGATGCAGGCAGGTGGTGAAGTCCTATAGAAAGACTCTGCAGGTGAGTCCATCTTACCCCTGACTGCCTGGGCAATGAAGTGGAGGTGAAACTCAGTGTAGGTAAATGCAATGGGCTACCAGGATGAGATGGGGGAGGCAAGGCAGCCCTATGGGGGGTGGGAGCTGGTGCATGGCAGGTACCAGGTGTTGGGGCTGCAGCACGGAGAAGCTCAGTGTCAGCTCACACTGTGACTGCCCCAGGGTGAGTGGCAGTGCCCAGAGGAGCACCCTCATCCTCCCTGAGGAAAGGACTAGCTAATTCTTTTTGGAGGAGCTGTTTTAAGCTTCCTAGCAGAGTGTGACTAAATAGAGCTAATCCAGGAGCTCATGCCCACTGACTCCAAGATGCCTCTGTACCTTACAGGCAGCAATAGTCTAAAGCTCCATGACATTTGCCAAATCATTATTAAATGATTTTTGCAGGCTGCTTCCTGCAAGTCAACAGTCAAGTTCAGCTGCGTTTTCAACCACAGCAGTAAGACTTAAGTAAGTAAGACTTGCAAAATGTTAGTGACTCTTAATACCACATGTGCCCACTTATAAGATGCGGGATTTTCATTTTGATTTTGTTTCTGAAACATTTGAAAACCTTTGGAAAGTAGCAGACTTGCTCAGCTGTGTCCATAAACATTTAAATTATGCTTTACTTATTTTCTACCCTGTATTTATCCTCCAAGTATGCATGTTGCTGTTCAGCAAGTGCAGCAGTACTGGGAGACATGATGGAAGAAGCCTCCTACCTGCAGCTCAGCCTGGGGAGCTTTGGGGACCTAAGCCTCCCAGCTCCCCTGCCTGAATTTGTGATGAACCAAAAAGCAGGACTTTTAGATTCCTTCTTTGAACTCCATTCCACCCCAAAAAGAAGGACAGCAACCACCACAGCAGTGCCAGGAAGGGCACCAGCTGATGGAGCTGGGCACCCCTCCTTGTCCTGCATCTCCCGGCACATTTACCTGCACCAGATTTTGTGCTGCAAGAGAGTGACTGTAGCGGGGAGCAGCCCTGCTTCCCCCCAGGCTGCTCGAGCAACCCCAGGAGACAGTTCAACAGGAGCAGCTTGTTTTACAGGCATTAGGGTTTTGTCAAGAGTTGTAAGAGAGAGCTCTCTGCCTCAGGAGCAGGCAATGCAGCAAACACTGGTAGTGGTGCTCACCCCTACAAGAGGACTACTGCTAAGTTGAACTCTTTCACTTAATTTGGGAAAAAAATGCAATAAAGACACACTACAATTTTTCAAAGTTGTACAAAACAATTTTCAACAGCCTAAGCTAAAATCAGTATGTGCTTGGACTTTATTTCCAATAATTGCTATTTATGCCTTTTTTTTTCTTTTTTTGGCTTTTTACCAATCTAATCAGCATAATTTGACTGTACTGAAACAAATTTACAAGACTGCAAAACTGCACTTGCGGATTGTTCAGATTAAACATGAACTAATTAGTAGATTTTTGGATCTCTAAGTCCACAGCTTTGGAAAAAGCTGACAATGCCCATCAGCATTCCCACATGAAGAGAGAGACAAAACCCAGACACACCAGAAAAACAGCTACATATGTGTGAGGAATCTTTGCAAAAAGAAAAAAAAATAAACAAGGAAAAAAACAACATTGGGATATTAAGCAACAGCAATTAATTTTATCTTTTTCCTAAACATTTCAAGAAGACCTTTTTCTGACTTTAGTTTTATCTTTTGTGGAAATTATTCTATAAGAACTAATGGCCATAAACTACCAGGGCATAAGGGAAAATGTAGCAGAAGACAAATATTGAATTCACCCACGAGCTTGTCCAAGCACATCCAAAAGCCATGACGTCAGTAAAAAGGAAAAACTCTGACTATTGCCCTGGGAATGAAACCAAAAAAAATCACTTTGCCAATATGTGAAGACTTCATTCTGCAAGTCTTCTAAAAGTTTCCTTGCAAGACAACAATAACTTGATCAGAAACATTTCAGCAGATGATGAAGAACAATAACAGCTGCTCCAAAGCTCATGGCAAACAATGGAAAGTCCCCAGTTGATTTGCTCAGTCCTGAACAGAGTCCAAAATTCACAGAATTTCAGAGAGGAGGTAAAAGCAGCTGTCTGCCTGCAAGAGCAGCATTCACACAAGGAGGGAACTGGAATGACCCCATAATTCAAGCCCTGTCCAACAACTGCTCCTGACAGTCGTGCTCCTAAAAAAATGTGCTGGAAAAGTGGGTTCAGTGATGGTCATGAAGAAGGATGTCCCCAGGCTGGGTGTTTGATGGGATAACATGGACAAATTCGGAAAGGTCTCTCTGGAATCAGACTCATTGCATATAAGGTGACATTGTTAAATCCCAAGAGGTGTTTTGGTTAGTCACAAGTACTCAGGAAGCCTTTCTGTTCCCAGTTTTATGGGCGGTCTCTGGATTGAATTCTCTGGCTCTGAGCTTATCAAGCTGCCAGTCAGGGCTGATTGCACTGGACAGGCTCTGTTCTTTGATCTGATCTGATTAACATCCCAGACCACTTCACCTTCAGCAGTTACTCAGGGGATACCCAGACACGAGACTGCTCTAATGATTATTTCCTCTTATCATCACCACCTAAAGCCTTCCTTGCCAAGCAAGAGCAGGAGGCTGCTGTGGCTCTGCCCAGAGGCCCCATTCCCATACCCGCTGCAATTAAAGTTAATGAGGACATGCAAACCAATGCCATCAAAAATTTGGCTCCTGATCTTTGAAACACAAATAAAAAGAGGCAAGAGGGCTCCAAAAAAACATCTGAAGAATGTCCCAGTGGTGGAACCTGAGTTTCGTGGTGCAGCACTGGCACTGCCCCAGCTGCAGGAGATTTGCTGCCCCATGGGGATCACCCAGGCTGGGGGTGTTGGTGCAGCCTGGTGAGGAATTGCAGTTGGGTTTAACTACTGGTGAACCAACCTGCCAGAGGGGTGACAGCCCAAGCAGTGGGTTCTGCCAGCAGAAGGAGAAATTCCTCTTTCACCTCTGCAGGACCTGGAGCAAATCAGAGCAGTGAAGCTTAGTGCCTTTCCCCAAGGTGCAGAGCAGAGCAGCTTTGCACTCTGCTGCAGGAGGTGGGGAAAGTCAGCAGGAATAAACTCAATCCTAATAATACCCACTTCATACCTCTTCCCCCACCACCTCCCCAAAAAAGAAGTGTTTGGGAAGCCCCAGAGGCTCTTTCCCCAAGGTGCAGCTTAAAGTTGGTTTCAAAAAAAGGCCACACTTCCCAGTGAACAAAGCTTTAACAGCAGAACTATTTCTTTAACAGGAAAATCAAGACAAAGATAAAATAAAAATAAATGCTTTTCCTGAAGCTTTTACTAGGTGCCTGTTTATTTTGTCATTTCTCAACAAACTATTATTTGAAGGAAGTTTGTGTTGCATCACAGTTTTGGCCAGGAGCAATAAAAACTCCTCAGAAAAACCCCAATAAGCCCTGTCCAAGCACACACATTATAAGCATGCTCCCTTCCCAAATTCCTGTCCCTGCCCCATGGAGCTGAATTGAGGCTTTTTCCATGACATGGTAAAAGCCTGTGCGCAGGCTGAGCAGAGGCTCTGGTTCCAAGTCATGTAGTTAAAATCCCTCTGGAATTTGTGTCAATTTATCCAAAGAACCATTTGGAAATACAGCACAGGGCTTAAAACTCCTTCTCCTGTGCTATTTTCAAGTGCAAGCTCTGAAGCATTTATTCAAATCACACCCACAACTTTTCATTTTGGTCTCTTTTTAATGTGCCAGTTTAAATCTCTCCCCTTCCTTAGGCAGCTTTTGGGCTGGACAGTGGCATCAGGGCTGATGCCCAAGAGCATGAAGGGTGCAGGGTGTTGTCATGGCAGCAGTGGCACTGGAGGGACAACTTTCCTATCTCATGGCATTGCATGGGGTAGGTCATTTTATGCCCCAAAAAGCATGTTGAGACTTCAGCATGTGTGCAGGCAATGCAGCCAGCAGCTTTTGCTTTATCTCCTTAATCACTTTACAGCTTTACCTGCCTGCGTCATGTGCTGCAAATTCAGACATCAGTTACGGATGGGGTGTTTTGAGCATTAAAGGTTTTAATTTGGGGGAAATAAAATGGTTGTACCTTCACCAAAAACAATTGCACTTTGTTATCCATATGCACTTGCAAAGTGAAGGCTGGGCAGCAACAGAGAGTGACCTCCTGAGGTGGATGTCCCCCAGAGAAAGTGCTGCCAGGAGAGCAGGAGGAGCACACACACTGTGCCTGTGTGTTCCTGTCATCCCCTGAGACACTGCAGGGAACTGATGTTATTCCACTGGAGGAGCTGTGTTCTCTCCTTGACTGTCTCATGAGAGGACATAGGGAGGAAGGAGACAACTCCAGAAACTCAAGCCCCTCAACTGGGAACACATTTTCCATGTTTCTTGCTGAAACTGGTCTTTCCACTTCCCTTCCAGACCTCCTACTAACATTCTCCTTTTAGCTGAGGAAATGCTAAACCCCAAGATCAAGCCAAAGATTTAAAAAAAAGAAAAAAAATCAAGAAAATCAAGAACACCATTGCCAATTTGGCAAGGGAATAGGCAGGGAGGCTGCTTCCTCTCTGAGGAATCAATCCTTCCAGCTCCAGGGACAGTTTCTTGCTAATTCAAAGCAAAGAAATCAAGGAAAATGTGATTACCTGTACAGGAAAGCTTCAGCTGATGGAGCAGCGCCAACATCCCTGCTTGCTGCTGCCAAACTGGTCTCTCTGTGTTTGACCTTGGAGGTGTCACTCAGGTCCAGCACGGCACAATCACAGGCAAGGACTCTGCAGTCAGTCAGCACAGGGCCAGATACTGCTGCTGGCTCTGCCCTTAGCAATCTGCTATCCTTTTGTTATTCTTATCAAGCTTTCTAACATGCTTGTTTGCATTATTAATTTCTACTCTGCAAAGGCCATGGGGACACGATGATCGATTACATGCAGAAAGCAAAATGAAGGGTGCTTTATAAGGTCAGCATATTAGCAATTCATTCAGTAAATTAATGTATTTTAGAACAGTTATGTAGACTGAAACAAAGATCTGTCATAAATTTCATAGTTCAGGCCTCCAATTTATGTCCAAGTTTTCTGTAAGCCAGGGAATGATCCAATATAATGCAGCCCCATCACTGCACAAAATAAGCAGTTTATACTCTTCCTATCAGTAGGGAAAGTTAATTATAATGAGAAGAAAGGAAAACTCCCTGAGATTAAAGTCTAGTCAGCTTGTCCTACCAGTGGGAAGTCCCATAGGACCCCTGAAAATCGTACCCCAAGAACTTGACTCATAAAAGCACCCTTTGCTGGGCTTTCTCTCTAGCTTCTCTTAAGTCCAAGCCCAGCATAATGTTACATGGACACCTTGCTACACCTGCATGATGTCCCAATGAATCCTGCCTACCTGCAAAAAGTTGAAGAATTTATGTTCTCTGTTATTTTTTCTACAAGCAAGAACTGTTCTTCTAATTACAGGTTTTGATGTGATATAATGTCATTCCTTTGCTCTCAGGCACTTTTGAAAAGCACCAGAAGTATCCCAGCAGTGATAAGATTGTTATAAATCCTCTGTCCTTCCTAAACAAAGAGGACTCTGATTCTATCATAGCATTGCCTTTGCTCAAAACTTTATTTGCAGACAGTCCTTCCCTTCAGCCTACTAGAAAACTCTACCATTGACCTTCAAAGGCTTTTAAATCCATGTCCAGCAAAGAAATTGCAAGGTGAGCACCTGACTTTCAACCTCTTCATCAGACCTGCCATTGCTGGCTCCACCTCAGCACTTAACCTTTGGCCAGATTCTGAGCTTGCAGCCAGCACTTTTGCCACCCTAGTTCTTTGAAATGCCTTCCAACCCCATTGCAAATCGTAATTTTGGTGATAGAGAGAGATTAAAGGCTGATGAGAGGGTTCATAGGAACTACAGTATCTTTCCAGTTCTCTGCCAATATTTTCCAGGAGCCTATTTCCTCTTATAGCAGGATATACAACACAAAAAAACAAACAAAAAAACCCCTCAAAAAACCTAACTACCTTATGCAAATACTTCTTATCAACTGATAAATGCACCTGCACCACCAGGAATATGTGATTAAGGAGCCTGGGCTGCAGCTGACACAGCGGTAGCACCTGGTACCATGCAGAACAGCAGGTGGATTCCTTCTGCCTAAAAAAGTGATTTACACTAACTATAAGGAATGAACCATTAAGCACAAATTACCCATGTAGAAAAATGCTTTGCAGAGCACCACTGAGTGGACCCTCCAAACTAGCCTAAATGTGTCAGTTCAGGATTGGGGTGGGATATAGAGCTTTATTCCCTTGAACTCTTGAGATGGGTGACATAATATAAGTAACACGAAACTGCACATCCATGATCCAAGCTGCTATTGTTGCACTCAGGTGTTGCTGTGGTTCACCAGCAATGCTTCCTTTCTTCTAAGGACAGTAATTCAGGGAGCAGTTTCCAAGACTGCCACATATTAACTGTTTTTCTCAATGAAACCATGCCCAGGATTTAGAGATCAGATCTAAACCCACAGGCATCACTGGAAACCTTCCCATTGACTTCAGCTGCTTGATTCTGCAGGTGCTGTGGGAATAGGGGTACACAGCGTTCAGCAACAGAGTTAAAAAAATTGTGCTTGAGATCCTCCCTCCCTCTAGCAACCTTTAGTTTAGCAGATTAATCATCAGACAGGAACAAGAGTAGCTGAAAGATCTTCCACCTTCCTGCAATGAGTTAATTCTCTCCCCTGCTATATTAGCTGTCATACATCTCTATATATTGTCATCTGTTTTTTACCCTCCTCCAGATCAGAGAGCTGCTTAATCACTGCTTGCCAGCTTCCGCCTTGCCACATTTCAGCCTGCTCCTTTCAAATGTTGTTCCTTGCTCCCTGGGCAGCCAGTAGTAAACCAGAGAAGCAATCAATAAATGTCCTTAACGGGAGCTGGGGCTGCAAGCGGAAGCGTTGTCTAAAACAACAGTGGGAGGATAATTCCTTGTTTCCTTCCCCCAGCACTGCTGGCTGCACGTCTGCACCAATTCCTGTGTCAGCCTGCCCTTAGCTGACGTGCTCGTCCTCCCAGTGCACAGGGATTGGGAAGGAGGAGCAGGGAAAGCCATGCACGGGACCACCCTGTGCCTCCCCAGCCAAGCTGAGCCTTTTCTCCAGGCTGGGCTCACACCTCTATCTCATCCATCCCTCCCTGGGGAGAGTTTGGGTGCCTGCAGCCTGTCCCCATCCTCAGCTCCCAGAGGCTCTGGCACTGGCTCCCCACCACCCCAGGGTGGGCTCAGCAGTGTCTCTGCTCAGGGCTGAGCTTTGCCATTGTCCTGCTCCACCCTCAGCTCACCTCCATCAGTGCTGGTGCCTCTCCCCACCAGATGCCCAGAAGCTGGGTGACAGAGTTTTCCTAGCCAAAGCCCAGAGGAGCTGAGCAGGGCACATCCTTTGGTGATGCTGTGGGGAGGAGGCACAAGTGTCTGTGTCTGGCACAGGCACACAAAGGACATTTTCAAGGACAATGCACTAGCTGCTTTTGCCATTCCACAAGCCAAGACATAAGACCGAACCAAGCCCAGGGTGTCTAGAGCCACAGCCACAGCTAGCAGCTCAGCATCCACACACCAGGCAGAGCTGCTGCCCCTTCAGAAGCAGGGAGGAGCTGGTCCAGGTCGTGCCTGGTGCCCCATCCCTTCCTGCATGTTGCCTGCTGTGCCGGGGATTTCTTCCTGGCCTCTAGCAGCAGTACTCCTCATGCTGAGCCTCCAGACTCATAACTCTTATCAGAGCCCCCAAAACTGCTGAGATGCAAGCTATCTCCACCTCCTTCTCCTGCTTTCTCATCCCTCCTCTATTGGGATTCTTTGGAAGCAAAAAAATGTCACACTCCCACCAGCCACCCTTTTGGAGACTGGAGAGGTTATTCATCTTAACAGCTCTTGACACTTGAACAATAAGACAAGATTACAGCAAAACCAAAGCAAAACTATGTCTAAAGTGTTGCCTGCTGCTGTTAAACTCAAAAGCATTGTCCAAACTGAGATGTGTCCTCATGTTGTAGCTTGCTGATTAAACAGAGGTACCAAAAGGCAACCTAAATATGAATTGTTAACTCTGCCAGTGACACAGCCAGTAACTGATATGGAACAGGGCTGGTAGGTGGAAAAATGCCAGAAAACAGTCTTATTTTGTTCTGCCACTGATGGAGCTCACGTAGGTAACTGTCCCTGAGAGTTCTCACTCATCATTAAAGCTCCCACCAGTCAGTGTGGGTCATCATACTCTCATTCAGCCTGAACTCCTCAGCAGATGTTTCCATGCTACCGTGTCACATGTCATAAATCAAAACCTTGGCATTAGGTGAACAACAGTACCATGAATACCCCTTCTGGGGTTGTTGAAGTGCCAGTGCCAGTGCTGGTGAAGCTGTGTGCTTGGGGACGTGGCACAGACACTGCATCCCTAGGTGTGCAGACTTTACTGCAAGACCAATCTTGTTTCTATGCTCAGCACTGAAAGAAGAGAAGCCCCATGCTCTGTGCAACACGTCTCCAGGTTCATTATAAATATGAGAAGTTCATCTCTGCTCTGCTGCCAGGGCTCTGCAGCCCTCATTGAAGGTCTGAAGGAAGCCACCCTCACAGCAACACAGCAAGAGAAACAGCATTTCTACCAGTCACTCATTAAACAAGTTAAAGAAGTCTCTGCATGAATGATGTGACTGGGCTTTTTTAACTCCCTAACCCCCTTGCTCTGTATGCTCAGAGGTGTGAGCAGCCCAGCAGTACCCACATGCCCTGGGATCAGGGTCTGCTGCATATTCTTGGCACATTAAGCAAAACTGGCACAGAAGAGTGCTGCTCAACCTCAGCAAAGAGGTAAGAAACACTGTGCCAACAGCAAGTGCTTGTAGGCTTGAGTCCTGAATCAAAATGTTTCCAAATGCCTAATTCCAGTTTCTTGCTGGAGACAGCAAAAAGGCTTCAGCCATGTGGAACGGGTTTGCATGACAGCTCTTTCACCCCAGAGGCATTTCAATAATCACTACGTTTATTGCATCCCAGTTTGAACATTTTAGCCCAACAAAAGTAAAAACAGTATCAATCTCATATACATGGATTTTAAGTCCACTTAAGCATACACAGTCATAAGAGGTGGTTTTCTTTCCTGCCACCTCTGCCTGGTATCCTGTGTGTGTCTACAAATGCTTCCATTTGTCCTCCCTCTCATAACATTTTCTTGATACATTAGAATAGGGAAGATTTCCATGAGATTCAGTGCCACTCCATAGGATGGATTATCTTCCATTTTAGTCTTATCTTTCTCTTTAAGCTCTCAGTGTTTGAAACTTGCTAAAAGTTCCTGAGTTGACCTATAGAGAAAAACTAGGGAAATGGTCATGGAATGATGTTTTCCTTATAGACACATCTTTAAAGAATGTTTCAATTTAGAAATCATCTGCTATTAAACAAGCAGGATACTTCCCTGTGTGTAAATCAAGCTAGAAGTCATGAAGAGTTCCAGAATTCAGGAACTGGAAAATGCAGCTGATTTTCACCCTTGATCATGATTGCACTTCACTGCAACAGCCTGAAATGACTTGGTGGGCTCTGCTTCCGCAAACCAGTAGCTTGGTTTGGTTTGTGTTGAGCTCTATAGGTGCAGATGCCATTTAGTTGTTGCCACTGTTGTCCCAAACCTAGCATGACAATCCTGTAAACCACAGAGGCTGCTAGAGGAGAAGTGACTTCCAAAGGGACTCAGTGGTATCAAGTCAGCAGAGGGATTCCCAGGGTTGCTAAAGCACCTCCTCAGATATGTGATACAACAGCTGCAAGTAATGAAAAGAGGAAATACTGTAGGAAAATAATAAAGGGAATGGTAACACTGATTGCTCAAAGTATCCTTTTATTCCTGCCAGATATTATTTAGTCTTGTCTCCAACCTATAGCAAATCTTCTACTTAATCAGCTCTAAGAAACACTGTTCTCTGTCCTCCTTCTCCAAATGTGATCTGACATCTTCCTTGACATTGGAAGCTGGGAGCAGACAGCCCTGTTGTCACATTTGCAGCTGCCAAGGTGGAGGGAAAAAATTCAGGCAATACTGATCTACTCATATCTCACAGTCCTCAGCTGTCAGCAATGGGACACTGGCTGTCCACCTTGTCTTCTCCCATACACACCCTAAAACCAGTGAGCTACATAGACAGGTGGAGCTGGCCCACAGTTATAAAGAATTTTTACTTCTGCCTCCATCTTCTCTTGCAACAAACCTCCAGATCACCAGATGTTTCATGCTACAGAAATGCCGCACTGCAACAGTTCTGAGACACAAATGAGTTTTCAGAGATGCTGCCATGGTGCTGGTTGGAAGAAAGTGCATCTTGTCAACTCCATTCTCAGGTGACAATAAGTGTCACATGAATCATCACCTTCCTAGCCAGGGAGCATTAGAGTCAAGCAGAATAATAAGGAAGACAAGGAGCACAGAAGAGCACAAGTGGCCCACTCTAATTACTCCCATCACTAACAAGTCAGTGAATTGAGGCATGAAAGTGAATGTGTGCTAAAGGGAGAATGTCTGTATCAGCAGACCAAAGCTTAAAAAATAGTAAGAGAAGTTGAACCTGAGCCTGTGCTGGCCACACTGCACCCCTGGGTGACTTGGGATGAAAGTCAGTTTCCCTTCTGCAAAATAGGGATGGTACCTCCTTATCTGCCATTTGGATTTGGTGTCACGGCAGGTCACCACACTGCCCAGTGGAGGAGCTTCCACTTCTAGAAAGGAATTCCCCAAATCTAAATAACAATCTACACAAACTGTGCCTGCCTGAATAAAACGCAGAGGCAAGAGGATCTATAGCCACCTGCAGACCACTAGATGTACTACCTGTGGTCAGGTCATCTCCAAAGGGAGATTGAAAGGGTCCCATATGATACACTTTTGCAAAAACTATCATCAATATTGTTGAAGAACACTCCCCTTTCTATTCCTCCCTCTTCGACTTCATAAGGTCTGTGACATTACAGCAAACTGGCTGAGAATGAGACAGTTTTTAATCAAACCATGCAATCAGGGTCTTTCTTGTCTCCCTCTGCCAGCCAGGGGTACTCACTGTCATGCTCTGTTCATGTCCTCTGCTCCAGAGCAGAAGTATCAGCTCAGACTCTGATTCAGGCCCTCCATGTCTGGGAAGGAAAGACTGCTTCACAACTTGATTCAGAGCCTCCTGATGCTCAGGAGAAGGGCTCATTCCAGCCCTGATTCACACTGTTGTGATCTGATTCAAACTCTCCTGTCCCAGCAGGAAAGTGGAACCATGACTCAGATGTCCTGCTCCAGAGCAAGGTGAGTCAGGGCCCCTGTGGCACAGCTGGGATGACTTCTCAAAAAAAACCTCTGTTCCTACATTACCTTCTTTGGGGAACATGTTAGTGCCTGGGAACTTGGGGTGAGCCACTTTGAGCTGCACCTCAGGCAGATAAATACAAAGAAACTGTATGTTCCAGGAATAGGGCACCAGGATGTTCAGGCTGAAGTTGCCCCAGGGGTAAATAGATGCTAATCCACCTCTGGTGATCACTGCACTTACAACCTGCTGCAAGAAGCTGCCTGGGATGGCCCCTCCTTCTGACATGGTGCCAGGTCTTGTTCTGCAGACACTGCTGGACTGGTGCCTTTGCATCCTGCCTTGAAGAATTTGATGAGCTTCTTAAGCATCAGCAGGTCAGGGCTGCTGGGTTTTGTGCCTCGTGATTACACTTATGGGACCTGACAGTGGGTCTTTAATTCTTAATCCCCTTGAGAAGCAGGCTGTGTGCTCCTTCCAACTCGGATCAGTCTGGACCTCATTAGCTTTTCTCACTCAAGTGTGCCTAGAGGAGATGGCAGACGTACAGACCCAGGCAAAGCTGCAGTCCCTCACTGTGGTGGTACCTCAAGCAAGGCCTGAGAATGTTACACTAAATTATAACTGCTGCTTCCTTGGCATTTCTGACTTCCCTCGGGATATTTGGTGTATTTTCCTTTTTTCCTTTCAGATTTTCATGCATGTTCAGAACACAGGTTAGGGTGGACCACAGGACACTGCTACAGTCTCTCAAGGGGTCCTGAATCCCAGCACTTATGGGTGTTGACTGGGCTCACATCTTCAGGGCCAGGTATTTGGGTGTGCATACATGGGAGAGGCTGGAAGCTTTACAAAGTCTTCACTGGCATCCATTGATGAACAGTGAAAAACAGGCATTCAGAAGCTGCTGTAGAATCCATAGGATTCCATAAAAAATCCCGGATCAATAATGTTATTTAGTGAGGAGCACAGCCCTCTCCTGGCACTCCCAGTGGCACCATCCTTGGATGAGGTCTGGACTGGTCAGCTTTCAGGTGGTTTCAATACATCAAACACACATCTCATTGCATCCCAGTGCTCTCCTCAGGGAACTGAGACCTGGTGCCCATCAGTATGTACTGAGTTACAGCTGGTGCACCCTTCCCTTGGTATCTCAGATCTGCAAACCACACTTATTATCCTAAGTGTCTGGGTGGAGGATTAAACTAATGTCATTTTAAGAAGGGAAGGGAAAAGGAAAGGGCAGGGAAGGCCAAGGAAGGGAGAAGAGAAAAGAGGAAAGAGGAAAGGAAGAGAAGAGAAGAGAAGAGAAGAGAAGAGAAGAGAAGAGAAGAGAAGAGAAGAGAAGAGAAGAGAAGAGAAGAGAAGAGAAGAGAAGAGAAGAGAAGAGAAGAGAAGAGAAGAGATCCCATTCTCCCCTGCAGAAAAACTTGTAACTCATAGCTAGTTTTCAGGAAAAAAAATGGGTGAGGAGTAGGCTGTGAACTTTGGCAGCTGATATGGGACTATCAGGTACTAATAAACACCAGGCCTGCAGTTTCGCCTTGTGGAAAATGTTAGCTGGATAGGTTCTCTAAAAGCACTAATACAGATCAAAATCAAACACAGAGAAAAATGTCACTAACACAGCAGATTTTGAACCCTCCCTTCAGGCCTGTGAGTCAGAAACCAAAGTAGGAGCTGGGGATGTCTCTAGTGTCAGGCTGTTGGCAGAGGGCAAGAGTGAAGGGCTCAGCTCTCCATCCAGAAGCCTTCACACCACTGAGGGTCCAGCCTCCCATAAGAAGAACTGTGGCTTCTGCAGCCTGACTCACAGCAGACCTCAAGATGCTGGGAGACCAGTGAGCTCTTTTTAATGTGGTATTTTATACCAAGAAAGCAGAGCTTCCTTCTGCTCTTCTAAGTATGTTTTTGAAGAGCAGTTTCTAGCACAGAAAGGGAAAAAATGCCTGGCATGCCTTAGCTCTGCCTGAACATTCAGCATGGAAAGGGGCAGAGCTTTCCCTGGGCACCCTGGGCAGCCCTGTGATTGTTTGCCTTACTAAAAAAAGTGATCCTAACTTATCTTAACCCTGAGATTCCTGGCGTTTTCTGCAGTGTGTGTCAGGCCACTTGCAGAGAGCTGAAGCTGAGGGCTTGGTGTGTTTTTTGGAACAACACTCTTGCTGTTACACAACGTGGATGGCAGAATCCCCAGCTCAAGAAAAGTAAAATTCCAGCTCTGTGGGGAACAGAAAACAGGGAGGGATGTTTATCAAGGAGGAGCAGGATTTCGGGTTGGGCTTTCCAAATGGACGGGTGTAGACCAGAGGATGACTGACACTGAAAACCCTGGCACCAGCATCACTTCTTAAAGATCCACTTGTATTAAGATTTGAGAAACTCTTCACTGTTACTTGCTGGTTTTGATTTGGCCCTGTTATGATAAGCATAGCAGGGGCAGAGAGGAGGGGGAAAGATGCATTAAGGACTTCACTGTGTTTTCATACAGTATCTCAGGGAAACTTTATTTCCCTCTTTTTGCCTATACCATGAAGTTTCAAAACACACCAAAGTCTTGGGGATTTAGCACTAGCCTCTCAACAGTTAATGCAAAGCAATCCCTACCATGGCTAAGTCATCCTTTTTTTCCTCTTTTTTCTTTTTTTTTCCACATGGTGCAGCTGCAGTTTGTCCTTTATTGTCATTAAAACCAAAGAAGCTGGAAGTCAATTGTTTTAGTCAAATCACAACAGAACTAAGTGACCCACAATCCTGCTGCTATGTCAGCACTGAATATTTTTTGTTTTTTTTTCCAGAGACAGATGCAGGCTGAGATACTTGCATTTGCTTGCTCACTCTCACATAATCAGCGTTATTTCACTCCCCCAATTTTCATGGCAGGAGGTGTATTAGTAGACAAGGAATCTATGCAGCTATGTCACCATTTTCCTCACAGAAAAGCAGGGTGCAACACTGGCACAGCAATCCCTAACTCTGGGCTGCAGTGACAGCAGGGTAGCAGCCTGGCTTCCTGGCTTTGCAATATTTGTTCTCCTTCCAATGAGGGCTGAGCCCCCTTAGGCCACCCTGCAAACAATCCAAGCCATTTACTGAGCAACACAACAACCCAGTGCAAACCTGTGTGTGTTAAACAGAGCCTTACTGTGCCTGAGTGAGGGATATGTCCTTCCTCATTTTCCCCTTTACAGCAAAATATTTCCTGGACCCTTTGTCAACAAGGGCAAAACTGTTAGATTGAGAAGAACAGAGATAAGTACAGTCAGCCTGAGCACAGTCCAAGACAGATCATGAGGTTTATGCTGAACTAATAACCTGGGCCTCAGGTGATTTACATGAGTGTAGCTCCAGTGGTTTCCCTGTCCTCTGCCTGGCTGTGGTAACTTTCCTTTAGGACAGTGAAAGGTGCTGAAAGGATTCAGCACAGCACTTGTCCATCACCACTGCCCTCTTCACACCATATCTTGAGCACAAGCCTGCTGATGCCAAGGGGCTTTGGACACTGCAGAGGCCTCCCGGTGTTGAAGTTACTCTGAAGATCTTGCTTTTTAATTAAGAAATCAAAAGGAAGTACATTCAACAGAAGGATTATCATTTTATATTATCCAGTGCCCCTCTCCAGAAGGTGAAGGTAAAAGAAAACCACTGTTTGTGAAATAGCCACATCACTTTAGAATTTAGCTAAAAGGGGTTCAGACTTCTGGGCCTGAATCCGAGAAATTCTAGCTTAGTTATCAAAGTAATGATCATCTTTCTTCTGATATTTTTGGTCCAATACATGGTATTTATAAGTGGTATTTATATCCACAGCTGCTGTAGTATCTTCTTCCTAATAGCAGGTG
Organism: Calypte anna; assembly: GCF_003957555.1. NCBI lineage: Eukaryota > Metazoa > Chordata > Aves > Apodiformes > Trochilidae > Calypte > Calypte anna. Next base: position 33,437,669 of record NC_044251.1, read on the forward strand.
AAGAGGATTCCTATCACAACACATGCTCTAAAAGTCCTAATCTGTTTTCTAAAGTCATTTGATGCTACCTGTCTTTTGCCTTGTGGAAACAGCCACTCTCTATTTTGGTGGCATGGCAGGAATGTTTCTGAGGGGGAGGGAAGCAGTATAAATCAAAGGAAAGCACCTGGACAATACAGCTAAGCTGATTGCAGAGCTACAAATGGTCCTCCAACCTCCCCTTCCCTAAAACAAAGCACTGGGGCTTCTCCAGGTTGTTGGAGGAACCAGCCGACTACCCTTTTCCACATGGGATTTGTTTTTGGTTGTACCCCTCCTTCAACCTCCTCACTCTCCTGGCAATAGAGTACAAGTGGAAGCAGCAAGGGGAGAAGATGGTGGAATAAACACCTCTTCCAGAAACACCTATGCCACACATCCCTAGAAGTATACTCGGATTTGGAGATATCTATCCTGGGATACATAATTTGATGGAGTTATAAATCTGCCCCAAAGTCAGAGGAGCCATGGTATAGACATCCAGGGTGTGAAGTGCTTCTGGCATTGTAGCCTGTGCTGCAAACTTCATCCTAGTGCTGCAAATGAACCTTGGGCCATGCTGCAGACCTCACAGATTCCACACAGCTACATCCAGGCAAACATTCCTGGGGTCAGCAATGCCTGCATTGCAAAGCCCAGAGCCAGATTTTCAGCTTCTTTCCTGCAGTAACAGGAGAACCAAACCTTCATTGCACCTGGAGATTCTGAGCTCTGGCACAGCAGAATTCACACCTGCACTCAGATGGGCTCTGTGTCAGTCATGCTTCAAAGCAAATGTGGTTAAAATTGAACCTTGTGACAAAACTCACCCTCTTATTAGAAACTGCACAGCAGTTATTGAGAACCTTTTCCATTTAACCCAATGCAACAGAGCCTTCAGGCTCAGCTGTCTGACCAGTGACCACCCCAAACAAATGAAAAATGCTTAGGCACCAGCTGAGGAAGATGCACAAGCCCAATTCCCTCTGGCTTGAGGGATGTTTTATGTTACATGGAACTTTGCAGACCAGAGGGTAGAGGCTCTGGTAAAAGCATTGAACATTCCCACTGCAGTTCTATGCCAGACAAAACAATGGGTACCCCATAGATACAATAGTTCCCATAGGTACATCAGCCAGATGCATCTGAGAGCCATTGCAGGATTCAGCCTTCAAAACCTGTGCTAATGGCAGGAGCACACTGAAGAGTGAACTGATGCACAGCCATCAGTCTATAAAAGTTTTGTAATTGCTCCTTGTGCCAGAGGAGGAATAAATCCATTGCAGCTCCATCCAGAGAAAGGTCAGTAAGCTGCACCCCAGGAAAATGCTGACCTAATCATGGTCTCCACTGACTTCAGCTTTACCAGGCTCATTCCAGGCACCAGTGTGCTACAGCAATTAGTTTTAATTCAAGCACCAGCACCTTGTGATCAAGTTCAATGTACTGGCCTCTCATGTGAGACTGACAAGATGTATAACTGCTCTGAGAGCTATTTTAGTAGTACTACACTGCCAAATGTTTTAAAGAGATGTTGGTGCTAAGGAGATGCTCTGAGTTATTTGCAACAAAGGCAGCTTGGTGGAACCACTGTAACATGCATGGGGGCAGCATGCAAAATAATGATGAAAAGTGCAGAACATGTACTGATGTGTCACAGCAAATGCTGAAATGCTGCTGTGACCCCTGAGTGACTTGCCATGAAGAAGGGCAACAGCTCCATATAAAAACATGAGAAGAAGAGAAAGAACTGCAGAAAAAGTCTTCAGAATGCAGTGAGACATCTGGAGCAGACCAACCCCTGGAAGGGAGCAGGATCAGCACAGAGAGAGCATTGAAGAAATCACAATATGACCACCTGCATCTGGACTCTGAGGAGAAAAATGCTGGTTTCATGCAAACACCTATGCCAGGACACATTTTTCATGGTTTTTACCTACCATGCCAGTCCCTGTGCATCACTGACTGATAAAATGTTGTGCCCTGGGACTGCTGCACACAGGTAAGGCCCTGGTGACAAGGAACTATCTGGTGATATTTTTGTTATTGGAACCTAATAACTTCTACTTACAAAAGTTACTCTGATGGACCTCTCTCCCTTGGAAAACCAAGATTTGCACATATGAACATGTCCTGAGAAACCACCTAATAAAAAAAAAAATCAGTTAGCATTGTAGCAGCTGTGTTGGGCTCTTGGGACCAGAGGTTCCCAGATCCACCAGATGCACCCAGATTCCCCAGTAAGCACCACACAGGCCAGGGGGAGGAAATGGGGTCCCTCTGCAGCAGGGACACTGCAGCAAAGGTCCCTCCTCTCCATGGGCTGACCAGGGCAAGGGTAAGCAAAGGCCCTTCTCATTCACCAGAGTCTGTTGGCTCCCTTGGTGCAATGTCAGGGCCATTGTTCATGAATTCTCGGCAAACAGAGGTGTGTTTGCTGCAGTGTGTTCCCGGCGGGGCTGGCTGGAGCTGCCGTGGTGGGGCAGAGGGAGCAGAGCACCCGCCCTGCTTCTGCTGCAAGAGGTTTTGCTGGTGGCTCCGAGCCAGGGACAGCTTTGCTGCAGGGTTAGAGGCTCTTTGCCATTCCTAGGAATGGCATTCTTTTGCCATTCCTTTGCCTGTGTTCCGCAGATGGCGAAGAGTCCTGGTCTGCCCCTGCACCCCCCACACACATCCCTGTGTATCCATGGTGCGAGGTACTTGGAGCTGCCCACTGACTGCCTGCATCCCCTTCCTCCTCAAAGGATCCCTCCAATTTTTACCAAAAACAGCCTGACCTCATTTGTAGTAGCCTCCTCAAAGGTGGCACACATAGAGACCTCTGGCAGTGCCAAGCAGCCTGTGCCCAGCCAAGGAGGTTTGCCTACCCCCCACAACAGCCCAATGCTGAGTACAAGAAATCTCCTCTGCCCTGTGTCTTCCCAGGACAGATTTGCATATTGGGTCAAGCAAGTGCTTCCAGCTGCTTGATTTCTAGGGGATAACATTATTTGTGAAACTATCTGCAGCCCCCAAATCCTTGGTTGCTCTTTGTTTGCTTCTTTCTCGGTGCCTCTTCCCTGCTTTTCACTCCCCCTTGGCTGTTCGGCTGTTAAAAAAAAAAAAAAAAAAAAAAAAAAAAAGTTTCCCTTGGCTGTACTTTCTGTAGGACATTTCAAAGTCAGTCTGAGATGGGTATTAAATGAGGATAGACGCCAGGTTCCCTTTCGTTACATCCAAAACTACTAGAATAGCACCAAAAGCTGTAAATTAGGTCAGCTTTGCACTAGAGCTTGCGGAGCCTTTGCAGGGAGCGATGCTGCTTTAAACAGATCTGGTGCAGCTTGTCTTGGGGGACCAATGTGATGCAGTGAAACCTCTCCCAGAGCTTACCCCTCCTCTATATATACACAGTTTAGGACCCAGACCTGGTCCTCTGAGGGCGCAGAGTCAGGGGTAGGCACAAGAACCCCACAGCACCCCACGGCTGGGGCCTGGTAGCCAAAGGAGGTGGTGAGCACAAATATGGTCAGAGTCCCAGCCCACAGAGAAGCTGCACAGTGTGGGAGATGGGCAGCAGCAGTGGCAGCAGCTCTTGGATGAACATCAAGAGGCTGAGCAGCAAGGCTGAGGACCCAGATTGCCTGTGGGAGCTTCCCTGTCAGTCCTGCACAGCTTCCCCTAAGGCTCTGTAGAGGCTCCAGAAATACCTTGTGGGGTAGCAGGAGGATGTCTGGTACTGAGATGATGCATCCCACACCCTGTGGTAGCTCAGGCAGCCAGCTGCATGTGCTCTCTTGCCAGCTAAATTGTTGTCACTTTGGTGTACCACTCCCAAGGGAACTCCAGGTCCTTGCACCTTGAGGTGGAAGATTAGCTCCTAATTTTGGAAGTCTGGAAGCAAGCAAGTGGGGGTATGGCAGGGGATATTTTGTAAGAGATTGCTGTGGAAGAGGATTAGTGGTGTCAAGCACTTTCTGACTTTGCAGGGCACTTGCTGGTGCAACAGAGATCTATGAACAGAGCAAAATTATATGCTCCTTCCCAAGGATACTCACCCAGCTTCCTCCAACCCACAGCTCAAGGAAGTCTTCATTTCAGGGTGATGTCTGTGTGATTAGTAGCCCCGGGCATATTTGCCTTAAGTGAGTTTGTCTAATTGCTTCTAAAATCTGTGTGACCTTGGGGAGATGTGTCCCACCCTCCATGTGAGTGTTTGGGCTATTTCCTCCCTGCTCACCTGGGTCTCAGAGTCCTGGCCTATCCCATGTGGCAGCCTTAGTGTTGGCTCTTTGCCCAGGACGTCTCCTGGGTCAGGGACAGGTACACTGGGAGGAGAGAAGAAAGGAGGAATGAGTCCAAGTTCTCATCCTTTAATGGAAACGCAGGAGCATGAGAGATGTAATTAGCATCTTGGCATTGTGCTTGGGAAACCCAGCAGGGCACATCAGAGAGAGGAGGAGAAAGGAGCCAGAGGATAAGCTGGAGAGCAGAGATCATGAAAACAGAAAACAAAACCCAGGACCAACACTGTGAGGCCCCTGAAGGCTTGGGCAGCTCCACCAGCTCTCCTGGTGGCTTCTGGCACCCACAGGGCCTATGGGGATGTAGGACACAAAGCCTATAGTGTGAAAGGCATCTGAAAGGAGCTGCAATCACTCCCAAACCTTTTCTACCCCGACCACTACTTCAGCTGCTTCCATGTAGGTGCCATCACCAGAGGCCCACACATCCTGGTTGGGAAGGGATGGACAAGCAAGAGCAGTCTCATTCTCTTGCATCTATTGCAAGTCTAAGCAGTAAAGAGATACAGATTAGCTAGGAAAATCTCTATGCCCTGACACTTGCTTAAGCACAGTGGAGGTTCACACATGGTGTCCCCTTGAGACCTTTGCATGCTGGAGGCAAGCAAGAGGAGATGGAGAGCAAGGGGGATGGAGAGCTCCCTACCGCCTCCAGCTGATGTCCCCAGTGGCAACGTGGCCCAAAATGATGAGAAAATAACCACTTTCTACCCTAAATGGCAACAACAGACCTTCATCAAAGCCTTGAGTCTGCTTCAGGACACCTGTCCCTGTTCCCTCCTGAAGGGCAGGGCTGTCCTACCCACAGCATGGCCAGTGCACCCCAGGATGGGGTGGTGGGGTCACAGTCTGCAGACAGGGAGGACGGAAGTCCTGGACCTCACTACAGACTGTTTATTTGCAAGATGCTGTTGTGTTTGGATAGAGCTCCAGGCAGGATGTGCCTGCAGTAAACACAGGAAAAGGGCTGACACTGGAGTCGAATGGAAGGGCTGGCAATAGTTTCGAGTTTTAATGAAAATGGTCCCTTTTGGGGTAGCACGTGACTCACAGAATGATGGGTGACAAAGGCAGGCAGGTTGCTGAGGGTTCCCTCCTCAGGGTGCTGTGGAGATAGCTTAGTAGTTTGCACCTCTTTTCCAAAAATGCCAAAGAGAAATCAGATATACTGGGGGAAATGTGTGTGGATTAAACACTGTGGCAACTCCTGATAATTTTCTTTAAACTCAAGATCAAGCATATGTTTTAGCCAGGAACAAAATCCGCATAGGACAGTGTCATTTGTGCACAAGGCCTCCTCATTGTAAGTGCTGGGGAATAAGAAGGATATTAGAGAGGCTCCAGGCTGCCGTGTCTTGCTCTGTAATATCATTAATTCCCAGGCTCAACATGTCCAAAGGCTGTAAGTGGATTTTCCGTGGAGCACTGCCCCCTGCTGAGGCCTCTCCAACCCACACATCTCCCTCCTCAAATCTTCCTGGTAAGAATAACCCTCAAAATGATGGTGGTACCACAAAATTCTGGGCCACTCGCTGCCTATTTGTCTGCTTGTGGGTCTCCCACAGAGCACAGGCTTCCCCAGAATGTGAGGATGAAGAAATAGCAACAGAACAAAGGGGGGGAACAAGGGGCAAAGGAATTCAGTTCAACATATCTCTTTACCTCAACCAAATCCCCGACTGACACCTGAGATCTGGTGGCATCTGGGTCTGCAGCAGCTGCAGCCCAGGCCTTTGACACCAGGGCTCACCCTTTTGTGGGGGCACATTGTGTGTCCAGAGCAGCAGATGGAGATGGATGGGACCAGTTGAGCACAGCTGTTGATGCCACTGGGGCAAGCTCGGATGTATGTGATGGTCTTGAGCAATTCAACTGCTCTACACCTCTAAAGCACTGCACCTTGGGTCAAATCCTCAACCCTGATGCTCAGGGAGTTGCAGAGCAGTGGGAGAGGCACCCCAGGAAAGCACAGGCTGCTCATGGGGAGTGGATCTGTAAGAGCTGTGTCCAATGACATGCTCCTATCAGCACTCTCACAGAATTTTCCCAAGTGGTCAGGACATAAAAATACACCTCAGTTACTCGCAGCAACAAAAAACCTTCCCATGCTGTTGCCTTACTTGCTGGTGCCAAGCAACTTTATTTGGTGCAGTGACATGATTTTCACAATATGATGCTTTCCTCAGCATCACCAGAACTAATGCTTAAAGCCTTCTCAACAATTTAGCCACGCTCAGAGTAAGTCTGGTAACTCAAAATTCTGATTTCTGGTAACCTGAGCTCTTGTTGAGTGAGTGAGTGAGTGAGTGAGTGAGTGGCCTGCCTGCAGCTGTGCTGCTGGACAGCCTCATTTTTATGGTGGATAATGTATTTCAAAGGTGCCCTCATGTCCCATGGAGGTGATGCTGTTCTCATTTCTGATAGCTGAACAAAGTAGCTAAAGACCCAGCCTTTCAGCTGCTGAAGTCCATCACAGCTTTGCCCTTGTCTTCAGGAGAAGCTGGTAGTGACTTTCAGTGAACGAAGGAAAAGGTAGAAGAATGAAATTAAGTCCCATTAGCATCCAAGCTGGGGAGGAAGGGCTGCAGTTTTGGTAGCCAGGGGACAGAATGGGGACAGGAAGATTTGGAAATTGTATCCATTCTAGATTACAAGAGCTTAGTGTGCATTTACTCTGAATCAGACATGAAATATCTTGGCAAAAGTCTGCTCTACAGTAGATTGTAAAGTATATGGTGGATTATAAAATGACAAGTCAGAGAATACCTTGACTGGCAGATAAGAAGAGGTGGCTGCTGTAGTGCTATTCACAAAATGAAGCCCCAGGACACTGCTGCCTACAAAACAGCAATTCCACCCACACTGCAAAGACATAGCTGCAAGCACAGGGAAGGGACAGAGGGGTTTCTCACATGGTTGTAATTGGGACCTTGGGGAAGCAGAAATAGAGATGGACCTGGGAGGGGTGTTTTTACCCGTGAAGAAGGGTTTTTTAGTTGACATTCACACTGGAAAAACCTACTGGTGTGGTGAACTGCCAAAGACTATGAGAATCACTGCAGCATTCCCTGTTGGTTTGTGAGACAAAAGGTTTGATCTGGCAACCTGGCTTCTTATGCCCCACATCAGCAACTCTCAGCAAAAGGTAGAAAATTTATCTTTATGCTGATGTCTGTGGCTGAGATAGACACTGAGATAGCAGTGGAACATCTCTGAGGACACATCTCTGCTGGCCTGGAAAAGTCACTAATGCGATGCAATGTAAGGTGTATTTCTGCATCCGCCCTCTGCTTTGTGAAGTCACTCTGAGTAAGCCAAAAGAAAAGGTTAAGGACTTTTTTTTATGACTTTTGCCATTTATTTTCTTGATGTGACTCACTGTTGCCATTGAATTCAATAGATCCAGGTTATAGAAGAGAGAATTTATGCAGATATTAAAACAGGCTAACATTATGCCATCAAAAATTACTTATCTTGCTACTAAATGAAAGCTCAGTGCTGACCTGCACAAGTATTTCTGCCCAGGAACAAAAACAGGTCTAAAAGACAGAAATGGGAAGACAGCTGGCAGGATGAAATGAAGAAAGAGAGAATGTCAGCTGCCTCTCCAGGGACCAGGTGTCTTTGAAATGAGCCCTGCTAGATGAAATACAAGTCCTGTTGCTGGGCTCTAACAAAATATTAGCAAAGGCTGGGAAATGCCTCAAGGCTGGGATATATCAATGTAAGATAAAAGTGGTAAGGGAGGGTGGGATGTGAATGCTCCAGCTCATCAATATTTCTCATGTCCCACAGGTTTCTGCTCTTCAGCACATACAAGAGAAATGGAATGGTTTTGCTGTGGCCTTAGGACTGGCACCCATCAGTGCTGAGGTCAGTCCCTGATGTCTGCCTCATTCTAAACTCCTGCAAAGGACCAGGAACAAGAAACTGTGCCCAGTGCATAAGGGAGATGGAGAATGGAATCCACTATGGGTCTTCTGCTCACACTGCCATGATGATCCATCTCAGGTTTAAACTAGGGTTTCTTACTGTTAACCATGGTGTTAGCTGATGTTGGTGGCAACCAACTGAGCTTCACATGAGCTGAGAAGCTTATGGAAATGTCCCAAAATAAGAAAAAGGTTTTTCCTTTATCATATTGATATGATTGAAATCAAAAAGTCAAAAGGGTTTTTGACTGAGGGAGGATCCTAGGTCACTTCTGGCCATAATTATTTCAACACAGTTGTTCAGGTAGGACATAGGGAGCCTTTGTCCTGTCATAGTTATTTTTGCTGAGGTATGTTATTTTATTGATATATTGAGGAAATAAACTGTTATAGGATTCTTCATACTGCTTGCCATTTGGGTCCATACTTTGTCTGCTCCAGAGGAGAGATTAATAACAGACTTGTACTTATTTTTGTACAGATAAGAGTGTTTACCAACAGCTGGTAAATCACATTTCAGTTACTATATATAGTTGCATGACTGCTGTACAGGTGTAGCTATCCCAATACAGATATACTTACACAAACACACATGTGCCCATTTGAAAGGAGTTTTGCCATGTTAAGAGCTCAGCATGAGGATATCTTCCAGTCAACAGAAGCTATCAAAGAGAATGCAGTATACCAAGGGGCATGACCAAGAACTAGAGGCAGCATTGAAAATAAGTAATATGAGAGAGTTTTTTCAAAGAAATTGAAGTGGGAGAAGTAGGGTTTTTTACTTCTTTTTTTTGCTCTAACAGTAATGGGTGTAATTAAGGGCAGCCAAAAGCACATCCTGATTTGTTTGACTCACTGAGAGCCCCAATAGCTGCCTCATGTTCAGCTGTACCAGAAGCCAGCCTGGTTTGCAGGGTAGGACAAGGCTGGAGTATAACTGGTGAATAGCCCTCTTTCCAAGGATCCCCTCTTTTACTCCTGAGCCACCAGTCTCTCTTCAGCGTTTGACACTTCTGGAGAGTTTCCCTTCCCCCCATGGGTTTTCCATATTGCTATTTTGGGGAGGTTTCAGAAGTGCAGAGCAACCTTCTCCTGTTCAGCTTCTCTCTGACTGTAAAAAAGCCCCCCTGCACCATTAACTGTCTGACTGGTATTAAATTATCAATCAGAGCTCCTTCAGTAGGAGAGTGAGTTGATTGCATCGCTTTGTGGAGAATAAAAATAGGCAGCATGACAGACAAGGGTAGGAGGGAGGGCTGAGACAAGGTAACAAAGGCAGGGGCACTTTCACTGTGACTGGAGTTGGTATCTTCACCTGCAGGCAGCAGGGATTGCTGAAAAAGAATCTTGTTTCTGTAATCGATGGAAATGTCAATGGCTGTGTCTGAATTCATGCTGATGACCTTCATCTGTTAGGCAGGGAATGAGACACTGGATGCTGCCAATTTCTCTGCAGCAACCTAAAAACTGCTGGTCACCAGCCTACAACCCCTGCCTGCTTCTTCAGCTGCCTCCAGAACACAACCCTGCGCCTCAGCATTCCCGGAGGCACAAGGAGCTCTCTGGCCTCTGACAGGAGGGAAACCAGCTCCTTGCAATTTTCTCAGCTGTTAAAGAAGTGGGGCACCCTCCAACCCTTCTCTGCTGAACCCCCAGACCCTGCCCACCCCCTTCCAGCTGCTCCACTCCTAATCCAGACTTTGACACCCTCGCTGCACCAAGCCCACCAGCATGGTCCATACTGCACGGCAGCTCTCCCTCCAGACCTCTCCAAGAACTGACCAGCTCACTGCTGCTCGTAGCCCAGTCAGGGCTGACAAGCGGAGCCTGGAGTCATTTGCCAGATCGTGTGTCCTGCAGCAGGGAGGAGGTGGGATTTGCCTCCTTTGGCCCAGGAGCCATCCCGCCTGTGGCTGCCAGCTCATCCCGTGCCGCTGTCTCTGCTCCCCGCCCCGGGCTGGCCCGGGGGAGCGCAGCCATCTGGCAGCTCCTACGTGTGAGTGATGCTGCTAAAGAAATGAGGATCTCACATTCAGATCCCTTTTTTTGCAAAAGTGACAATCAAGTGTATGCTGCCTGGGCTGGGAAAATGAGGTTTGCCAGGATTAATAGAGCTTCATATCTGTTTGGTGGAATTAAAAAAAAATAAAAAAATAATAAATAAATAAATAAATAAATAAATAAAAATCAATAGGGGCAAATTTCCCTGCAATTCCAGGCAATTCTGGGACCAGAATTCAGCTTTTCTGGGGATACACTCAACTCTGCATGGGTGGGTGGTGAGAAAGGATCCAATTATCAGAAGCATTTCAGAAGATTATGATGTAGTAGTTTTATCTAAATATAAGTCAAAGTGTAGCTTTGGGTAGTGGGTTTATATCCCTTATCTTGAGATGGGCATGTGCTCTGGTAGCAGACCAGAAACAGATCCCCTTTTCACTGGTACAAATATATATATATTGAGAGATACATCTCATTCCTGAGATCCATATATAGAAGAAATTGAAATTTAATGACACCTGTAAAATCTGAGCATTTCATATAGATGAGTTTTGTGAAATAACAATGTGATGCCTGAGTCTCTCTCTTACTAATACTCCATTAGCCCTTTTTCCAGCCCTTTACTAACATTGGGAAAAAATGTGTCTTTCTAGAATAACATTCATGTGAGTGCAGTGTCACTAAGAACTTCACAACACAAATATCAAATGCAAAAGGCTCCAGCCACTGGGTAAGGCAAACCAATTCACTTGACTCTGTCATCTCTGTCCCAGTGGTATGTGGACAACACAGCTTTCTTTTCTAAATGAGAATAAACTTGGAGATTCAAGGCCAAAGTTACTGCTGGTGCAACCAAGTGACTCTTCCACTGACTTGAAGAATTTGAGCCAGAATGTAGCAGAACCAAATCAGACCCAAATCCAGCCTGATGGTTTTAGGTCGAATTATGAGTTAGATAAAGCCTGACAGGGAAAAATCAAGCATGCCCAAACCTATTTTAAAGACAATTTTAATTGCATGTGATAACGCAGCATAAATCATCTTGAAAATCCAACTAGGCAATGCTTACTTCAAACAGACACTAAAAGCAAAAGAGTGAAATCTGCTTGTTTATCAGCACCGGGATCTGATCCTGGGCAAGCTGCATGAGACTGAAGCAGGACCTCAGCCTTGGAAGCCAGGGGTGATGTCTGCAGCAGCAAGGTGTTTGCAGAGAGGAGCTGTGCTACGAGAAATAGAGCTGTAGGCTCAGTTATTCATGAATCCTAGGGAGATCCTTTCAGTATCTGAAGGAGGCCTACAGGAAAGCTGAAGGTGGATTTTTTAGGATGTCAGATAGTGATAGGACTAGGGGGAATGGATTCAAATTAGAGGAGAGTAGATTTAGATGAGATGGTAGGAAGAAGTTCTTCACCATGAGGGTGGTGAGACACTGGAACAGGTTGCCCTGAGAGGTGGTGGAAGCCCCATCCCTGGAAGTTTTTAAGGCCAGGCTGGACAGGAACCTGATCTAGTGGGAAGTATCCCTGCCCATGACAAGGGGGTTGGAACTGGATGATCTTAGAGGTCCCTTCTAACCCTGAAAATTCTATGATCAGTGGGGATCCTTGTCAAAAGCTGTGGAACATGATGGAAACAGAAAATAGGAGCTCTGATAGTTAGATGAGGACGAGCTCTGTTCATTACCCAGTGACAGCAGGACCTTGCCTTTGAAAGCCACTGACATGCTTCTCCAAACTCCACGCGGTGATGATCAGAAATGTCACAATTTCTGTGACATTAGGACATTAATGCCACCTACTGAATGACCCATTCTGGCATGTAATGCAAATGCATGGACTGAGCTCAATGCTGTGCAGCCCTGGCCTGCAAGAGTTCATGGGGCACTGAACCAGAAAGAGACAAAGGTGGGCAGGGATGCCAGTGGGAGAGAAATATGTTCCTTGTGACAATTGGCTGCCAGCAAGCAGACAGCTGTACTCTCAGGTACATTGACTCAAGAGAAACAAAGTCTAATACACCCAGAAGTTAAGGAGGGATGGGCAAGGCATGGTCTGAATCAGCTATCACTCCTATTGAAGTGCAATTTTTAAACAACAGATGGATACAAACTTTAATAAACATAGTGCATACTGGCAACTGCTTGGCTTTAGTTGGTATCTTTCTGTACAAGCAACAGCAAATGAGTCAAGACAGTCACAGCATGAAGAGAGTCCCACAGGTAAGGTCTGTAGGAAATGGTTCCCTCATTAGCTCCAGATACAGTCAGCATCCAGTTGCCTGAAATGCCAGAGGGATGTCACCCTCCTCCTGACACATCCTCATCTTGCCTGAAGCTCCCATGGCTGACATGTCTCATGCTCCCAGTGACACCTCAGGCCCTCTCCTTGCATTCAAACACCTGCTGCCTAATGAGGTATGGGATTTGCCCAGAATAGAACTTCAAGCAATACATTTTCCATGAGCCATTTTGTTCCATATACGGAGGCTGCCTTTTTATTCACAAGGGAAAGAAGAAAGAGATTTTTCTTCCTATCTCAGGGAAATGCTGCCGTCAGGTCTCCCATTGCTGAGTAGGAAGGTCTAATGATTGTTCCCTAAACAGAACTACTCTGCTCTTTGCAGAGATGCTCTACACTAAGTTACTTTCTTGTTGCCTGAGGCATTACACTTTTTCAGTGATACCAGTGCTGGCAACATATTTATCCCAAAGCTTTTAGGGCCCTACATTATTCTTTTAACTCACAGGTATATAATGTGTCCTTGCAACCTCCTGACATTCCAAGCCAACACAAAATCAATAAAGCACATTGAATACCAGCCAGCTTAAATAATTAACCCAGCTGCAAGCATCATTATAACACTGACAGAAGAGTGCTACTGTTAAACAGTCAGAAGTGTCATTTACCCTCAACCTGGTCCATCACTCCTCTTCAGGGTATTTCAGACTGATTCCTTTCCATCGTGTCACTTTTGCAGCAAAGGGGAATCTTTTATAAGCTGAGAAAGGGCCACAGTAGCAGCCGACGTGATTTATGTTTAATAAAGGCTCTTTAGCACTAGGGAAGAGGGGCCCTGCCAAATCTCAGGCGTCTTTGGAGTCACTGCTATTGTTCCTGGGGCAGGAGCACTTTTTAGGTTCCCTCTCCATCTCTCCAGACAAAAGGACAGCTGTACGCTTGGCTGGCTCCGGACGGGGCTCTTTGTGCATGATTAGTACCCAGTGCACATCATTCATGGCTCTTGAATAAAGATGACCTCTCACAGGATGGGATGGGATGGGGGGGAAAAAAAGCCTCTTTATTCAGCGGGGCTTGAATTAGCATAAGGACAAGAATTTGTTCCTGGGAAGTCACAGGAAGATCTAGATAAATAAATAAGCAAACTACAGGTTCTCTGCAATTACTTGGTCCTCAAAAGTTGGGCCCAGGAGCTGTAAGAACAATGGGAAGCTGTCCCCACAGGCAGTCACTAACATGCATGTCACCCCTCACGCCCCAAGCTGAGGTCACTCTGGCCCATCCATCCATCTGCAGCTGGGAAAATGCTTTGTCACGGAGGCTGTGGCCCAAAAGTAGGAGAAATGAAGCATGCAGTGTGGCCAAAGTGAACTAATTTCCACCACCTGATCTTTTCAACTCTCAGGCAGGCAGGACGATGCTTTGGTCAGTGCCTCTTGAAGTGGCAGTAGTATTTGCCCTTTTTTTTTCCCAGTCCTGTGTGCAGACGGGTGGGTCAGGCAGTGAGCTATGCAAACAGACAATGACATACCAAATTTTTTCACATGCTGGGTTTCCTAGCTGATGAAAGGCAATTCAGCAGCTTATCACCATGTATGCTGCTGCAATTAAGAACCCTGGGAGCAACAGCAAATGAAGCTCTCCTCCCCCAGCCCCCTCCTCCTCCCATCCCTCCCCCATGCCCATAGGAACAGGCTGTCTCTCACCACCCACCACACCAGCACAATTGCAACCCTTATACTCAGTGCTCTGCTCCACCAAATTTGCTCTGACCTAGCAGCCAAGGGCATGGCAATATGCACCAGGGTGTCCTCCAGACCCAACCTTCACATCAGATTAGTTTTCAGCTGAAGTCCTGCTGTGTCAACATTAATGTCCCTTAGAAACACGAATTTCTCTCCTGGAAGGCTTAGCAACAGCAGAGTTAGCTTGGGTTTGAAATTAGCTAGAGGCAGCAGAGAAGGAACAAGACAGGGTTTTAAATTAAATTAAATTCCAAAACTGTATTTAATACAGTGTTTCCACCTTCTTTGGTTTTCTCAGTACTCCCAGCAGTTGCTGGTTTTCTGCAGGTTTCACCTCCTGAAAACTATTCCTTCCTTTTTTTTTCCTTTTTAACTGCACCTTTTTACTTAAAAAAAACTGAAAGTGCAGCCCTTGCTGTAGTTGGAAGCTCCAAATGATGGAAGCAAACAAATGAAAAACTAGACAGTTTTATGGCTTCTGATTTTCAGGTCAGTCTCATTACTGTTACACTTTGCATTCAGCAGAGCAATGAACAAGGGAGGCTCTTCACTCTCACTCCTGTGTGTTGGTAAAGCTTCATGAGTCTCCAAGGAAGCTGCAACAGAAAAATGCATAGAAACACAAAATAAGGTTATATTCTGAGGTGGCATCTGACTCCTTCAATGACCTGAATTACTTTGGGGTGCTGATCAGCACAGGTCAACTACAGACACAGGCAGCAATGTCATTCACACAGATGAGCCTTAGTGTCCTCATTCTTAAAAGCATGAGAGGTCAAGTGACTCTCATGACTTGCCCCAGTTGTGTGCTTTGTCACTGGAAAGCTGGGAGCAGAACACCACCATTTCATGTAAACCATGCACCCACAGAGAAGGACATGGCACATTGAAGACTTCTGACAATAGGTTGCCAAAGAATATTGGTGGAGCAAAGATATTTCCTGTTGTGCATTAGTCTTTGGACTCCAGTGACAGAAAATGAGCTATCTGAAAGCTATTTCCAGGAAAACCACTTGCATGTTCCTCCCACTCTTGGCTTCTTCCAGCTCCCTGCCCTACACATCACATGTGTCTCATTTGTCACTGTTTATCACCGAGAGAAAGAAAAGATTACCCTGAGTTTAATAGACTGGGATAAACTCAACATTTCCAAGAGATATCTCTGATATATGTGATCACACGTGCACCATTAACAGCCCTGTTGGATTTGCAGCAAATCAATGAATGAGTCCATAAAGGGCTGAAATACGATAAAAGTCTGTGAATGGGGCTGTAAGAAAGCTCAAGTGCCTCAAAGAAGCAGTAAAACTGAATGAAGGGACTTCTGAGAAGAGCAGCTAGTGGGAAAAATCATCAACAGTTCTTGTTATTTAAGAATGTTATTAATACAAGGGAACTCCTGCCATCCTTAGATGTACTCTGCCACTGCTTCATTATGGAAATGCTTCCCTCAGGCCCCATCTGTCTGTTTTTCTGCTGCAGATGAAGTTGACCCAAGGGGAATTCATTACTACACATCCATGGCACAGCAAGCCTTGCTGCAGATCAGCCAGCACAGCCTGATGTGTGCTGCCTCAAGAGGCTCTGACAAACACGTGGCAGACAGGACTCCAACATCAAGAAGGTTTTCATGTGACAGTCGCTGCTTCCTTCTCATGCAGCTGGACATCTTGGCAGCAGTCGGGGTTTGGGAGGGTGATATGATTCATGTAGGGGTTTGGCTTGGAACACATTCCAGAAGGACAGGAATCACAGTGTGTGTTTGGATCAGGTACTATCCTGCATGCAGGAAGGACAGGAGAGCTGCTGACAAAGGAGATGCCTCCACTGGGAAATCAGACAAGATGTTGCAGGTCTCAAATGAGGAAATTTATATATTTATCTCTCATCTTCCATCATTATTCTGCAAGCATTCACTTATTAACTATGCCGTACATCTGGGAGTACTAAGGCAGGCTTCACTAGTTAGTGTTTGTCAAAAAAAACTGGGACAGAAAATATGAAGTATTTTGTTAAAGGCCAATCAGAAGTCACAAGCAGAACTCCTGCATGTTTTCCAGTATTCATGACAAACAAACAAAATCCAAACCAAGAGTGGAGTTAGGCTTTGCTGGCATGAAGGAGAAAACAAAAATGTGTAGGGACTGATTTGGCACAAAACCAAAATCTCTCTTTTCTTTTGGTGAGGCAGAGGGGTGAGACCCCCACCTGTAAGTAAGCCAGGGCCCAGCTCACCATCAGATGGCAAACATGTGGCACTGTTTAAATGTGCAAATGAATTAGGTGCAATGAATAATCTTATGGCTTAAATGTGTCATGTCATGAATCAGGGAGATGAGAGGTGGGCAGAAGCTGTGTGCTAAACTTCAACTTGGAAGATTTGCACAGTACCAGGATTACCTGGCAAACCTCATCCCAGGTACCCTTGAACTGGGTCAAGCAAGCAGCTAAAGTTATCTTCTTGCCAAATGGATCAGTCACATAAAAACTGTCTGTAATGTTACACACCCAGATGACTCAGACTCCTAGCATCTTCAATTTTATTCCACAATAAAAAGAAATACAGAGATGTCCTCACATCCATGGCCAACAGTGTTTATGATTTCTGTCATCTTACAGGTTACAGTGCCAGTACAGCATGACTGGCATCTTTGCATTAGTTCTCTTCTCTCCAGTTGGGATGGCTGGACTTACAAAAAGGAGATGATCAATGTTTCTGGGAGACTTTGCCCTGCAAAGCCCCATCATTCCAATGCTGCTGTTTTGAGAGGGTGAGGTCTTGGGAGAGGAGACATGGCATGTGCCTGCACGGTGCCAAGAGTATTCCCAGCAGAGGATGAGCTCAGTGCTTTTCTGGCAGGATGTCAGGCAAACATCAGCTTGGGAAAAATTTGGGGAAAGAAATGCTTTCCACTCCATGGCACGTGTGCTCCAAGCTCTGAAGCACCACATCCTGCAAGAGGGCTGCCCAAGGAAGGGGACCCATTGTCTCCTCTCCAGTATGCACATGGTTACCAGTGTGCAGTGGTTAGGTTTTTTCACATATCCATGGAGCTGACTCCTTGGTCTTTTGGGCTTTTTCCATCTTTATTAACCCCAGCAGTGGTTCAGGGATGCAGTCCTGCAGGGCACATGGAGCAGGAAGGACTATGGTAGTGTGCAAGGGACCAGAGCTCGTGGAAGAGACCCTGCAGCACTGGTGGCATGGGCAGCCCAGTAATATGGGATTTCAAAGGTTGTTTTCTGCACTATCTTTTGCATTGTAAAACTTGAGGCTTTTAGTTTGCTGCAGTGGGAAAGCTGTGGTGCTTTCCCTGTCTCCTGCTGTCTTCATGGGGACGCTTTCCAGCACCATGAATTTCTAACCTGCTTCTTACTTGAAAGTATTTCAGTGTGGGGATGTGAACTCAGCCTGGTCTGCACCCTGTGAAAAGCAATTCAGGAACTTCCATCTTCTAGCAACTTGGCATTTGTGCGTCACTGGGTGGAAAGAGATATCTTCAGGACACCACACATCTCCTGCCCTTAGCTGCTGCACATCCAGTGTGAAAACATAGACAAACTCACACACCCATACTTTTTAGAGTATAAATAGGCTTCAAAGACCTCAGCAAAAAAGAGTGGCTTCAAGCCTCAACACAGACTTTAAAGCAATGAATCCTAGTCTTTGCTGTAGTATGGCAAATTGACACAGTGTTTACAAACACTTGCAGGCGTAGCATGGTAAAACAAATGCCTCCAGTCCTCCAGCAAAATGCACGATTTATTTTCTTTTTCACACACAAATATTTGTGCTGTTCTGTCTTTGAGAGCTGCTGAGTGAGCTCAGTGAAGCAGCTCTCCATCCGGCTCGGCCCAGGAGCTCTGGCTGTTCCCAGCACTGTGTGAGCACAGAGATAATGTGAGTGGTCAAACTGGGACCAAGCCTGGCTCCTGCAGTGCAAATCATCCTGTAAAAATTGGTTTTGTACAGGCTGTTATCTTTCTGAATGGAAGGAAGGTTATTTTTATCCTACATAAAACCCATCAGGGCTTTTTTCCTTTTTGCTAAGAAATAATTAGATAGAGTTTATAGTTCATCCCTTTGCTGTGATGGACAGATATATGAAGGAAATTTGATGAAAAGCTTGTGAGCATCTGATCTGGGAGTACAAGAATCCCCTAAAATTGTCCCATCCCCTCCTTTTCCCTCCTCCACTGCTGCCGTCAGTGCTGGGGCAGCAGGGCCATGGGGGGATGCCAGGTCCCTTTGCCCCACAGTGTGTGGGGTGGGAAAATGCAAGGGAGCATTTTTTTTCTTTTCCCACCCAACCTGCACCAAAGCAGCTCACAGAAGATTGCTGGGGGAAACAGCTCATGCAGCCCATTGAACCACCAGCTGAAAAAAGTGCAGATAAATGTAAACACAGTTTCCTTCCGGCCCACAGCATTAGCAAGGGGTTTTCACTGGAAATGGATGGGGTAGGGATACATATATATTCCTACAGCAGAGGGGAATCTGCTGCATCACCTCCACTGCTGTAAGCCTCCGGGCAGATTCCTATTTTAGGGAGATAATTCTTCTAGACCCCAGGGCATGGCGGCTGCCCTTGCCAGGGTAGGATGTATGTGAGAATGTGGGTGCAGAGAGAGGAGGTCAGTTTTGGGGAGGCCTGGCATCCTCACTCCAATAAAGGCAGCAGGGGAAACAGGGCAGCAAACCAGCACCAAACAGCAGAAGCACAGCAGGGTTGATGCAGATGAATACAGCATGTACAGGGGACCCCAAACAGAGGGAGGGCTCAGCCACCTCAGCCTGGGGCAGATCCCAGAGCATCTTTGTCCAAGCAACAAGAAATTGGCCTCTATTTCTGCCCTAAAGCATGTTTCCACTCATCATTGCTTCTATATCCACGCTCCATTTGTTTAAACCAATGGCACAATCCCTGTCTGAGTGGTAAATGCTCATATTTGCTGACCAAGGCAGGCTCAGCTGGCAGGGGGATGAGACCCTGCAGATCTCTGCTGCCTGTCACGCATTTGTATTCAGCCTTCCCTTCCTTCAGACAGACCCAGGCAGCTCATCCTTCCATCTGGAGGATTAGTTTGCACACATGACATGGTTACCTGAGATAGCCCAGGACTGGTTTCAATGACTCAGGAGCTTCCTCTGTTCCTAATGTTCACACAGACTTTCAAGACAGAAGCACCAAGCTCTACCTGTACGTTGTTTGAGGGCCAGATTTTTGCAGCAAACAGGGGCACAGCTGGGAACACTGCCAATGGATGCAATGAACAGTTGTGAGAAGGGATCTGCCACCTGGCCATTAGCAGGCATGAGAGTGTATATATAGACTTGATTTATTTCCTTTTGTGGAAAGTTCTCATGGTGGGGTTTGCACCCCAGGGACCCTCTGCAGCTGTGGATGCAGCACCCTGAGATGCAGGAGCTGAATGCACCAGGCCTTTGATCTCCCCTCCAGGGACCTTCCCAGGGCTACCCCACGTTTCCACCCTCTCCATGCTTGGTAGGCAGTGAGACATGAAGCCTCTCTAAGGGCAGGCAGGAGGAAAAGGGAGACCACAGGGACAGTAGCAGGAGATAGGGGCGTGCTTGGGGGCTGTGGCACCCCAGCAACCCTGGACAGGGATCGCTTGCCATGAAGGCTGTGTTATGTTTGTCAGACACATCTAATTTTTCTTTCTTTTCCTGCCTGAGCTGTGTCTAACTGCCTGCCCATATGTTGTCTCACTGGCAGCTCTGGGCACCTGGGGTGCAGTGTGCCTGCGGTCAGATGGTGAGTGGCTTCACCCACACAGGGAGCTGGCTCCAAGCTCATCCTCAGGTGTTGGCTCTGCTTTCCCATTGCCTGTGTCACCAGCTTTCACCACATGCTAGCCCTGACTCTGGCATTATGCCCTACCAAGAGTTTCTGGGGCACCCTACTGCAGCTTACAGACCTGGCACTGTTCTGATATTGGCCTCTTTGGGATGCTTAAAGTGAACAGCAAAGCCTTCCCCATTTTGCAGAGTTCTGCTGATCAGAGTTCTGCTCTCACGCTTAACTGGGAGCTTGCCTTGCTTCTGTGATGGCTTCATTTCTATTTTCATGCTGTGTTTCCAACCTCCCACCCCAAAGATGCAAATGTCTGTAAAAAAGCAACCCCTGTGCAGGCATTATTTCCATGGTGTCTTATAACCCTGAATGATATTGAAATTGCCCAACCCGGGACTCCTTTATGGTCATTATCCAGCTGCAACTTCAAGGGGGCTGAGAGGGATGCCGTGCTGCTCTCATCTCGGGAAGAAAGGAAAGAGAACAACCAGCCCCGATTAAAAGAAAGCTTTTTTTTTTTTTTTTTTTTTCCTAAAGCGGTCTCCGCATGCAAAGATTTGGTTCAAGGAGCATTAAAATCACTGCTGTCAGTTCAGAAAGAAGGGGCTGAAGGAAATCTGGGCCATTGGCATTGTGCGAGGGTTGCTATGGCAATCCCCTCAGAAAGGAGCTTAATAGGCTTTCTTCCCAGGAAACTCAGAACTGCAGCTCGCAGGCTGCAAAGCGGCGCGTGCAAAAATATTTTCATGAATAGCATTTCTGTGGAAAATTTTGTTGGCTCTTTACAACCTCCCTTGGGAAGCAGGGCAGCAAGGAAGGTGTTTGAAGATCACCTAGCGGTGGCTGGTGTCATAAAGAGGGTGCAGGGGATGATGCACAAGAACACGACAGCAGCAGTGCAAAAGCAACAGCAAATTTCTCTGCCCAAAACAGGGATTGTGAGCGACTTAAAAGCACACACTCAATGATGGGTCTTCACACACCGAGAGATGCTTTAGTAAACAGAGAGCCATTTGCCCTGAATTCTGTGATTCTGCACAGTGTTGCTCCTGAATGAAGCAAAAAGCAACATGATGCCATCTCTCAGCTCTGCCCTGTACTGTTTACCATGTTAAAATACTAATGACTTTAGCTAAAATATTCATGAACATTAGCTGGTCACACTCTGCTTTCTTCAGTGGAAGCTTCAGAGAATACCAGTGATTTAGGGTTTACCTGGAAAAAAACTTTGAATATTGCAGATTAGGGAAACGTATTTTATCTTAATTGGAAGAAAGAAAGATGAAGGATTAACACGTAAGACTGTGAGAGAGGGTATCTCTTGGCTCTTGCAGACCTTCAGTTTATATAAATTCCTCCATACTTTTGTTCCTCTTTGTATCACTTTGACCTGCTAATACTATAAGCGATTATTTACTTTCTTGTGTACTACAAGATTTAATTGATTTTGTGTTCTTGATTGCATGTTAGTAATATATAATTTATCTTAAAGAAATTACTGTCAGGTATGAGCTTGCACATCTTACTGGGAAAAGTAAAAAGCTGCTCACCAGCATGAGCATATGACAAAGAAGATTTTCCTTTTTCTTCAGCAGTAGATGCTTTATGCTTTGGAGCAAAGAGATCTGAGTATCTCTCTGCTAAAGCCAGGAAATTCCACATTATAACAGTGTGAAGCACAGAGCTAACCCACAAGTCTTAAAGGTCATGAGTTAGATTTAACCTGCTGTACTCTTTGCTATAGCTCTATTTTCCATTTCATCTGCAATTCTACTGCAGCTCTCTCAATGCAGGGATAATTAGTGCATTAGCTGAATAAAATTTGCAGTTATTATAAAAGACAGCTGTGTGGCTGGGAGGAAAAAAATACACCAGAATTATATTATATTTAAAAATGAGAAGAAACCATAGAAAAAATTAGTTGGGATGATTCAACATAGGAAAACAATAGATAAGGGTCTGAATGCTATGCTCCCTGCTGAGTTTGTGGCTGCCTGACAGAATTACACCATTTCCCCATATTATGTAAAGAGATTACTGCATTAAGAGCTCCGAAGTTTTAGATTCTAAGTCAGGCTCACACTATGAAACTGAAATCAGAAAAGTGTGAAGGATTTGGCACTTGTGACTTTTTTTGAGAGGCTCATCTCAGTTATAAGAAAGTTATAAGACTAATTATGAAGAAGGGAAAAAAACGACCTGTACACCTTTTGCTTCCTCCCTGCTAACTGGGAGAAGTCAGGTGCAGCAAATCCCACACAAGCTGTAGCAGTCCTTCCTCAGTCACTAGTGGGTTGAGGTTCCAGGCACCTAAAGACATACCAGTTTTTAATGGTTGGGCAAAAAGATGTACAGAAGAGCAAAACAAGTCCCTTGAGGTACCACAGCACACTACGAGCAAACCTGTGAATATTTCCTGACCTGCTTGAGCTTCAACTCTGAACTTCTTTCTTAACTTGATTATATAACTTAGCTAGATTATGTAACATCAAAAATTCAGAATTTAGTCTCTTTAATATGCAAGAGAATGAAAAGACAGTATGGAGGCAAAGCTACACCTGCCTCGCTGTACACTGGTGTGTAGTGGGAAAATTTTTGCTGGCTCCTTAATTCTGGTCTTGGTTGTGAATGACTACAGGACAGTGCTCTCTGTTTATCTTTCAGGCCCTTTTTTGGTAGTTAATATACAAAAGGCCTCAGTGGCTTGATTTTCATGAGTCAGGCAGCATGCATCATTTTACCACAGTTTTGTGCTTTGGAGCCACAGCTGAAGGAGAGACTGTAGACCCTTAGAGACCTCAAGAAAGTCTCTAAGTTGAACACTATAGTGAATCCAATTTTAAAAATGAAACTGACATGTTATTATAGCTCATCTGCATAAAATGTAGTTGTTTCACTGCTATTTTTGGCAAACGTAAGCTTCAACAAGTCCTTTTCTTTGCACTTTCAGAGTTACTCATTTACATTTCTCATTTTCTCACCTTTGTTTCCCTCCAGCCCTAAATGTCAGAGGATCAAAGGATTATCTGTGTTACTCGGCTGTATGGGTGCCTGAAGACTATGCTGGACCTCTGGTATTTGGAGCTGAAACACAACTGTATTATCTGAATAACCAGTGCTTTCCTGCATTCAGAAAACCTATTCTTAGAGCAGATACTAAGATTTAATCCACTCAGTTTTGCTCCCTGAAGATTCAACCAAAGATTATCCAGTGCTGGCTTTCTGAAGGCATTCAGAAATTGCCACAAAACCTCCTTTGGAGCAGCAGCTAAAGCAGTCGGGTGATTATAATGGATGAGCTCATGCTTTTCCTTGTAACAAGCACGGCTTTGTTCAGGGCCCTGGGGATGGAGCTATGAATGGCAGGGAATACTCTGACTGTCAGGGTCAGATGATGCAGGGGTAAAAACTGAAATTGTTTTCAGTGGTGAGTTGGCTAGAAAGGTTAAAGAAGAGGTTTTACAAATATGTTGAGCAGGAGGGGAGAGTTAAATCGTTCAGCCCCACCCTCTTCCGTGGGAGAGCAGCATTTGCCCAAGCACTACAGAGCCCACTCTCTCTCCCATTGATGCCAGTTACAAAATTCTGGCTTCAAGAACAGAACAGTGATTTTACAGACTGCAATGTTGTTCTGTGGTGCTAACCAGGAGTCCTTTAATTTTATTCTTCAGTTTCCATAACTACAATTTTTCCTATTGAAGCATTACTGTAGAACCAGCACACTACAAAACTACTGCTTCCAGCACACTGCAAAACTACTGCTTGTCTATCAAAGTAGAAGGCATTCTACTGGCAAAAAAAAAAAAAAAAAAAAAAGAAAAAAAAATAAAGCAAGGAACTAGCCAGAAAGTAATTGTAAATATTATGGTTTTATCTAGATGGTAAGCCTAAAAAAAAGAAAAGCTCTCAAGTGAATTTTTTCCCAAGCAAAACCTGACGCAGAACAATAGCAGAGACTGCAAATATCATTAAATGGCTGAAAAGGTTAAGAAGGGTTTTATGTGAAAAACTTGGAGTCCATTAAATCAGGTTCCTATTTTGAGATCAGCTCGATAGTAGGAGATTAAGACAAGGACAGAAACAAATTTAGAACAGACGCCAAGTTATGCTCTTTTGCTACAGAGAACAAATAGTGGAATTAGTCTGCTTCAGCAAAAAATATTAAGCCACATAGTAAATATTTAGATAAGAAATATTAACAAAAAGTGGAGTTGCTGTACTTCTCTTACTAGCAGTCCTGTGTTTTAAAACAATGCAATAAATATAGCTAGATGATTAATTTTGCAGAAATAAAGAAAGGGTGTTAACCTGAAACGAATCATTGCTCACCAAGTTTATGTCATATTATTGAATTGAAGGAATTTCCTCCAGCCCAGGAACATTTTGAGTGCCATCAACGCTGAACAGCATGCTCAGAGTGCCACCTGATGGCCAAGCCTTGATGTCTTTTCATCCAGTTGCCTTCATAATGTAAGAAGGCCATCCGTGATCTCAGCGCTGATTTCCTAAGTTATGAGAAAAAGCTTTTACTTAAATTACAAACGCTCATTTTTTTTCAGGAAGGGACATCTTTGATGTTACATTCCTACTGGCTATTTGTCAGTTTGATAAAATATGTTGGCTGACACTGGCTCTTCATTTCAGTGTGTGCATTCAGGGGACACACCGCAGCACTCAGGGGAGCTCTCTGGGTCAGGGACTGACCCAAGGTGGGAGGATGCCATGGCATCTAGGAGGGACAGAGAGATCATCCACAGCTCCAGGTCGTTCCCACATGGGATGGAGTTAGCTGCCAGCTTCAGAGATCATCAGCCTATGTATTTCAAGAGGTACCTCTGCATTTTTTGGATTAATAAGCCACCCTTATTTAATACTCCATTCTGCCTTCTAAATCTCTCCTATATCTGGAAATGAGGATGACTTCTTCTGTAAGAATACACTTGGATCAGCCAGGTAACATCCACTGAGCTACGGCCTGGACCTGATTCCTCTTTATTGATGCTGCAGAGAAATCACAAGATTTTTGCCTGGTCTCTGCCAAGGCAGCAAAACCAGCCTCTGCCATCAGTATGCTGTGTAGGAGTCAGAAATGATCATGTCCTTGAATGCCTCATCCACCCTGGTGGAAGCAGGGCCATGCTCCCACCTTCTCTTGCACTGAGCTGCAGGTTTTGACAGAGAGGAAGGAAAGGGATTGCACTTCCCCTCTGAGTACAGCAGCCATAAATTTGCTTTTGGTGGAGGGGACATCCAAATCCTCTTCCAGACAGGGACACAATTTCAATTGCCTTCCATACAAAGATGATCTCTTTCTGTCTGATACCCAGTTTTCATGTAGAGGGGTCCCATTTTACCACCTGCATTGGCCAATATCATCTAAGACAGAATGCAGACTGAGATTTAGCTTTCTAGCTGGAACAGGACATAGCAGAACTGATGCAGAAGCTGTTCAAGCTGCCAGAATATAAACTAAGAATTGGATTTTGATCCTATGTACTTTTGGTTCTTAAGAGAGAGTGCAAGCAATGCTTATATACACTAAGTCATGGTTTTTCCTGGAATAAAATGTTATTTTTAAAATAAATATACTTAGTCTTTAAAATAGTAAATGTTTCTCATTCTTCTTACTAGGGAATGAAGCTGACAAGAATTCAGAATAAGTATTCTTTATGGTACAGTTTGTAGGAAACCAAAATCAAGGACAATCTCACTTTAAGGAATCTTGTGGGTAAAACTCAAATCCATCTTGAATCTCATACTCTGTAATGAAAGAAAGAAGCAGCAGAGTTCTTACAAGCCAGGTGTATCAAAGGGATTTGGATAGTGAAGCTGATATGTAAGAAAACATTATGTCATTTTGACAGTGATGAGAGACTGGAGCAGAGGCTGAGAAACAGGTGGAATCTCCATCTCTGGAGATACTGAAAACTGAAGTGGAAAATGCCTTGGGCAACCTACATAATTTGAAAGTCAGGCCTGTTCTGAGCAAGAGGTTGAATTGGATGACCTCCAGGGATCTCTTTCAACCCAGGCTATTCCCTCACTCTGTTATGCAGACAAGGCTTTGTGTCCTTTCACAGATAGGAAAGCACAATCCCACCCTTCCACTCAGTCAATGAATTTAACATTGCCTTTCTGTCCACAAGAAGGCTGCACAAACATGAAGCTAAGATGTCACTGATTCACCAGTAGTCATGCCAGACCAAGTCCTGCAGTGTCACACCTTAGGAAGCTCCTCTAGATGAGGCTCACCAGCATGAATGTGTGTCATCCCACATTACAGTAAATTCCCAGTGACCATTACCTTTAAGCAAACACAATATTTCAGATCCACCTGACAAAACAAAATTTGGGCACCAGACAGCACACCCTTTAATTTTGAAAATCCCCATTAAATGCAGGCATGTTTCTCACTCATCACACTAGCTTTCTGCAAATCCTTCCTTCAACCTGTACATCAGAGCTGGTCCCCTTTTCATCATGTGCTTAATAAAAGCAGCTGTCAGCTCACTCAACTTTGTATGGACCTTTCCTCTGCCCAAATTGCATTTTGTTTCTACTGCTTCCCTAAAGCTCATCTAAGATGGACAAAATATTAATTAAATATTAATATTTAAATATCAATTAAACAATATAATATAGTATATTTGTATTGAATATAAACATTAAATATTAATTAAATAAATAATTATTAAAATATTCTAGGACACCTCTTCCTTCCATTCTCTTACAGAAAATACCCCTCTGGTTAACTTCAGGTCAAAATTACATTTATTGTCAAAGTCCTTTCCTCCTTGTCATTCCACCCGATGGATTCATGTCCTATTAATATAATTGTATTTGAACAGTGGACCTTTGTTTTAACCAGTTTTGAATGGAAAAATCCAGACCTAATTATTTTCACTATACATTTGCCTGCTTTCACAGTTACTCAGAGTTAACTGCTATGCAATGCATGGTTTGAAAACGTCAGAGATGACCTATGAAAGGGCACTGGGACATGCCTGAGAGGACACTCAGTATCCCCTTTTGGATGAACATTAATCCCACAGATTTCAACATGATGGTGCAAGATGGAGTGAGCAACCACCCCACAGCATGCAGGCTGTGGCTGGGCACATGATGAAGGCAGGGCAGGCTGGACTGCTCCCCAGCTCTACTGCTCCTGAGGCCACAAGGACTGGGATAGATCAGGACTAAGAGCATCTGCTGCCTGCTCTAATGCTGCTTTAGCTGCCAGATATGATTCACAGTGAAATCCAGAGGGACTGCTGCAGAGCTCTGGTGTCTCCTGCAGAGCGTGAGCCAAAGTCCCTACCATTAACCCCTGCAGCAGAGGGAATTGTCTGTCTTTCCCTTGTTAGGTGAACATGCATCTGCTGGGACTGAAGTTCATGATGTGCTGTATCATGTACCTTTCTTACAAGCAAGGAAAACAGGCTGTGTGTCATGCTCAGAGACTAATTAAATGGCTACTCAGCACCCCAGCTTCCTCAGCTAGCAAAAATCTTCAGAAAGTATTGGGAACCATTGACCTCTAGCAGTGTGTCACAGTATCACTGGTCACCATCCTCCCTAACCAAGGTCACCAAAACAATGCACAGAGACTTTCAGATTTCCTCTGAGCAGAGCGTGACAAGCAGAGCTGCCACCTTGTTCTATTTCAGAAATCTTGGGGCTTTGATAGGGCCCTGGAGGCAAAGGGAGGAAGGAGATGAGCCCATGACAGAGTGCCCTGCCATTTCTGGAGGCACATTCACTTAGACAGAGCCTTGCTGAGGGTTTGTGTTTGCTGACATCCTCTCCTCATCAAAGTGCCAATGGAAACAAGCCTGCCAGCTGAAACATCTTGTCCTTTATTCAAGGCAAAGTAAGAACCAGCCTTGCAGTGACTTTTATAACTGACTTCACTTTATTCCATTAGTTTGCACAAATGGCTGCAAGGCAGCTCTGAAAGTCACAGCCCTGGCTTCAGTGGAAGTGAAATAGAAACAGGGAGAGAGCACACAGGAGCTGCTGGTGGCAGAGGTAGCCTGCAAAGGCAGGGGTATTAATGTACCAGCAGAATAAGTACATTTCAGCAATTCCCCTGCTAATCCTCAATTCTGAAAGGTCTGTGGATGAGCTGATAATCTGTACAAAATGTACAAGGGCAGGAGGCCTGGCTGGAGTTTTGTTCTCCCTTGAGGCATCCCAAGGGATCCTCATGGAGAGATTGTTCCATCAGTTCCCATGACACAGCCCTCATTCAGGGCTGCTGGGGCAGGTGTAACTCCCAGACCACCTCTTCTCACCTGGCCTCAGTCTAGCCAAAAGGAGGTGGAGATATTTCAGGGGACAAAGGCAGGTGGCTGGGGTGACTGGGGTTGCAGAGAGGTGGCTGCTTGCCTGGGTTTGAGTCTCATGGACCTGAGTACCTGGATTAAACACACTGAAAATCATGTCATGTCTGCCACTGATTTTGCTGCTAATTCAAGATTTCTCAGTAGTTCCAGGGAACTGTCTCAAAAACAAAGGGGACATTAGACCAGTTGCATGCAGTACTAAGGAATTGCTGCAGACCTTTAGGGTCTTAGGAGACAGAGAGCTCTTAGGGCACAAAATACAGTGGATAAAAAGTGGAACTAACCTTTAAGTATGGGCTGCCTAATGTGAGGCACAGTGCAGAAAATACCACTAGCAGGATTTGGGGAAACAGACGTATTGGTGCAGCTCAGGGCATGGGGGGAAACTTTTACTTTGTGCAGACTTGGTACTTCTGAGTTCCCTTTTAATTGCAGAGAAACAGAAAAGGCTGTCAGCCAGGTCTGCCAGCATGAATACTGCAACTCCAGGAGAACTGGGGCCTTGGTGTCCCTATCTCCTGGAGCATCCTCCACCTCCTGTGGGCTGAAGAGTCACAAGGCCACACCGTGTTGCTTGTATCAATCACTTCTCCTGCTTGTATTGTGGTTTTCTCCCCAGAAAAGAGAGGTGATGGCAATGCCTTTTCTGCAAAAATGCTTTGAGATCTATAAAGGAAGAAGTGCAAGTGCAAGCTGGTAGCTGCTCACTGCTATAGCTGCCACCACTGCTGTCCTCGGGAAGGGAGGCAGGGCTGTGAGCTCTGGTCAGATGATTTGTTAGTAGTTGAATTTGCAAAGAATAATTAAATACATGCAAAGCAGAGGACAGGCATTGATTTCCTTTCATTTATTACTCAGAGTAAGTATATTAAAAAAATGTAGATGCTTTCAGATTTCAGCCATAGGGAAAAAATCTAGGAAGAGTCTGTCTCCTTCCCAACTACACAAACAAAGCTCTGTTCTATCTTTGTGCATCCAGTCTCACTTATCTGGCACTCTAAGGTGCAAATACACGGTGTGATTAGAGCTGGAGTCACAGCTTGCACAATGTCTGGTTGCGCAGAGAAGAAAAACGCAGAGCAGAAAGGCTGTGAGGTTGCAGAGGGGAAACAAGTGGACCCATGGTTATCTTGCAGACTGTGACCGCCCACTTCCAGGCTGCTTTCAGTATCTAACACCAGAGCTCTAAAAAGCTCCACGAGTACATAAGGAATTTGGATTTCCCTCTTTAACCCTGAACCTCAACCACACTGGTGCCACAGCTGGAGCTTGAATGGCCCCTCATTCTTTACAGGTGGAGCAAACCTGCTAAAGGGCCTTCTACCAGCTCATGTTCCATGACTTCTGCCAGTCAGAGGGCTGTCAAGCCTGGCTGTCACTTGTCCTGCCCTGTCCCCAGAACTGATCAGCTTTGAGAGGAGGAAAATAACTGCTTTCCCCCTTTGCTTTTATTCAGGAAGGTAAAAAAAAAAAAAAATCCAAACACAAGAAAACCCCAAAACTTACTGGCAAAATTTCAAAATTTGTGGAGTTAACTACAAGAGATCAACAGCTGCTGCTAGATTTTTTTATACTGTTTGAGACTATTCAGCACAAGGATAACAGCTGCCTCTTGCCTCTGGGAAATATCTACAAAGAAACTAGCACTCAGCTATTCAGCCAGGTGCATTTTATCAACAAAAACATCATTTGCTTCTCAAAGAAATGCTCCTAAATTTGGATTCACCTTATCAAGAGATACACAACACTGTGTGCTGCAAAGAAGGTCAGAAGAAAAATCCACCCAGACCTCATACATTAAGTACTGATCTGCGGATGGCAGGCCACTAGTGGGGAAAAAATTAAAAAATGCAATTATCAACAAGAGGAAATTAATGTTGAATGGTGCTGTGTGCAGGTACATGTGGGATGACAGTATATCCTCTGCAGTAAGCACTGTTCTACCCTATTTTTATCACTCTTCCCTGACCCAAATACAGAAAAAACAACACCCTCAAGCTGTCTGCACACAGCAGACCAGTTCTTGAAACAACACCCCTGTTGAAGCATCTGCACCCCTGACATCTGCTAACTTATATTCAGCATCTCCAGAGAAAGTGGGCAGTTTTCCAGCCTGCTGTGAAGGAGAGAGAGGATTTACTATTTTCAGTGCCCTGGATGACAGTAGTTGTGTGGCAGAAGGATGTCTGGGAGACTCGGGACTCCTGTGGGGCAGTGGGACCCAGGTTAGAGCAGGGACATCCCCATGTGAGCATTAACAAACGTGTCTTAGTGGGCTGGGGTGACATGGCCTGGACTCCCAGAGACAGACCAGAGATCAAAGTGGGCAAAGTAGCCAGGAAGGCATTAACGCAAGGATAGATAAAACAGTTGCTGAGGAAACATGAGAGGCATTTAGAGACACAGTGAGAACGCCATTTACTGAGGAACAGCCTCGGCACACCCAGGCTGGCAATCTGTGCCCACCTGCCTGAAGACAGAGACTTGAAGAAAACCCAGCACACACCGTGGTGGAGAGAGCTGCCGTGTCAACACAAAACCAGACTTTGAAACTAAAGGACAAAGCCAGCACGAGGACAAGTGGTTATAAACTGGCCGTCAGCAGTCTTAGACCGGACACTGTGAGACTGGAAGACTTGCGCACAAATAATCCCTTTCAGGAGCTTCAGGAGGGGATTTGTAGGCAGCAGTGTTTGTAATAACCGGGGTGAGCAGGCAGTGCCTGGCAGGGGTGGCTGCATGTTTGCTCCTATCCCTGCCAGGGTGTAAGACTGTGCCTTCCCTGTGGCCACCCCATGGCCACCTCATGTGCCCGGGCAGTAGCCTGTGCCCTGCTCCAGACAATGTGGTGTGAAGGGGCCGTGCTGAGGCCCGGCAGTCGCAGGGCTGTTTGCCACAGATAGAGTGGCCAAGGAGCTGGAAGGGTGCCCTGGGTGTGTCCCACTGCCTATCGCGGGGCCGTGGGCCTGGGACTGCCTTTGGCTGCCTAACCTTCTGTAAAAACAAGATGGAAAGCAATTCTTGGAAGCACTGCCCTTCTCCATGTCCTAAACCAGCAGGGGAAGGACAAAACCCCCCGATCAGCACATTGGACTTCACAAAGTGCACCTCAAGCACAAACTCAAGATTAAATTTTTCACTGAGACTTCCTATGGTCCATTGCTGTTCTGGCCATGGTTCTTTTGTTTTGTTTTGTTTTGTTTTGTTGTTGTCCTTGAAAGGAAAATCTTCTATTGTTTTACCAGTGGTACGTGGTGTTCTCAGACAGAGATAGCTTAAGTTTGGTCTTCAGGTCTTATCAACCTTGAGGTAAAAGCTTGTAGTCCCAAGCAGTGTTTGTTCTTCTAAGTGATGCAGTCAGGATCTTGCCTTTCATGCTGTCTCCTTTTCACGCATACAATTGACTTCACTGGCTGAAGTCACAGGGTTTGTACTTCTACAGACAGAAACAACTGAGAGAAGAAAAAAAAGAAAAGAAAAAAAAGGCTTGGCAAAGCATTAGTCTTGTTACATTTCTTGAAAGGAATTCTATTAACATAAGCCTCTTGCTCATTGAGCTGCTTAGTGCTTCTCCACCACTGATGTTTATGAAGGGCTTTTAAAAAACACCTTACATGCCAGCATTTATGATGATGAGTTGTACGTAAGAAATCTGCTCTATCTGAAAAATGCAGACAGATTACTTCAATTTTATGGTTTCTTAGTTGCAAAATCATTTCTTCATCAGCCACTTAATGACAGCAGCTCTAGTGTCCTGCCTGAGCAGTTTATCAGACACCTCTCAGACTCTCATCCTCAGGTATTCAACAGCAGTGGCTGAAGAAATAGCAGCTCCCCGTAAGCATCTGACAGTGCTTTCTTGGTTCTGTGCACATACCAGGCCACTTGAAGTGAGCAGGGGCTGGAGGTTTTGTAAGATTGCATCCTGATAGCTGTGGAGAACCATGTGTGGTGAGATGAAAATCAGAGCTGGGTTCTCTAGCTAAATGACGGAGCTGAATCCTGCTCCCTAAAAATCTACAGGCAATAATCCCTCTGACTGCCTGAAATGCCAAAATGGCATTAAACTATGTTTGTTTTATTTGTTCTACTAGCGGTGTTGTAAAAAGTTGAAGCCAACAAAGAAGTCAAAGCCAGGCTGCTTTCAGTTAGAAAACTGACAAGTCAGGTTAGCAATAAAAGCCTTCATGAAAGCTGAGAAACTGTGTTTCCTATTCTGCACCCCATGAAAAAACAGCAGCTAAGTGCTGCAGCTTATTTTGGGAAGTGTGCCATGCACTCCAGTTATATATAGAAAACAGGAGGTTAGGAGGTGTCCCATTTTTTTTCATGAGATTTAGGGGACCAGGTAGGAGTCTGGTGCCCAGGAACAGGAGCATGTCAGACAAAATCGGTAAACAGAGACAAAACGAAATTGCTCACACCCTGCAAGACAGCAGCCACGCATGGCAGAGAGCAAGGATCTGGAGTGGTGCAAGGAAATAGAAAGCTGGAGCCATTCCTCCCTCTTCCTTCCCAAATGACGCCTTCTTCCATCAGACAGCAATACCAGCAATAACACTACAACAGAAGCAGCTCATGGCTTCGTGCTTCAAAGTAGAACCATCTTGGTGAGATTAAAAAGTTGCAACAAGTATCAAATCAGCAAGAAAATCAGGGAGCTGCAAAAGACATTGCCAGGCGTTGCCAAAGTGGTTTTTCCACCCACAGGGAGGAGAAAAGATGAGATAAGCTGCAGCAGACAGTGATCTGCAGCCTTGAAGGGAAGAACAATGGTCCACTAAGACAACAGACACTCCCAACACACCCAGCAGCTCGTACAATGGCTGGAAGTATGAAAGTGTCTGCTGCAAAGAAACAAGAAGTGTTTAACCCTTTGACATGAGGAAAAGGGCAGCTTTCATCCACAGGAGTCACACGAGTGACTGGGGCTGCCTTGTACTCATGCAGTAGCTGGTTTCCCCAGGTGGGCCAAGACCTTGCATCCCCACGGGAGGTGAGGACCCTTCTCCCTAAAGGGTGACTTCATATGAGGAAGATGCTGAGTTCTATTTAAGGTTCACAATTGCACACAGGGAGTACAGTGAAGGTGTTTGTATGGGAAGGTGTGTATCTTACAGAAAGGCCTTGGAGAGAGCAAAGCTAACATCTCAATGTTAGCTTTTAGGGTCTTTTTAATGCCATCTCAATGTTATTTAAAAACAGAGACAATGATCTGCAAACTGCTTTATTCCTGGGCAAGGTTGTTTGTGGTGGTTTATCTTCTCAGTGACTTCATCCAGATGTGGCCAGGGTTGGAGACAAGGTGGGACACTGAAGTCAGTCTTCTAAGCTAGAACATAGATCAGGAACAGAGTACACAGAGAAAGCCTCACCTTAAAACACACCCTGCCAATCACTAATGTAAGTGATACAATGCACTGTCTACCTTAATCCAGATTATGTGAAAGAGAATGTGTTCATTGTCAATGAGTTTAAAGAAGCCTATAAAACCTCAGAGAAAGAGTGGTCTTTGTTGCATGAGAAGGCTGTCCTGCCATAAAGTACAAGGCACTCCTATTTTCAGCATTGAACATGTAAAATTAAGGATGGGTGTGGGAAGTGGGAGAAAGCTCAGCAAAGCAAAAATAAAGAAGATTTTAATGTGTTTCTAGTGAATATGGAGATCTTTTTAAGTGCCCTGTGAGAGCCCTTTGAGCAGTACTTTGTCTTCAGTAAAATGTTTGGGAATGATCTCTGAATGAGGCCTCTTCTGGAGCCCTCATTGAGTAGTTGAAATATGCCTCCTTCTCCAGCTAAAGACATTCCCTACAGTTGCCAACCTTGATAATTCAGGGAAGTTTCCATCTGAGCTCTTTCTGCGTGCTGAGTTTTCAGAAGATCGCAGGATCAGAAGGTGAACAGGAAAGGGCCAGTGGGTCACAGGGTTTTCAGGCATCCACATAGGTTTGTAGCACATCAGGATGCCTGGCTGGGCAGGAGCCACCTGGCACCTCCATTCCCAGGATGGGGCAGTAGGCACAGCTCCAGGCTGCCAAAGGTATGGTTATCTGCTCAGAAGGTTGGTTGGCACTTGGCACTGCCTTGGTCAGTGAGGCACAGTGCAAGGAGGAGGCACAGCACATGGATGCTCTCACCCTAGCTGCAGGCAGGACACAGGCAGAAGCCAGTGCCATGAGTCCTGCACTTGATGTGTAGGATCAGACAGGTCTGGGCTTATGCAGGACTATAAACTGAGCATGAGTCAACTGTGTGATGCTCTTGCAAGAAAGGTGTTCTTGGCGGTATTTATAGGACTGTAATAGCTAAAATATGAGAGGCAATTACGCCATGCTGCTAATTGCCAATGAATCCTCAGCTGTATTCCATTTTGAGGAATAGTACTTCAAGAAATATGCCTGTAGTGAGCACCAATGTCAGAACCACCTCATCAACAGAAATTTAAATAACATGTGGTGTTATTCTGCATTGGAAGACTGAAGCTGTTTGGGTGCTTAATTTATAGAAGCAAATGCTAAAAGGAAAGCTGAGGAAACGGCTATTTTCTATGAATAAAAAAAGGAATAGTTATTTATTACTAATGATTACTTAGCTATTCTCCAGATTCTTGGGAACAGAGTAAACAGAAAAAAAGAAAACAGTATTATTTAAATATTTAAATGAAGAGTCAAGCTGTTAGGAAGAACTTGCTACCTATGGAATTATTAATGACCTAGGTCAGGCTTCCTGCAGAGGATGTGGATTCTCTGAGAAGGTTACACAAATATTGGTCATTCATGATCTGTTGATATTAATCCTCTCTTAATACAAAGGTTTTAATGAGATGGTCTCCTTAGGTCCCTACCAAGCTGATTCTGTGATTTACTGCCTGCCAGGCATCTGCTTTCTGTGCTTCCTATTAAAAAATACCTTCATTTGGTGGCTGTGGGCTCCTAAAAACTATGCTCCCACACAGACAGTAAAGGCATGTTAGAGGTGCATTCTGTGTACAGTATAGTGCATCTTCTCACACCACTTGGTCTCCAAAGCCAGTTAGGAACAAGGAACAGTAACATCACCTCAGGGGTGCTATGAAATCAAACTCATCAATGTCAGTGAAATCTGCTGAGGCTGTTACAAAATTAGTAATGCTATAATCAGAGTAGTATTTCTATTATTTGCGGGAAATAATATAAATATGAACCCAGATATTGAGCTTCAAAAGAAATATTGAGTAACTTTTCATGCATTGTTAAAAAAGGGTAATCACAACCTCTGTCCTTTGGGCAGCCAAACTCAAGTGCATGTCCTAAGTTAAAGTACACTTCCTAAGTTTGGAAGGCACTTTGAGGCCATTGTGTATCAGCATTACCATCACAGCACAGCTGCCTGTCTGTAAGAATTTAACAGAACCTTACGTCTGCTCTGAAATGGATGGTGCATTAATTTCCAAAGAAGAGTAAGCTACATAGATATGTAATATGTACTAACAAATCCACAGAAGACTTAAGAATTAAGATACTCAAGGACTCAAATGTATCTTTGAGATAATCAAGTCAAAGCAATGTCTCATAGGCTTTCTATAGAAATTTTTTCTCATTTCCAGCCTGGCTAATTTATATCCATTTGTGTTTCTGCCCACACCATCCATTAGCTTAAGTAATTGCTTTTTCATCTTTGATACTTACCCTACTATTTAGAGAGAGCAATCTTATGGTTTTTAATCTTTATCAGCTTTCATTTTGCTGGGTTACAGAACCCAGCTCTTTTAATGTCTTCATTCTTCTGATAAGTTTTGCATCTCTGGTAGTCATTAAGCTTCCTTGAGTGGGAGTGACCAGAAATGCTTATGATACTTCAAAGATTATTTTCCTGCTGCCCTGTGCAATGACAGTAATGCTTCCATTTCTGTACTGAATATTGTCCTTGGTGCATTGTAGGAACATTTTTACCTTCTTTGTGGCCATACCACAGGGATTGCTGTGTAGAAATACTACAGCAAGCTCTCCATGAGGTAATGCCAAAACTGAAAGCAATACTGCAGTGACCACTCAAATTTCCATGTGAAGCTTCTGTGACTCAAGATCAATTGACCCTGCATTAAATATAAATACAGCATCTGCTAGTCCTCAGTCATATAGCATGACCCATTATAGCATCAGCCCATAGTAAGCTAGTGGGAAAGCAATTGAATCATGAATTGGTGGATGTGCTGGTGTGTGGCTACCATTGCATCACATGATGAAAAATTGCATAGTTACTGGAAGAACAGACCTACTCCATGCTCACGTCCTTGAGATGTTCAGTAACTGACTTTGCTGAATACCTCACTGAATTTATAGGAATCTCAGTCTCACAATCTTCTGAAATAAAATACAGAATTCCCATAGTTTATTCTTGTGCTGATTCAATCCATGATTATTTCCTATTACCAACTCTTCAGGGATGCTGTAATTGCTTAGCTTAGCAAAACCTGTCTAAAACGTTGTCACCTTTGACTATTATCATCCATAATTATTTGGATTAACTGATCGGGACTCAGATCCCAGCCCTGGATGAGTTCCTGGCTTAGCCTCAGACCTACCTCTCCACCAGAGTCATCTGGCTACTTAGACTCCTGGTGGAGTCTGCATATTGTTAATGGTCCTGCCCTACCCTGCTATCACAGTGGCTCCAGGCATCCTATCCCATTCTCCATCTTGTGCCTTAATTCCTTCCATCAGTTGAGTACATCAGCAGCAGTATTTTTCAGTCACTGTGCTGGCTGTTCTTCTACCCTCTCATATTGTTACAGCCTCCTTATGTCCTCTTTTCCTGTACCAGGTATGAAGCTCATAAAAGCTCTCCAGTTTGTCTTGTATCTTAACAGTCTCCTCACAATTACCAGGGACTTGTTTATTTTTGCATACATGTTCAGCAAGATGTTTTGTAGGTTATTAGATACTTTTCTGAAGAATTTAGTACTTCTAATAACTCAAATTTGAAGGCACATCTATACATTATAGCAACGTAAATTGCCCTTCTACACTAAGGTCATGCTTCATAAGCACTCTCCTGTTTTATTTGATTATTTCAAACTGGGGTGGACTTTCTCTGAGGAAGCTTGTAATCTAGTTTGGAATCTTTTGCATTTGCATAAATGAACTCATACTTCCAGCCAAATGAAATTATCAGTGATAGCTTCTGATCTAAACCTACTCACAGATGGTTTCTTCAAGCAACAACACACCTAACCATTGATACAAAAAAACCCACCTAGCAGAGGTGGACATTTTTTCCACTCTCTTTCTGCAGATCATACAAGATTGTTCAATGCTACAATATCCAAATGGCAGAGCAGGCTGGGCATGAAGATGATGCCATGAAGAAAGTACTAAAAAGAAATAGTTAATTATTTTACAACAACATTGCTACAGACGTGATATTAATTTTTTTTAGACTTTCTTTAAAACAATCCATCAAACAATGCACCTTTACTGACTCCTAATTCAGGATGTGAGTTTTAGCCTTAGATATGTTTGGAACTGGAGAACTCCTGAAAAAAATGAAAAGACTATTAAGGATTTGTTTTGGATTCAGAGACCAGAGATTTTCAAAAGAACTCAGCCTGTTTGAGTATATTTGCTTGTTAGCCAAGCAAAACAGGAGCTGAGAGGCAATTCAGCTGTGGCCTATAATCTAGACTAGACACTAGTGGAGAAGAAAAGCTTCTCATGAATATGTTTGTGATGGAAATTAGAAGGTTACTCAATCCTCACAGTAATGATGCTTTGGCAAAACCTTTCACGGGTAGAATGAAGTGAAGCCATTTTAAGTTACAGCTTGATTAGCTCCAAGGATGATCCCATGGTTATCTGTGACAAGAAATGAGAGGGTGTGTGGACCAATGGATGGGTTCCTTTTCAAAACACAGCCTTATTTGTCACAGTGGGATGCTGAGTATTCCAGAACATCTGGCTTGTGTCTGAACATCTGGCCCTCAGATGCCTGCAAGTGAGCAGAGGCCGTTTATTAATAGTCAGTCAGTGGAGTCCTTCAAGCCTCTTTTTCATGTGGCATTAACATGAGGCACCTGGCATGTAAGAAATAGGCATTCTATCATAATCATAGACTACAGATTGATTTGAAGAAAACAATGTTATGAAGAATTTTCTTTCAGAAGAGCTAAGAAATTCAGCATAAAGAATTACATGAATGATACTTTACTCAAATTGCTTATAGTTACTGTATTATCCCTTCCAGGCACCAGTTTATTACAGGATCTAGCCTTCGTGTTGCACACTATCTTCTGCAAGGCATGCTGATACTCTAAGTGCATGCTAAGAGCTGCCATGACCAGACATTTCAAAGAAAATTAGGGTAATTATAGCATCCCTAGAGATGGGTGGCACCATCTTGCCCAAGGGCACACCAAAGGTAACCCCTGTCAGCTAATTGAGTTTGGACTGTGCCTGAGAGGAGCACTTAGGATTGACTTAAGGTGGAAAATAATGTTGAACTGCAGGGTGTAGACTAGGTATAGCTAGAATAAGGCAAAGAGGGACCTTCTTTTTGCTTGATTTTTTTAATGCTGTAAAACTAAAAGAAGTTGGTCAAACAACAGCCTGACAACTTAACTAGGTTTTTTGTTTTGTTTTTCTGTAGCCTTTTTTTGTCTCTGTTTCTCTGGGGGTTTGATTTGGCTTATAGACCTCTCAGTGGTCATGATCACAGATTGGCCTTGGCTACCTGTTCCAGAGTCAATACAGGTGGGGAGTAAGACAGGGCCTTATTAAAGTCATTGTACTATGTTGTTGATTCCTTCCCTCATAAGATGCTTTTGATTAGCTGCCTGAAATACAGGTTTCACAAGGAACTTCAGTGGCACAGAGATTTGTCTGGCAAAACTATTTAAGGAGAAATGACCCAATTAGGAAACTCATTGTGCTTTTCTATTTCTAATGGCAAACTTGGCTATGGTTTATGTTCTGTAGGAAGAGTTTATGGTCTTACAAAGGGTCCTCATTGTTTCTGTATTGACAGAAAGTGCAATTCATGCATTCATCTGTGTTTGGCTGTGCCCAGAAGCAAATGCTGCAGAGGAAAAGGATAAACATTCAGCTGACCTGGACATGCCTACCAGTATAGCTGAAAGCAGCATGTACATTATTGTTTCATGTGGCAAAACAGAATGATATCCAGATCAGTCAATAACTACTACACGCCCCACTCTGGCTCAGCAAAAGCTTTAAATGTGATTTCTTTGTTTGATCTAGAACAAAAAGTCCAACAGTATTTCAGGGAATATTACCCCAAAAATCCACTTCTGCAATAAAAGCTCATAAGCAATGGGGGAAAGGCACACAGCTTGCTCAAAACGAGCTCTGAACAGTTGGTCATGTCTGCTAGCAGTTTCCTCCAGCAGGAATGTTTTCCCAGATCCTGCCATTTAAATGTCTCCTGCAAGCAGCCAGCTTAAACTCCCAGGCCTTTGATCTGTGAGTTCAGTACTGAAGTCCTTCTACTCCTTTGAGTTCTCAGCTAAGAATTCTCCAAATGAGAGGATATGCCAATAGAAATACAGTTTTCCCAGTTAAGCCATTGCAAGCACAAAAATCTGCCTGTGCCAAACACACACACAGAAAATTCTCAGCAAGAGAAATTCTCTCCTTTGACAAGCAAACAGCTTATCAGTTCAACAGCTGGCTGAGCAACACCTAGGGCCATTGCCCAGATTATTTACTGATCTTTGAAAATACACCTCCTTTCATGTTAACACTGACTAATGATAACTTGACAGATGTTAATACTATATTGTTACAAGGGAGAGCAAGAAGATACAGAGAACTTGTTACCTCTACAAACAGTCAACCTTTAAAAACCTTATTTTTTTAATGTTTTCTGGTTACAGCTTCTCCAGCTGGTGCATAGTATTTCAGTATTACCACTGGAGCTTCATATTGCAGGAACAGTTACTATGTAACACAAAAGACCAATGGAAAGCAATTGATTTATTTTCTGTATGATTCATTCGTGTTGTCTTCATCATACCCCATTACTAAAAGCATCAAATTCTCACTTGTCTGTAGGAGTTGATACTGCCACTTTCTCCTCCAGAAATTTAACTCTGCAGAAGGTTGCTCTAACGCTACGGAAAATCTTACAGCTTGCTCCCTAGCCCACGGCCACATGACCCACCCATTCTGTTGGCAGTAGTTCGGGCCCACGTGCATTTTACAAGCCAATCTAACTCACTAGACCCACAGAAAACTCCCTTCTCCATTTCTGCTAAGTTTGTGTTCTCCCACTTTATTGGATATAATCAGTTCATAGGAGCTGGCTGAGCAGCAGGCTCTGCATGAAGCCAGCAGGTTTCTGGGCACAAACAGAATTTCTGATTTCCATCAGCAGTGAGCTGGTAACACTGCACCTTGAAAAAACATTCTGAGCCATTCAAACAATCATGTGAACATGCTCCATCTATACAGTTTAAAACTAGATTAGCCTCACTCCTGCTGCAGGTCATTTAATCCACAGTGACATTGCACATGAAGAGACTTCGTACCATCAGTTTTGCAAGCTCACCTGTGAAGGCAGAATCCTTCCACAGAAAACTGGCAAGACCTTAAAACTGCCACAAGCATTTTTGTTCATGAAGGTGAACCCCAGGCCTATGTGAAACTATGGCTGAAGAAAGAATATAAGTAACAACCAATGTAATGATTGTATTGCAAGGCTGAATGCAGAGAAAACCAAAAGGCACCAGATTTAGAACACAGAGGTAGGAGTTGTTTCCACGCAAAGATCTTTAATGGCATAAATACAGCAGTTAAAAGCAAACTTTTAAAAGAGGGGAAAAAATAATACAGAGCTTTGTGTCTATATGTTTAATAAAACAACTTTTTCTAAGACAAAAATAATTTACATTCAGGTAATTTACATTCAAAAATAAATAGAGAAAGGCAGCAGGGCATAACATTCAAATTAATAGATAGTAAAAGGTAGCGATGTTTTTGTTTATTAATAATCAAGAATATAACACTGCAATATTTCATTTTATATTTGTATATACAAATGTCATATCCTACACAGCAATAAATCAAGACATACAGACTCTCAGGAGCACAGACACCAATTTCTGTTAAATTGAAAAAGCAGGATCCCTATTTAAAGATACCCTCCAAACTGCTGACATTGCAAACCCACTTTGAGTGGTAAAGAACAAAAATAAAACACAGAAATAACTAAGGAAAATTAGTTTTAAAAGAAATACAATTAACAAACAGGAATCACAGTGTACGATTACCTTTCCCCCATATATCAAATTGTTTATTTTGCTCTAAGGTATAACACACAGCACATGTAAAAGTTATTATATTTCAGTATAGTACCAGAATGCAGCCTTTTGCAATTTGGTCCATTTTTTACATTTTCCAATTATTTCAGCCTGCTGTTTCTCAAAGAAAAGTTGTGTGTCCCACAATCTTTGGATTAAAAAAACAAAGAAATTACATTCTTCAGCACAAAAGCAAGATTTTGAGAAATTTGTGCATTGTTTTTTTGGTTAAGCATATTTATTATTTCTAGTCATGCAAAAACTGTGAATTAATCCCATTCCAGATGAGTATTTTACCATAAAATTTTAAAAGTCCTTTTATGAAATTACAAAACAATGGGAAAAAATCTTACTCCACACAATACCTTGCTACTGAACTCTATTCATTAATCAAAATTACACTGACCTCAAACATTTGCCTCCTTTGAGATGAAGGCATAAATGTCTGATCTGAAAACAATACTTACTCATTTTTATGTAAAAGGTTCAAACATTTATAAAGTTACATGTAACCTCCAAATAACACGGACACTAAATTGTTAAGCAATCTACAAGTAACCACTGCAGATCTGATGGTAACACTAAAGAAAAGTTAATAATATCATTACTCTATCAAATCCTTATATTTCCTAAAAATATAACTGCAAACTAAAAGTTGCAGCTTAAATGTGTATAAAGTTTGAAATGAGCAAATAATTCAGGTCTACAACATTATTGTGTTACCCACATAACATATAAACACAGATCAAAATTTTAGGTAGGGGATTTTTTTTTTTGAGGTAAGGAGCAATAAATTCAACAGGGTTGTAGCTCTGAAGAAGCAGAGAGAATTCTCCAACAAACATTCTGTCATTGCCAAATTGTGCCTTAGGCATAATTGTCTTGTCTATTTGAAAAAAATAGATCTTTTTGCAAGCAAAATTGCAAAGCAATCACCTGTACAATCAAAATATATTCATATCCCAAAATTACACACCCTCTCCTGAATATCTCAAAGCATGTTATGGAGCAAATATATTCTCTGCTTCTTGGAGTAATAGGCACAGACCTGCCAAATATGTCCCATCTCTCCACACCAATTCATTTGTTTTTAAGCAGAATCCCCACTTTCCAAATCTGATACTAATTCTGGGGACTCTACATTTTAATGGTCATCTATGTTAATTTGACACATACTATAGTAGAATTATATATATATATATATATATATAGTATGTATTTATATGAGAAGTCCAGTTTGCAAAGATTGCAAATGTCTCAAGCTGCCAGTAAATAGTTCCTCTATCTAAATAAAAAGGTGCAAGTTACTGGTGTCATAAAGGCACTTGTCTCTCACAGACAGTACTTCTTCTCTAATCAGTCAAAAATATATCTAAAAATATTTAACATCAGAAATGTTTTTTACTCCCTAAAGTGGTGCAAACTATAGAACAATAATTCATTAATCCAACAGGAAAGAGCTGAGTGCAAACTATCCATAATTAAATATATCTTTATGATTAATTCATTTTAATGCCATGCTCTCAAAAAATGCCAAAAAACATGCTAGAGTAGAAATGTGATTGGCACTAGCAGCCACAAATAAAAAGGTAGGTGTACACAATAGTACAAGCAAGCTTATTTACTAAGTTTCTAAACAATTAAGTGATGAGTTGCAAGGAGAGACATTTGCTACAAGTCTTTTCCAAAACTTGCTTGAAGCCACACCTGTCCAGTACGAAATACATAACACATTTACATCATTAGGGACATATTTATAGCTAACAATTCAATTTTACAAAAATAATTTCAAAACACTCAATCATGTCAAAGTGAATCCTGTTTCTGTTTTCATCAAATGTGAAAAGACAAGTCAAAACCAGATCTAACAACAGAATTTTAAAAGACACCAAAGCAGCCACTGACTAAAGTTCAGGGCAGCTTTCAGGGGTTTATGGATGGCAGTGTGAAATGCTTGAAACCCCATTCATCTGGTCAGTATACATGTACAGATTTTCAAGTCTTAGTACCCAAAAGCATTAGTTTACATCAACACAAAAACTGTTTTTGCAAATCAGAGGGCTCAGATATTACAAAAAAGTTGTAATTGGCTTTCCCTATGCAAATGCTAATTTGCAGTTGGCTTCATAGCTCCATCAACTTAGAAATCTAAACACCCAGAAAGGTGTGATGGATGAAATATATCAATTACAACCCAAAAGCCAGCAGGTTTTTTGTCCTACATACTTTATGTAACAACACATTAAGGGAATACCCAGGCTGCTATGCAACTGATGGATGGTGCCTCCTGCTTGAGTAGTAATTTCCATGTCCAATCTCCTTTAAATAGTTATATCAGAACAGTACCATAAAGAAGTTTCTGCATCTTTGAAAAATTTG
This sequence comes from Calypte anna, assembly GCF_003957555.1. NCBI lineage: Eukaryota > Metazoa > Chordata > Aves > Apodiformes > Trochilidae > Calypte > Calypte anna. The sequence continues at coordinate 33,481,722 of NC_044251.1, forward strand.
TATTCAACGAACACTGCACAAGGTGATTAAAACAGAAAAAAAAAAAAGAAGCCATTTGATCAAGTATTAAGCTATTCCTTCAGAAAAATCACACTTCTTTGCTTATAGCAATGACCAGAGTTGGTGATGGTGTACTGACAGTTGCCATGGCAAGTGGGTGACTGCGTAGGATACCAGACTCGAGTACAGCCAAGTCAACTGCTTACGCAATCTCCGTGACTGAAGCAAGCACAGAACACACCACTTTTATTATGTACTGCCAGTGATCTGCATAAAGTGCCAAAGGAAAAAAAAATTCTTCTGTGTTAGGCCATGGCTGTTTCAGTATTCCCATTCATCTGTTTTCATGTCCAGATAGTAAAGAATATTCTGTGCAAACTTTACTGCTTGCTTTCTGGCAGCCTTACACCGCTCTTCACCTTGTGGGTCAACAGCATCAAGCGCTAGAAGTTGTTTTGTAAGGAGTTCTTCCAATCTCATGTAATTTTTATCTGTTCTGTTTCCATCAAATGAAATCACTTCCTGCTGAATTTGAGACAGGTTTCCAAGAACAGTCCAAACTGCTTTATGAGACTGATGCTCAGCAGCAGTTCGCTCAGGATACATTTTCCTTTTCTCAAGTGCTTCCTTCAAATCAATGTATGTTATAAGAGTCTGAACTTCTATTACTGCTCTCCTCCTGGCTTCTCTAATACAGGGGTTTTTTCCTGTACTCACTTCATCCAAGAGGGCAATTAATCCCTGCAATTCTGCTTTGGATCCCAAATACAAATCAGAAGCATTCTCTGTTTTTAAAAGCAGAGCATTAAGTTCCTTCGTTTTCTTCCGTATCTCTTCTATTTTTAGAATGGACTGATTTTGTGCCAAATCATAAGCATGGGTAGAATTTGCTGCTTCTTCCAGGTCCAGGTATTCCTGCAATTTATTGATCTCTTCCACAACTTCCTTTCTGTAATTTCTTATTTCTATGTGACCACAGACATCTAAAGCATCCAAATCAGCAATCAGGCCTGTAAGCACACAGGAGAGATGCCTGCAGGTATCATTACTACTCACTCCCATTAGAAGTGCAATAAGAGTTCCTCTTGCTTTGTTCACATCACACATTACAGAGTTAATTTTGGAGACAGAAGGATGTGCATCATTGGAGAGTGGCAGGGACAGCTGTTGCTTTACACAGCTTTCTATAATCTCCTGAACAGCACATATCTTTGTCAGGGTGCGGTATCTTGCTTTGCGTAGAGAAATTTTCCCTCCAGTTTTCACCTGGGTGAGCCTCAATATAATGTCCTGAATACCTTCTTCAAATTCGTCACTTATGCAGTTACCTCCTTTGTAAAAAGGTGTAAGCTCACGTTCCACAAGGGACTGTGCCTCTTTGAATATAGCCTCTATTTCCAGTCTGCAGGGATGGTTTGCATTTTGTTCCAGTTCCTTAAGCAGCCTCTCTGTTTCCTGAGCAGCTCGCTTTCTGGCTTGCTGAATATCCCCCTTTCCTTCAGTGTCTACAGAATCTATTTCAAAAAGCTGTTTGGTAAGACTCCTTTCTAATTTCTTGTAATCTCGATCAGTAGACAGACCACTGAAGACAAGGACTTGCTGTTCAATTTCTTTGACTTCTTTCTGTATTTCATGCAACCGTTTTATGGATGGGTGTTGGTTACCCATATCCATTCTCTTCTTTCGTCCAGTTTCAGGTGAACTACAAGGAAAGCGAGCAAAAGACTTGAGATAAATGAGGAGCCATGTAAGTACATCACAGTTTATAAAACATCCGAAAGCACTTCAGCATGGCAGCTACTTAAAATATCACAAGCCATGGTACGAAACCACTTAACTGATTCCTCACAGTCATTCCTCCACTGTTTCACGCTTCTTTCTCCCGCTCGGGCCGCGGGGCTGATATTTAAAGTCACCAGACCACCAGCTCTCACCGTTCACCCACAACCTCCAGCTCTCCCTCCCCCATTTGCTCTGCAGCTGTCGGCACCACAAGCACAAACTCGCAGCCCAGAGGAAAAACAGCGGCAAAGCCCAACCGCCCCTGGGCGGCACAACGGCGGAGCGGGCAGGGCCGCCCTCCCCCGCACAGGCCCCACACTCCCCCCCCCGAGCCCCGCCACCCCCGCCGGCCTCTTCCACTCGCCCTCTGCAGGAGCCTCCCGCTGCCCGACCCCCCGTCCTCCCTGAGGCAATGGGGCCTAACGAAGAGGACAGACAACAGCCGCCCTGCCCGGGGGAGCGCACAGACACCTAAGGTTTGTGTCCCCCCGGCTCCCCCCTGCCCGCATAGCGGTGCCCCTCAGCGCCGCCGCCCGTAACGCTCCCTCCCGGCGGCACCCCCTGCCCTGCCTCGGCCACCTTACCCGCGGGCCACCCCGGCCGAAGGAGCCGCTGCCCGGCCCAGCGCTGCACAGCGCCAGGTGCCGAGCGGCAGCAAACGGGAGGACCCAGCCCGGCCCCGCCCAGCGACCGGCGGGCGGGAAGGGGCGGGGACGACGCGGCCCCTTCCCCAGCACCGCGCTCCGGGCCGTGCTTGCGACAGCGCCGTAAAGCGGCGAGCGATGGCGGCCGCCAGAGCGCTGTGGGGGGGCGGCTGTGGCTGCCGCTACCGCCGTCTCCTCCTCTCTCCCTCCTCCTCCCTCTCCTCCTCCTCAGCCGGCGGCGGCCTTGGGGCTGAGCGCAGGGAGCGGCAGGAGAGCGCGGTAAATCCGGGCGGGGCGGAGGGGCGGGTGGTGCCTGTGTCCCGGGGCCGGCGGGCCGCGGGGAAGGCCTCAGGGCCTCCCGCCCCTGCCGAGCCTTGAGGGGGAGGGAGCTGGGAGGGCCCCGCCGGCTGTCCCTGTCGTAACCTTCAGCGTTGCTGCGCGGGTGCGCCCCGATAAAATCTTGTTTGCGAGTTTCCCAACGTCCCCCGTGTCTGTAAATCCCATCCGGGCCCCGCAGCGCGGTGCGAGGGGGACAGTAGGGGGGTAAAACGGAGCGGTGAGTTACGGGGCTGTCAGAGCCAATTCTGCCCCGAACCGGGAAAACTGAAAAGCTACAGCTTGACAGTGTTCACAGGGATACAGTAATGAAAAACAAAACCAAGCGAACAAAACAAACCATGCTTGTTGGAAAAGAAGGAAGGATATGCTTTTCTTAATGCATTTCTGAGGTGCGCGTCTGAAAAAGAGACAGATCCTGACAGGATTAACTCCTGTAAGGAGAGGAGATCAGGCCAAGCTGTTTGTGTGGATTTACTTAAAACTTGTAATATATATTAATGAATTTGTATTCATAACCAGTAAAATTCAGGGTTAAACTGAGAAAGAAGTGAACAAAGCAGCTGAGACATGGCATTTTCCACTAGAACAATGTAGCCAATACAAGGTCCTAATGGGATTAACATCTGTCACGGAGATAATTAAAGTGTAAGTCTTGTTCTTAAAACAAGATACTGCCAAGGCCATTTAGGCGCCAGCTGGGCACCAAAGAATGTGAACATCTGCACAAGAAGAACATAAAGATGTCACCACCAATAGATAAGAAAGTTATGGCTAGGGTCTGATATCACCTTATAACAATATAATGAAGTCAGCAAGAGTTGAGAATGTAAAGATGTTGTAACCTCCCCTTTTACTATATAAATACCGTAACCCTTTCCCTTAACCCTTGGGACTCTTTGTCCAGTGCAAGCTGGGAGTTCCCCGGATCCAAAAATAAATACCTTTGCTGTTTAAAGGCTCAAAACTCTGTCTCTAAACAGTTTTGGTGGCCTTTTTGGGCTTCACGTCTAAATAGAAGTAAATTTTAAACGTATAAAAAAAATCTGCGTAGATGAAGGTGCATAATTTCTGAACTTCTTAGCGCTTATACGTATTCAGGTTGCGTGGAGTTGTGGAATTTATTTCAAATCGGGATGTTCTTAAAAAACCTCTCTGGTGTTCCTAATGAGTTCTGCCTGTATTCCCAAGGGCCTGGGTTTCAGCCCCCCCGCACACTCCCGCAGTGACTGGATCGGGCCCCCGGACAAGCACTCCAACCTGCGCCCCGTCATCTTCTATGTGCCCCCTGAGGAGTCACCGCTGGAGCGGCGGCTGCGGGAGGCCCGGCAGGAGGCCCAGGCCTGTGACCAGTGCTTCTGGGCACGCCACAACCGTGCCTTCCACCAGGTGAGCCCTCCCAGATGCCTCCTCCTCCTCCTGCTGCTGCTCACCTGCCCTGCACACTGAAATCCAAGGAGAGAGGTTGGGGGGTGGGTTGGTGGCCCAGCAGTAGGGTCCTGCCCACGATTTCTGGCTGCTGATTGCTACTGTTACTTTTGTTATGCACTTTTTTTGTCGTTCATTTCTTTCAAATGGCAAAATTGAAGAGCCTGCCCTTTTTTATTACTGTTTAGTGGCACAGAATATTTGCCTTTTTCCTATCTAGCACTGAAAACACAAAGTTAAAACCATTGAGCATGCAAGACCTATCTGTTACTGGAGCAGCTGTTGAAAAAGATTCTGCAGCTCTTCTTGCTCTTTCATGAGAGAATTTATTTATAATCACCAGGGGTAAATTAAGGATATTCCCTGTTTCACGGGCAGTGTAAAAAGTGGGGACTTCGCAGCTGTGGTCTGTCTTCTTTTCTGATTGCAGCATTCAACACTGAATTTTGTTGGAAGAACAGTAATGGTTCAGTAATTCACCATTATTTGTGATGTTCTTTGATGATTGTATTCTACCAAAACTTGCAAAGATCGCAGGCAGCTTGTTTTTTAATTCCATAGAACTGCTTTTTAAGTTTGAAAAATGCATGTACAAGTAGTTACTCTATTTCCATCTGTTGTGGTTTTAACTCCAGCTGGCATCACAGAGCTGCTCTGGTTTTCCCCCTGGCAGCATGGGGGGAAAAAAATTGAAAAAGTGAAAGAGACAAAACTCGTGGGTTGAGGCAAAAACAGTTTAATAGGTAAAGCAAACACCATGCACAAGCAAAGCAAAAGGAGGAATTCATTCACTGCGTCCCGTCAGCAGGCAGCTGTTTGGCCATCTTCAAGAAAACAAGGCTCCATTATGCATAACAGTTACTCTAGAAGACAAACTCTATCTGGAAGACAAACTCAGTCACTCAGAATGTACCCTTCCTTCCTTCTTCTTGGTCCAGCTTTATATGCTGAGCATGACATCATGTGGTGTGGAATATCTCTGGTTAGTTTGGCTCAGGTGTGGCTGTGTCCCATCCCAGGTTCTTGTGTACCCCCAGCCAACTTGGTGGTGGCCTAAGCAGAAAAGCCCTTGATAGTGTACAGGCACTGCTCAGCAATAACAAAAACATCTCTGTCTTATCAAAGTGTTTTCAGCACAAATTCAGAACATAGTCCTGTGCTAGCTACTTTGAAGAAAATTAACTCTGTCCAAGTCAAAACTAGCATACCAGTTCAGTAATTTCAGATTTTTAAGGCTGCATGTTTTACCCTATGCTCAAATTCTAAGTTATACAATACAGTACATCTGCATAGTTTGCTTTTAAACTGAAGGCTTGGATCCTGTCAAACAATGCTGAAGTTCAGTTGTAATATTAGACCACAAATCAGTTTTGCATGTTTCAGTAGAACACTTGCATGAATTGATAAGTACGTGTATTAGAACCTACCTGACAAAATTACTGGTTTAACTTAACTCACTGGATTCAGAGAAATGTTGATATTTCCAAGTGCAATGAGTATTGGTTATTATATCAGAGGGTATTAAGCACTACACTGCTATGTGATTAAAAACAATGGATAAGTGTGAGGACTGAGTACATCAGATGATAATGTGGAAAAACATGTTTTAGGAAAAAGAAGAATTTATTTATTCAAGACTGAAAGCCAAGGGTCTGGAAATGAGAGATGAAACAGGTTAGTGAGATCTTTGTTTATAGTTTAGGATGCATTCTGATTTCTGTTTAACCTTGAATTTTTAATGCTTTTTGTATTCTGTCAAGTAAATGAGCTTCATAGGGGAAGAAGGGAGGAGTTCTTCAGAGATGTGTATGTGGGGGTCAGGTAACTGTTGCAGAGTTCTTCCCTCAAGTCCTTTCTGCAGCTGCAGGGAAGGTGCTGAAGTCCTACCCAAGTGATACAATCATTCTGTAGTCAGATGAAGGGGAGAGGAAGGGTCTTTTTCCTTACCCACCTCCTGACCCTGACCTGGTGAGCTAGCTGAGCTAAATACACACAGCATTTGCTTCAAGTGCTTGTTCTGGTTGGGTGGATAAATTCACAGTCTTTGGCTCCAGGTCCACAGTGTTCCTTGAGGGAGAATAAGACAGTTTCTGAGGAGACAGCAGCTGCTATTTGCCTGTCTTTGCCTAAGCACAGATGCTGTAAAATAGTTGCCTCTTTAATTCATTATGTTAAACTTAAACCAAGATGCATTCATAATAACAGAATTGGCCACTGTTGCATGAGGTTGAATGTTTTGTTTGTAGAATAATGATCTGCTGGAGTTTAGTAAAGCATCTGCTCCAACATTCTTTGCATCACAGATAATTAAAATTATTTTCCAACTGTAAACTGATCATCAGGATACAAAGAGAAGCAAAAAATAATTAAGTCTTATGTTGTTTAGAAAAGTCTTCTTTTATACTGGTATTTTGGGGGGTAAGAGTAATAAAAATATACAGTTGAAACAAAGCTTACTTTTTAATATAAATGAATCTACAATCTAGGATCAGTTCTGTTGATACCAGTATGAAGAAGTAGCTTAATTATAGGTGTTAAAGGCAGTCTTCAAATAGTTTTGGAGTAAATTTTTCACAAAGTATGTTAATCCATTCTAATATATTAGATTTGCAAATTATGACAGATAGAACTGATCAGTAATTTACATTGTATGATGGTTCTCAGGAGGTTAAAAGTGCATTTTGGGACAGTAACAAGGTGAATATCACAATTCTATCTTCATCATATCCATGTTCCCTGGGACATTCAAACTTGTCCCTCATTTGAGAAATGTTGGAAGTGCCAAAACATTTGTATAGGAATTATCTGTACAGTTGAGAATATTTCCTGGTTCTACATCTTGTGCTGTAGCCACAGGTTTTCCTTTCTTGTTCTGTGGAGAGAATCCATCTCCTCTTATAGTCTGCTTATGATAGTAGCAAATTCAAAGTCATCTTTTGCACTTGCTTCTTCACAAACTAATTGTCTACTATATTGTTAATAAATCTGACACCTCAGAACTTATGCTTTTTGGTCTAAGTTCCTTGAAATTTGTCAATGGCAACAGAAAAAAAATGTACAGATGACAATATCATGTCACTTATGCATAGTGTTCTTTCTATATTTGCTGAATTGCTTTAGGATAAGTGCCCTTGCTGGTGCTGTTTAGACTTCAGTATTCTGGAGATTACTTTTACTCAAAGTATAGATACTCCAAGATCTATGGACTTTGACACAGGGGTCCACTGCTTCCCTAGATAATCTAAGAACTGATAAACATAATAATTTTCACAAGTAATAAAAGTCTTACTCTGCCAGCTTCAAAATGATCAATATTTTTAATCTGCTCTGCTCCCTAGGTAAATTTTAAAGGTTGGAAGATATAATACTAAGTTGTTCAGGGTTACACAGGAAGCTTATAGGAGCAAGGAGCCTAGCTCTCCTGCATCTGGACCCAGTGTTTTAATAATAAAAATTTATCTTGACATTGTTATATCAAAACTTGTTTTCAGGTAAAAAAGCAACACTGAATGCAGAAGAAATGGCTGACTTTTACAAGGACTTTCTCAGTAAAAATTTCATAAAGCATATGCAGTATAACAGGTATGTAGAAGGTACTTATGTTGGCTATTGTATATTTCAGTCTAAGTGAGAGGCCTAAGGTCAGATTTTTAAGTCTGAACATTTTTTTCCATAATTGGTAAAGCAACACATTAAACTGTAATTTTAGAAGATTATTTCTTAAGTGCTACTACTAGCATTTGACAGAAATTTGCATTATTATTTGAGTTCTACTGCTTATTGTTGATTTAGTAGAGGGATGAATCTTGTCTGAGATTTAGAGAGACAAGATCACAATTTTTTTTTGTGACAAGAGACAAGTACTCAATGTTTTCTCTTATAGCATGGGTCTTTCATGCTCTTAACTGCAAATGGTAAGTATACAAGTAAAACAGTTGAAAATTCTGTAATGGATTGTAGTTGAGTGGTAAATAAGGACTGGTAAATGTGATTAATCTCAAAGGAAAATTGTTGAATGAGAGTAATATTTAGCCTTCTTGTTTTTATTATAATGGAAGCATATAGTAAAAATCCAAATTATTAGCCTTGAGTTTGAGGGGTTTTGTGTGTGACAAAGCATTAGTGAAATGATTGCCTGAACTTACCCTGTGTGGAACCTCAGCTACAACTGGATGAGCCCACATGTACCATGCCTCTTCACAACAAATACTGCATTGTTTCAGTGTTTTGTTTGTACAACTTGATAAACTGGACGGGGGATCTGAAGCAACTGAAAAAATGACTTGCAGACACATTACCTTGTAAGCAGCTGTGCACACTTGGTAGAGGGCTAGAAATTAGGAAGGAATGGGAAGCTGGAGGAGAATAGTACTCAGTCCAGTTACAGTAGCACTGCCTACTGAATATAAAGCCGTTTCAGTTTCTTTTCTGTATTGGACTGAAAAAATTATTTGGTAAGGGTGTAAAGAGTTACTGATGGTTCCTGATGGTGTGATGCTAGTGAGAATTTTACCATTGCTGGGACTGATCTATAATAAATTTTACTTTAAGGTTCTTTGTATATATTGTGCATATACAGTAACATACTGTGTAGTAAGAACAGTTTTACTATAACAAATAGTTAAAAAAATACGCACATCTTGGCCATGGGAGGGGGGTCTGAAGAGAGTGGGAACCTCACCAGAAACAGCATGAAAAGATGAAAAGAAAAAAACGCTTTTAAATAAAAGGATTGTTGTTCAAATTGCCTATAACTGATGAGTGAGAAAGCAAATATTTTGTTAGAGCTGTCACCAGATGCCATTGTTGTAGTGACCTCAGGATAGTGTTCTGTCTTCATGGTAAGAGAGTTCAGGCTTTCTGCCTAAACATAACCTTGCTCATTGCTGCCTTGCAAAATCAGGTAGTGTCCTCTGCATCATTGGAATTTTAAAGTGGAGCTGCACAGCCCTGAAAGCAGCTCTGAAGCTTTTTTTACAGGCATTCTGATTTTGAGGGGTCATGTTTACAAAAATCTGTTTATGCACTCAGCTGTATGTTCTTTTTCAGTGTTGCCAGCTGGTCTGAAAACTGTCTGCTGAAGTGTTGCAGCTTCCAAAATTAAGTTTAAAATTGAAGCAATGACTGAGCATAGATGCCGTGAATATTTAGTTTAGGGTTCTTAGACTGGAAAAACAGTCTGATTTAGGCAGAAAACTTCGAGACAGATATAGGAAATGAGACATGAAAGGGGAAAAGAAACAGTTGCAATGTTACCATGATACGTTGATTTAACATGACATTTGAGGGGGTAGCTCAGTGCTGCGTGTCAGCATGATTTTGGCTACTGCCCTTACTGTGAGTTTAGTATCTCATGTTTCTGTTGGTTCCTTCCATGCAAGTTTTCCCAAGGAGATGTCAAGATAAGACCTAAATCCCACTGCTTAATATTTGCTGCTAGTTCTGCAGTAAGTGTATTCTGCTGCTGCCTAAGCAGCATTTAACAAAATGGGAGAGTGATCCTTCTTGGAGATTGGAAAGAAATTATGAAATTAATTTGTAACAGGGTCAAGAGTTTGAAGCAAGCTCTCTGGGGTGAAGAAGGGCTGACACAGACTATCCTGTGTGTATATTGAATTGGCTCCAGAAGTCATTCATGCTGCATAAAAACTATTTAAAGATATAAACACTTAACTTTGGCAATATTAAAGGCATGATCTTTAAAGGGTACAGCATTAGAAAATTGATATTTCCTGTATTTGGTTATACAGTTAATCTAGGAAATGTCATTTTATGTTATTTCCACCCCCTTCCCCCTTTATGGATGACCAGCTATGCCCTTTCCAACATACTCATCTTCATACATGCACAAACAAATCGTACCCATAGCACAGTATTGGCAGGAAATTCTTCAGGATAGCTTCATCAACTTTACCTCTAAAACATGAGATGTGGTTACAATTATTTTATCTTACCTGACTGCAAATACAATTGGTCATAAAACTACCCATCCCTTAACTCTTTAACAGTTGAGCTCTCAGTGGTGTAGCCCTATATTCTACATGTACTCTGTTAATGGACCTTTTTCATAGATTATTTAACTCCCATTAGTCAGGAAAAGTGTTGCCACAAAGAGTGGAAAAGCATATTGTCACTGAAATGTCATTTGTCAATGCTAGAAGATATTTTAATATCATGATGTACCTTCCTATTCTTTTTATGGGTGCTGCTGATGTTCCTGGCTTTGGAATCCTAGAGATTGGTATAAACGTAACTTTACTATCACATTCCTCATGGGACAAGTGGCATTGGTGAAAGCTCTGAGGTGGCTTCGTTGGAAAAAGAAAAATGTTGGAAGTTCATGATCACAGCTTCATGAGGAATGCAACACTAGCTAGGCCTGCTATAAATTTGGTGTTCATAGTGATGTTCAGAATCTGAAGGACTAATGTAATAACTGTTTGAATCTGGTTTTTAAATTATGTAAATAAAAGTTGCTGTTGGTCTTAATTTATAATAATGATGTAGGTTTCCTTTGTTTTATTCAAACTATATCTAAAATATTTGTAAACAGAAACACTACTGAGAAAGCTATTAAAAACTGTTCCTCTTACATTTTATGGAAAGGATTGTAACTCATGTTTTTACCACAGTCACATCTCCTGTGTAATGCATGATCCTGTATGCTGCACCTGAACTCAGGTCAGAGAATGATGTCCCCACTGACCATATTAGTATATAACAACAAAAATACCTCCTGTTGTGCCAGTTGTCTCTGAGGCAGCAGTAAACCACAAGTAATACAACGTGGGCTGAAAGGACAAGTATGATTTGTGAATGTATATGTGATTAATTTAGAATAATTCTCTTTTCAGTGTGATTTTTTTTCCTATTTTTTATAAAGATTTAATATATGATTTCATATGAATTACCAATACAATCAGTTCTTCCTAGATAATTTTGTTTTAATTTTTAAAAACATGCACCCCTGGGATAGGAGTTCCTCTAACCTACGATTGGTAAAGATTTTGGTTGCTGAGCAAGAGATGCATTGCCAGTCATTTCATCTTGATAGAAAAAGAAACTGATACTTGGTTGTATGGAGGAAAACACTACTACTAATAAGCTCTGCTTTCTACTGGTTCATTTCTTTCAAAAAATGTGCTGTTCTCACCAGTTTCTCTGAGACGTTAGAAAGAACTTGCCTCAGGGCTTTTTTTCTCACTTCAGGGTACGTAACATCAATTGGAAGCAGCTGCGTTTAAACAAAATCTTAATTTTATGCTATGTGTCTGTAATTTAAAAGAAGTCTCATTCCTCATAATATTCTCCCTGTCCATTTATACAGTTAAATGATTTGTTTGATACAGCACCTACAAAGAGAATTCTGGTAAAAAGAATGTATGTTGTTAAATGAAGCGTGCTTTCCTAAAGCTATGCTGTAGGGAAGGTTCTACTTTTGGAAATGTCACCTCAGTAGCCATTGACCTGTTTTTCATCTCTAAATGTGATATGATTTATTCACAGGCTTTTTCAGCTGGAGCAGAAAGGGCTTTGTCAGTATCAACTGTAATAATTCCTTTGCAAGATTAAATAAATATTAATGATACGGTAGCAGACTGCACTGTTTTATACAATGATGGTATCATCAGGGCTAAAACTATCACTGAATTGTGGTTGTAACCTGTGTTACTAAATGAAAACAGACATGAATAGTGCTTGCTGAGGCGATACCCAACACTTCTAGGAAAATATTATTTATGAATGTTACTGAATCAGTATTGTGAAAGGTATAAATATACTAAAAAGCTACAACATGCAGTGTTTCTTTAGGAAAATAATTTTTTTTAATGGACTGCTGTGGGTATGTGAAATAATTCTTCAGGGCTTTACAGTAAATCATCTTACAAATGCAAGCTATGACCACAATGTGAATGCACACTTTAAGAAATAGTTCCAAGGTAACAATAGGATTGAATTATATATGAAAATATCCCCAAGAGGCAGGGACCAGAGCCCCAGTGGTTGATAGCTGTATGTCCTGACAGGCTGTGCACAAGAGCCCCGAGGTAGTTTTACATATGCTTTAAGAGGGTAAAGGTCAATCAGAAGATGCATTTTCATCTTCTGAGCTGCCCACATTTATTAACACAGACATTTTTGTGTTTGCCTGCTGAACCAGATGAGGAAATTGATTCACTACCAGAACTCACCCAAGGAAAAAAAGTTAAGATGTCAGTTGAATTAATATGCTTCATCATGAAGTTATCAGTGTGCTACTGCTGGCATAGGGGGGAGGTGTAGGAATTCAGATGGAAGGTTTAGATTGTGCTTCAGTCAATTCACAGTTAAAACTGTTTTCTGAACATCTAATTTTAATGTTGGTCACCCAAACCCAATATAATCAGCATATGCTGATTATCATGCCAGGATTCTGCTCTGAGCTGCTTGTGAATAAAATTCATGCCTTTATGGTATTGTCTTCATTAAGATTCTGTCTGGAATGCTGGGTCTCTTCATCTGAAGCCTATTGAAGGAGTGAGGTATTTATCTACTAGGTAAGTGTTGAGTTCTGATTTACAGTATTTAATAAAGCCACTGTGAAAAGATGTTACTAAAAATAATCCATCTGAAATTTTGGGTCTCATTACCAAAACCACCTACATTTACTGAGATAATTATGTTTTCTGAAAAGCCAAAAGTCATATCATTTTTGCCAGTGTTGCAGTACTTCTGATATTTTTTTCTTGACTCAGAGGAATTGTGATAATCCCAGCTGCTTTCAGATACTATTGATCATAAATCCTTTATACATCAAAGGAAGAGTAAGAAGCTGCCACAGACTGCTAAAAATAAATTTTGTATGTATACAAAGGCCTGCTACAGTAACTGAAGCTGGTGAAGTACATCAAAGAGTGACTTTTCTGTGCACATTTTCTGAGTATAGGAAAAGCATAGAGGAGTGTTCTTATCATTTAGGCATTTAGCTAATCCTGTCAGAAGGAACAGCAATATTTCATATTCAGCAGTGTCAGCATGGGCCTTTTAAATCTGTCTCATGCACTCAGTAAGTGCATAATAAAGCAGAAGTATCTTGGAACTATTAAAATAATTTTAGATAGCTTGTATTGACTGGGGGTGTTTCTGGCAGTCTGTGTGGGATTGTGCTCTTCACTCAATTTCTCTAGTGGAGCATTAATTTCAGTAGAATATTGAGAGGAGTGAGAGGAAGTGTCAAATGGGGACTGAGAGGCAAACCAACTAAAGATTGGTTTGAAGTGATTGTGGCATCCTTACATATGATTAATAAGGAACTGTACATTTCTCAATTTCATTATGAGTTTTTAAAGTGATAGAAACAACTCATGGGGAGATTGCTTCTGTGTTTTATTGAATATTCTTGGGGATAAAATTAAAATCTGGATGAAAACTCAGAATTGTTATTTACAAGCTGACCCTTCCTGACCTCATTTTAAGGAGACTGTTCTTTTTGCAGTTTTTAACTTCCATTATCACTAAGCAAGATTGACATCCTACAGAGTAATCAGATTTAGCCAGACAAGAACTTAATTTGCATCCTGTGCAGAGCCCAAGGGCCAATCTTTTGCATAATGAGTGGGGACTGAAATGTTTTCAGGAAAGGATAATATATGCCTGGGACTGTAATATGCATGAATCACATTTGCATCATAAAAATTATATCCACTGATTGCTGTAAACTCATTCATAGCCCCATAATTGATATTCAGCTTAATTTATAAGAAAACAAAAAACCCCAAAAAACAACCAAAAAAACCACCACCCAAACCCAACAGTTAGGAGAAACACAAATTATTTTTTTTCTTATGAGTTTAAGAGTTTGTATGTACATGGAACATAAGCATCTTGAAATGCATGCTCATTAATATTAATTATTAAATCTGTTCTTTGTGTCTCAAATTTGCATTTATTAATGGATTAAAATTTACCCAAGTATTACAATGTTTAATTGATTGACATATTCAAATAGCAGATGCTGTGGAAGTGCAAAGGCAATACTTCTTTTCAGAAATAACAAGGGCAAAAAAATTACAGGATCCCTTTTTAAGTGTGATCTTACTCAGAAGAAAGAATTTTATAATACTACCCACAGTCACATTCGGTTTTAGAAGCCACATAACTGCTCTGAAGATATGATCCCTGTTTTATGCAGCTGCTGGTTCTTCACTAGTTCAAACCAGACGCTCATTTAATGGAGTTTCTTACATTTTGCAGGGAAAGGCACAGTGACTTGTGATTGCACTTTCTGGTGTACGCAGGTTCTCATCCTTAGGGGGGGCCCCAGGTCTCTTGTGACCAGGGCCAGAAATGGCAGGAGATAGCAAGAATGATTCTCTGCATCTCCTGAGATTGCTAGGAGGCAATTAGCACTCAGCCTGTGCTGGAGGAGCCCTGAAGCTGCTTTGATGGACCCTCACTGGCAGGGGTTCACAGCAGCCCCCCATGACAGTCAAGAATTGCTGGCATTTGGCAGAACTCTGCTCACACTGCTGCCTCCAAAGAGCCCACTGATATGATTCAGCTGCAGAATTGGCTGCAGTAACTTTATCTGCTGAGCCAAAACACATTAACAGGCAAAATGCAAGTTTCAGAACCATAAGAAATTCAGGTCACTACTCATATCTCATTGTTAAAGAACTTCCTGTTGACGAATTTCAGCTCCATCTTTGTAACAAAGCCCTGCTGTGGAAAATTTTTTTGTAGGATGATCAGCATGTAGCATACATCGGCTGTTTTTAAAGGGTTTCAGAAAAGTTACAGATGTACATCTTTAGAATTACTTGAATAATAAGAAATCTAGATTCTTTAGGGGGCGGGGGGGCTGCAAACCAGATTTTGTAGTTAAGGCTGTAGTCAAGTCAATTCCATGAATTGCAAATTTCAGAAGAGATTAATTGACTGCCTTGATTGCTTTCCAAGTGATTCCATTATTCTGGAGTGTCATGTAGAAAACAGAGGGTAAGACACAGCATAAATATTCTGTAACAAACCAAGTCAAGACAGTTCTGACCGTAGTAACTGTAGAAAATAGAAATACTTACATAGAAAATGTTTATTTGATCAAATTGTAGGCGACAAAGTAAAAAATGGGAACTAAATTCTAATGAATATATAGGAAAATGTCTTCTGGCTTTTCTGGTAAATATTCTTACATTTACCGAAATGGTATTTCGCTTTTAATGTCATAGCTGGAAAAGCTCCAATTTCCTTAGGCCCCATGAAAAATTCTACCCCGAAAACCAGAACAAAATACTAAACTGACAGATGAGTAAATAGCCACAGGTGCTAATTTGTGTCAAAGGAGAATTCAAGCTCACTTCAAAGAAAATATCAGCTTTGTCATAGGATATAAAAGAGCAGTTTTATTTGACAAGAGCTGCTCAAAATTAATTCATTTGCTATGCTGCTTTTGCTGCTGGGTAAGGAGGGATCTGTTCAGTGTGACACCTGGAGACTTGCCTGGTGTTCTTAACAGCTACCACAGGACTGCAGCCATCAATCCAATTGCCAGGCCATGGCTGATGCTGTGAGGATGTGTCTGAAGAGCTGCCACTGGACAGGGATGTTTCCATTTTAGGAAGATTTTTCGTAGGCTTTTGAATCATGAGGTTCACACTTTATCTTACTTACTCCTTACTGCCTTGAGTTGGTAATTTACAGGTGTTGTCTAACAGCCACTTAGCACTCAATGTTTGATTTTATATGTAAGTAATAATGTCATTTCAACTTTAAGCACTACTATATGTTTACATGTAAATTAGAAAAGCAGTCTCCCTTATTTACAGGACAAACTGGGTTTTGGGCACTACCCAACAGAGTTCACAACCAAAAATTCAAAGAGAAATAAGCGAAATGAGTGAGAATGCTGGTGACACAGCATTCCAGCTTCCTTTGGTTGCAGCATGAGTGGGATGACAAATGACAAATGTGTGAATCTTCCTTTAAGGATATTCAATGCTTTCTGCATTGGTGCATGATAAACCTGGCAGTTATGTTTTTACAGCTCTGCAGTTAATTATAAGGATATGGGGAATGTTAAACTGCTGCCCACAATGGAACCGATTGCTGGGTAGAATTTCTCACCAATGTTAGACACCGATGAAGGAAGATACTAATATTCATCACCCTCTTCTCTGTGAGTCATGACAGTTTTCAAACATATGGTGATATTCTACTTCGTGGCCCTTCAGCATGTAATAACAAGTGTAACTCTATGTAGGCAGTACATTTCATTTTAATGGCTAATTTCTATATCTATATATTGCTCTCTATATATAGATATGTTGTTCCTTGCTTTCTTCTTGGGTTTTTTTGAGTAGTTTTTCAGTTCCTGTTTATAGTTACATTACTTTCAATACATGGGCTTTGATAAACTATGTAAAACTGCACTATAAATGTCTTTGAAACAATTTCAGTGTATTTCAGCTTCCGTTAAAACATAACTATTTTACATAGAAATAATTTTATGTTAGAATACCTTAGCATCAGAATCTAAAGTACTGCATATGGCATGTTTCAGCAGTCCTCCAGGAGACTGTTGCTAATTGATGTGACGAACTGTTCTATATAATCAAAACACCACGAACAGTCCAGGTGGTTTAGGTGACACTTTTGTTTTAGAGAACTGTGGTGGCACAGATCTTTTCCTTGAAATAAATTACCAGAAACTCTACTTTTTGTCACTTGCACTGCTCCCAGCTGGCCCCCAAAGTCAAGGAGTTCTGCCTTAAATTTCTATCTTTAATTATTTGTCCTCTGAAGCAAAATTTTAGCCTCAGATCATCTACATACAGATGAGGTAACTGCCTTCTAGCCAGTTTCTGCATAAATGACAACTTGCTAAATTGACTCCAGCCTTTTTGGCACAAGAAAAACCTTCAGAACATGATGTGATGCAGCAGTATCTGCCAAACTTGACAAATTGGTAGCGTCCCTTCACTGTTGGTTTATTTTTTATTATAATGATCTTTAAAACACCTATACACAGACATATGAGGAATTGCTTTCTTCAGAAATGAACACCTACAAGGCTGGCCTCTATTGCCTCCTTTCACATCCCCCAGTAGGGGAGGGATACTCAGTGTGGATGGGCTAGGTTACAGATGGACCCTTTGGAGGTCCTGGGCAGAACAATCACATGGAAGCCAAGTCCTTGTGTTTGTTTAATCACACAAGGAGCAGGGAATAACATAGGATTGGGAAGGCAGAAAGTTGACTTTTAACCATTATTTCAACCACTTCTCATCTGGATTATCAAGACTCTGTTCAAGACATTTTGGAGACTGCCCAGAGAGATTTTCAAGAATATTTGCTCTCAGGTAACTAAGCCTGTATAGATAAAACACAGAATCCATTCAGTAGGAGTGAATTACATAAACATCTCACTAATGTTTTAAGTCTAAGACCTGATAGCAGTGATGTACATATCTTGTTTTCTTCTGTATCATTGATAAGGCACAGAAGAATGGCATGTCTTTGAACTTAATTCCTTTCAATGGATTTTTTTGTGAATTATCAAGAAAATGTTTCCCTATAGCAGATTTAAAAAGATGGAATTATAACAGAAAAGATCGAAATTGCATCATCTGAAACTGCAACATAGACTTCACAGTGTATATTTGCAAAGGGAGGCATCAAGGGGAGAGAATTCACATCCAAACCCCTGGGAATATTACCATCTCTCTATCCTGCATCTGCTCCATTTCCCAGGAGATAGGACAAGGATCAAAATACCTGGCACAGGCAGTTCTGTTTCCTATTGATTTCTAGAGTGACTCTGCCCTTCTCAGCCCTACGTACTGTATACCATCCATATAGCCCCAGGCATATTCACTGAAGCCATTTTCTGTAGAGAAATAATTGGTCATTGGCACAGAAACTACAGAAACAGTTGTCACACAGCAGAAACCTTTTCCATTTCCCTTTCCCTTGGGGCAAACTGTATTACCATTAAGTCCCAGTGCAGCTGAGTACTGCGTTGGTTTGAATACCCTCTTAACCAAGGCAAACTCCAATAATGAAAAGTACATGTGAAATGGTGTCCTGTAAAAAAATGAGACATTCCAAACAACCCTGGATACCAAGTGAATTTGGTGTAATTTCATATAGCATATTAGCTGAGAGTACAGAAAAGCATTTAACAGAAAAACTGAAAAGGGGATAAAGGTTTGGCAAATGGTGCAGCATGTGCAGAAAAAAAGTGAAAGGAAGGTTACTGATAAATCAGACTTAGGAAGAATTATTTTCAGTAGTGACCATGGCACAAACTTGCAGGTTCAAGAAAGGTGAAGCAATTGGGAGCTGCAAAGGGTGAGTTGAATAATCAGGGAGATGCAAAATCTCTCTTAAAGAGATTAAGAGTTCAGTTTGTTTAGCCAAGCAAATTGATGGTCATGAGAGGAGAAAGGAATGCAGAATCTCCCAGGCAGGTAAGTGGAGGAAGGACTGGCTAACAGGGTTACCCAGCAAAGAATCTTCTTTCTCTACAATAATATGATAAAACATATAAAAGAGAAGTGTTTCAGTTGAGGGCCTCCTTAGAACTAAAAACACGTAGTAAAAGAGGGCTAATCCCCAGCAAGGGAAAAGAACTGGAATGAAATGAGACAATTTGGCATAATATCTGTACATACATATTACCCTTGAGGCTTAGCACTGTAGGAATGAGGTTCTTGGGCAGGAAGGGCAAGATGCCTTCTTGGTTTTCAATAGTTTGATAATTGGGTTCTGAAAAAAAAAGGCCAGAGGAGGTGGTTATCTGTAATGCCTTTTAGACTTCTGAGACTCAGCTCTCTTTCATCAGTAGGTGCAAATTTCTACTTGGAAAAGGTCACACATACAGGCATACACTGGCATTTGCACTTCTTGTGATTAGCATAAGGAGCTCTAATGAAAGGCAACATCTGATAAATCACAACTTCCTTCTTTTATACATGTATCTAGGAATCTTAGTGAGAATAAAGAGAATACATTTCCATGAGGAAGCACCAGTTTCCCTGGTGCCAAGACAAGTTGATGTCTTTATTACATTTTCAAAGATTAATTTCTCAAAAAAGAGAAAAATCTCATACGGGTTAATGGAATTATCCCATATTTACACTGATATGTGACTGAAATTAAAATCACAGCCCTCACAGACTTCTCTTTTATTTGGGGGGAGGAGGGAAAAGCACTTTTCATAATGAAATTACAGTGAATTTAATGAGAAAAAGGTATCCAGGAGTCTCCTTTGCCATAGAAAAAACCTTACAATGACTACTGAGATTATCAAGGTAAGAGGCTCACCTAATCTAAAGCCTGATGAGTTAGCAAATCTCCATAAAGGAATGCTGACACACTGCATAGGTAACAAAGAGCTGGTGTTCAGAGAAAGGGAAGGGGAAAATGTATGCAGTAATAAAGCAGGCACTAAGAAATCAGTAGAGGTGATCCTTCTGTCTTCTGCTGTGTTTGCCAGGTGTTCCTAGTTTTGAACACAGACTGTGAAAGACTAAGTCTTACAAAGAGTCTGTTTATTGTGTTTGTGAAATAAAATCTTTTCCTGTCAGTACTAGGCCTTATTCCAATAGAAGGTAAAGAAAGGGAGCACAGTCATAGTTGGGAAGTAAGGATATGTGAGGATGAAGAGAAGTACAGTATCACACACTGATTGTTCTTACTCTAGCAGTGGCCAAGACTGTGATACTCCACCAATAATTTTTATTTATTTATTGTCTCTGAAGGATTTAATACACCTCTGCCATGGTTCAGTGACTGTGGTAGATGAACACAGAAATAAACTTAACTTCCTGTGACTCATATGCAGTGATGAAAAATTCTTATAACCTGGAATGAGCAACTGAAACACCAAGAGAGAATAACCTCACTGACAAGTGAGAGTGTAGAGGAAGGAAAGGACTGTAAATGGAATGCTACCTTTCTTCATGGATAATCAGTAAAAGTAATGCAGAATTAATACAGAGTCTTTCCCTGCTACAAAGTTGCTGGTAGTTACCTATCAGCTTATTACTGAACATGGAAAGAAGTAAGGAAGAAAAGTTACTTTATCTCTCAATTAAATGAGAGGCATGCCAGAAGCAAAAAAGGAACAAAATTGCTGGTTGAGCAAAGTTTGCATTGGTGTGAGCTCATAGAGTTAGATTCATACTCCTTGTATGATACAAGTCTAATTATCATCATAAGCTCTTCCCTGCAAACTCTTAGCCTGTTGGGAATTTTTATGCCTAAAAGCAAGATCTTGGAAAATACTGACAGTGTCTGTCTATTTATATAGCAGAGTATTAGAGTTTTTCAAAGGGTGCAATTTGTAGCTCCTTGATCATTAGTATGAGTATCCACAGTAGAAACTGGGAAATATAAATAGAGGGATGTTGGTGAAATTGTCTGGCATTATGCTTTATGTTCACATTAATACTAATATGCCAATTTTCTAATTGTTTCTAGCTTTCAAGTAATTACTTTAACTGTATTACCTAAGGTTTTAAAGTTTGTTTTTCATAACAGAATTATTTTAAAGCAAATTGAATGGGTTTATAAAACCTTTCAGTAACTTCTGGGTTTAACAATAGCACAGCTCTGCAATAGGTGGGAGATTAAAAGACTTCTGGTTAACAAAATGTTAATGTCCAGCACAAACATCCTGTTCTTTTAAAAAAAAGTAACACAATCAACTAATGAAATGTCCTGTTAACAGCTGAATTAACACTGCATGCTTTATTTTCTTGTTATTTCTCTGTGGTTAGAAAACAGCATGAAAAAGGACACGGGATTTCATTTGTTGCAGCTTTCTAGAAATCCTTGTGACTAAAAATGAGGATTTCACTTGCATATAAATAAAGCTTAGTGACTTGGGAAGGGGGATCATGATCAGTGTTTATTTTACGCAGTACTTTAATGCCATGGCCAACAGTAGGTTCCCGAGGGTATGTTCAGGCATCTTGACTCTGACAATGAGTGATGTCAAACAAAATACAGCCCTTTTACTCCAAACTGCCTGAGCACCCAGATAACAAGGTAGCTCCACATGCAGTAACTGCACATATACACAAAGGAGTTAGGCTAAAATTGTGTCTGGGACTGTGTACTTGACACTTTTGACTCTTGAGCACTGACTTCTATGTTTCCTGTTTTCCATAAAGGACATTCTTGTAGGAAATACAAGCTAAAAGTCTATGCAACTGTCAAGTGATTGTGATGAAAAGCCAGACAGGTTGCTGAATCTGGCCTTTCAATATTATTGCCAGGATGCTTTAAACAGCACTTTAGCAGCAGTTGAAATTATTCCAGTGTAGTGCTTTATTGTAGCCCACATTTATCAGATGAAATCATCTTTTTTTATAGACTGTAGGATTAGATTTTAAAAAACTTTTGTCTCTTTTGGAGAAAAGATCCTCAAAGCCAGGAAGATAATTTTAAAATAATAATAGTAAAATAAAACAACCCACAATTCTTAAAGGAAGTGAACTTGAATTTCTTTACTGGGGCTTCCTCTATTTGTGGATGTCAGTGAAACTGAATCCTACTTTGCTCCATGTATTTCTCACACTTGCACCTCAAAACATAAGACCTTCATGCTGCATTAGTTAAGCGGTTGTGGTTTTTTTCTCTCACTGTAAATTATAAATTTCCCTCTCTCCTGGGACAGAAGAGAAATGGGTATATTGAGAACAAAGAATCCAGCATTGTAAATGTTTTGGGTTTTGTTTTAATAACCACTCAGATGTCTGCAGAAAACCACAGTGACCTTGGTGGCAGACAAAGACTGTTCTACAGATAGCATGTCTAGATCTCTTCATCCTAAGAGCAGTGTAAACAGCATAAGTAGTACCCTATGAGAAGATGGAAATGTGGGCAGCAAATAGCTTTTGTTGCTAGATGAACTTGGTCAGCTCTTACGTAGACAGGACAGGAAAAACAGGATCCTGATGGAGAAGAACTCATCCAATATTCCAAGTCAGGAGAAGCTTGAAGAAGCAGCACACTCACCAAGCCTCTTCTGTCTCTCTTCTGCTGTGTGCTGTAAACAGAGGGGAGTAACACTGCACTTTTGTTCCATTGAGCTGATCAACCTACCTGCAGGAGGGAGCTTGTAGTGTGTGCTGCTTATGTGGGAAATTGCCAGCATGCATGTACTTGATTAGCCAGAGTATTATGAATCAGGGTCATAACTGGAGTGTCTGCTTTGTTCACAGATGCTCAGATCCCTGGGATAAGCAGCTAATTGCAGGAAATCTCTTAAAGCAAATGTGTGATAGGAAGAAAGCAATGAATATTGTTTATTCAAAAGACAGGAGTGGTCCCTTTGAATCAGTTCTCTTGCAAAATTATGTAATTAGGGCATGTTCTATTTTTAATTAAATCTCTTGCATATTCATTAAAAGGCTCTGAACCTGTGGACCAGCTGGCATGACTCTTACTTTTTAAATGTAGTTTGTATAAAGGGATGCCCTTCAATCTTTTTTTTCCCTTTCATATATATTACTGTGCAAACACATATTTCACATTACTATACATAGTTAGCCTGTACTGCGTGTCACAACAAAAATATTGTGGTAAACCAGTAATAGAAAATTGCCAGAGCAGTGTTTTAAATAGAGATGAACACAAGAAGTTGCTGTTCTGAAATACTACTATGACAGATGTTTTTTGTGGACAGTTTGACCTGCATAGGGGATCAGTGAGTGGTATTCAGAAAGTATATTCCAGTTCTCTCAGCTTTTCAAATCCAACAGTCTATTTGCAGTCTGCAGACAATGCATGCTCCCCTAACTTGGTTTTGTTACTTGTGGGATTCTGTGACTCTTCTTGCTCTTCTACCTCTTTCACAACAGCATTAGCTGTGATTCCTCAGCCATCTTCTTAGAAGCATTGCTTTCTCACCTGACCCTTGATCTCTCATCTGCCATTTTGTAGACTTGCTCTAAGTTGTATGTAAGGGCAAACCAATGTAAGCCATGCTTTCCTTGTGTATTTTAGATACTAGCTTCTAGGTCAGGCTGCACTTCTTGATTTACCACAATACCTGCATGTGTTCCCATTAGCTTATAATTCATACCCTACAGGTACTGCAGGAATTACATATGCAGCTGGACTTGATGATCGTTGTAGGTCTCTTCCAGCCAAACTGCTCTGTTCTGCTCTACTCTGCTCTGCTCTATTCTATTCTATTCTATTCTATTCTATTCTATGTGGAGCTCAGATAATAATGTACCTTAATATTCTGCCCAGACATTAATAACTCTTCCATGAAGCTAGGCTGTCATTGTTCCCTGATGATTTCCAATGTACATATTATTGCTGTGCTATATTTAACATTTTTTCACATCATATCTCTGTTGCTTCCATCTTCCATTTCTACATTTAACTTCTACCGAGTGGAACATAAAGCAAATTAAGAAAATACTGTGACTGGTACTTCTTTACCAAGAGTGGGCACCAAATTAGAAGCTGCAAAGAGAAAGTTCTTGTGACAAGCATCACCAAGTGAGGTTCATAGAAGTATCACTGTTTATGTGTAAATATGCAGAAGAGTAGGGATCTTCAACATGGTTCTACGTGGAACAAAGACAAGGGCATGTAAACGTATCAGTGGCACATACTTAGCCACGAGTGGGGCCCAAGCTTTCACCACAGAATTTGTGTTTCAGCCTCCGTTTCCCCCGTGTAACCGTGAGGCAGCTGCACGCCGTAGAGCTCTTCACGTGCATTTGTCCCGGAGGTCTTCAACAGAGAGCTGCACATCAGCTTTACGACTCCCACTCTCAGCCTGCTCCACAGAGGCAACACCCCAAAATTCTTTCCAGCAGCAAAAAAAAGCATTTGGATTTGGGACGGTCCCCATCTCTGGAGCACAAAGCCGCCTGGGTGTGCCGGGAGGCTGCCCGGAGGCAATGCGGGGTTCTGCTCTCCCCTGACACACGCTCTCGCAGCCCCGGCCTCAGCACGGCCCCAGCGCCTCTCCTCCGCTGGCCTCGGGAACGTCAGTGCTGGGCCTCGCACCTCAGCCCCCTCAAGGCCTCGCCCCAGCATCTCTCCTCCCCCTCCCTGGCTCCGGGTGACCGCCGAGGGCCTGACCCGGGGTGCGGTGGGGACGCGTTGGGGACTTCGGGGGTGAGGGGGGGGAATAGGGAACGGGGTGGGGGGGGATGGATGACATCATGGATGGGGTGGCGGTGGGAAAGAAGGGCGCGCAGGGTCTTGTGGGAGAAGGGGGAGCCGCCATGTTGGGCGGGGCGGCGGTGGGAGGGAGGGGAGCGTGGGGCGGGCGCTGGGGAGGCGGCGGCGGCATTGGTGGCATCAGCCGGGTAGGCAGCGGTTGCCGGCAGCTGTCAGCGCCCGCTCCTCGGGGGCCGGGCCGCGCTCCGACCACCGCGGCCACTGGGCTTGGCTCGGCCGGGCCGGATCTGTCAGCGCCTCGGGGGGAGACGCTGAGGGCACCGTAGTGCCGACCCCGCTTCCTTCCTTCCTTCTTCTCTCCGGTCTTCTCTCTCCCACCCTCCCGCCCCCCCAAAAAAACCCTTTTCCTTCCTCCCTTCTGCCCGCCCATTGCTGACATCCTCCTCCGGTCGCCTCCTCCCTCCCCACGCGCCCCCCCCCCCCCAACTCCGGGCTGCGCGGCCCCCGCCGCCTCTGCGATCGCTGCGCACATCGCCCGAGCCTGCAGCACCGAGCGGTGAGCGAGGGGAGCTGCCCGCACCCGGGGGGCAGCGGGGATGGGAGGCCTATGGGAGGGGGTGGGGGTGTTGTTTGTCTTCAATTATTTTGCTTTTTTATCTGCCATTACGCAAACAACAAAAGGCTGCGCGGGCCGGCTGGTCCCTCCGCAGCGCCGCTGACAGCCAGCCCCTTCCCTGCGCGCAGCGGTGGGGTGGGGTCTTTTTTTTAGCGTGGGGGGTGGTGAGATGGGTTTTGGGTGTTCTGTGGAAAGCTCTATCAGTTGCACTCACCCCTGGCCGAGGAAGGATGAGTATCCCCCGGCGGGGATGGGCTCGGCTTTGTCCCCTTCTCCTCTCCTGGCGCCCGCCGGTGCTGCGGCTGGGTCCGGGCGCCGCCCAGGGAGGGACCCGGGCAGAGCCGGGTGCGGGCAGCTGCCGGCCGCGCCCCGCAGCCCTGGTCAGCTCGGCTCCGGGAGACGCTTTGTTTTCAGTTTGCGGACTTGGGTTAGGTGGTTTATTCTGCTGGTAATTCGGGAATAGGGAAAGAAGAGGCGGGGATTGCGCTTCCTTGGGTTTTGTAAATAGTGACCGGATTTATATATTGTAGGTCACTGTGCTGTAGTCGGAATGGATTCGTAGGCTTGGCCATGTATCTACGCTTCTAAAATAAGAAAGGAAAGCGTTGGCTAGAAACGCGTTTTTCTAACAAAATGACATTTACGCGTAACTGATTTAATCGATAACGGTATCTTTTGGGCAGGGATTAGTTGGAAAGACTGTAAAAATCTTACTCATTCTGGTTTTGTGTTTCCAGTGTTTATGGGAAACCAGATGCTCGATTTGTAGATCTGCATAGCAATTCGCTGTCACAAAAAGGAACTTCTTGACTTCTTACTGAATTCTGTGTTGTAACCATATTGAACCATATTTTAATGACCACAGCAGCATCACCTAGTGTACTGCTATCCCGCTTTTTTAAAAGGCTAGTAAATCCATGATGCTGTCCTTACTCTTACTTGGTTTTGTTTCTGTTAGTCATTTCTATTAGTGGCTGTGACTTAAATGTAGCAGTATTAAAGTACTGCTCATGGAATCTGAATACAGAATCAGAAAATAAAACCAAATAAAAGTGAAAGTTTGTTTTTATAGTTGCTTTGAACAGCAAAATGGTAAGCAAATGTCATTAAGCATATGAAATACTTCACAGTTATACATAAAGTGAAGGCTTTTAAAATATAATTTTAGTGTTCTTGCTATTGGCAGAAGATTTAGTAACAATTGCTCTGGGAAGTAATTGTTTCTCTCTCACTTCCACTTTTGTATTTGCACTTCACTTAAACAGGAAACTTACACACAAACAGGGTTCAGTGGAAGCTAAAAAAGAGCCTTCCAGATCTAGACAGGCTAACCTTTTAATTAGGAATACAAAAATTAAAATAAACAAAAAACCCCTACGACAACCCAACTAACAAAACACCAACAAAATTAAAAACAATGCCTTTCTCAATCCACAAATGACTTCAGCCTCTTTTGGAAAATAACTTTTATTTTAATTGGTTTTGAATTCCGAAGCTTCAGCAAAACATGATAGTGGATATTATAACCCTGGGATTATAGGTACAATTGAAAGTAACACATTCAGCATTTATTGTCAGAAGGGAGAGAAAGCTGATCCATCTGGTAATTCTGAGCAGAAGACCTTGTTTTGTAAGTCACTTGAAAAATTATTTTTGTGAACACGTGATTTAAGAGAATTTTTGTGAAATTACAACAGATCCGGAGAACTCTAGCAGTTCTGTTTAGATTTATATTTTATATGATGCAGAATTGTGTGGGTAAATGTAAAGAATTTAATTTCTCTGTTCCTGAAACTTGCACAACAATGCAGTATCACTTCTGCATCATGTTGCAGTTAAAAGTTTGGCAGCCTTTCTGATTCCAAAGGACGATGATGGAACTGGACAGTGCCACTAATGAGACATTCTAACGGCAGTTCAAGCTTAGATTCCCTTATTTTTCTAATCAAAGAAAACATGTTGGCACATGTAATTAAAAAAGAGAATGAAGTTACTCCCAGATGTCTCATGAAATAGCCTCATTTTCTGTTTGTCAGATTACTGTGATATTCTAACGGTATTTTATTAATGGAAACTGATTCTTAAAAATGTCTGTGTTTGACAAAAGAGGAATTACTTAATACAAAATTGTGAAGGAAGTTTGCAGGAGTCCAAAATACAATCTTCTAAATTATTTTGACATACAAGGATCAAAATAATACTGATTGGCCATGTAAGGGATGTAAGAGCAATTGCTGCTTCCTCCGTTATGAAGAACTTGCTATGATACCCTCACTTGTGTGCTACTCACTTGAAATGTATCTGTATGAGTATCTATGTATGCATACATACCTACTTATGTCTCTTATTTAAATATGAGTTTGGGGAAATACTGTAGCCCCAATTTCAGTTGTGAAAATCTACTGGAGGTTCTGTTTCTTTTGAGACATGTGGTCTTATGCTGTTACTTTTTCTTCCTGTTTGGCTTCTCTGGCAGACATGCAATTGGATTTATTCTGGGCATCTCTCCCAATGCATAACTCATGATTACTTTAAAAATTCAGTGTACAAATAGTTTTTAAAAGAATGGTTTTATAAGAGGAGTAGAAAGTAAGGAATTTCAGGTAAATTCATGAATAAGCAAAATACACTTCTGTATTTAATTTTGAAGAGCATAGTAGCACTGATGGGGACAAATGTGCTCGGTCTACTTAAACATCTCTTGTAGTCTGTCTTACTCTAAGGTGTTCATCAATGTGACACAACTATCATAAAAATTGACCAGTTCCATCATCATTGCAATAAAGTGGCCAGTTAATTCCGCTTGCATAAAACTTTGTATTATCAAAGTATTTTAAATTGTTTTATAAGAACACAGGGTTTACCTTGCCCAAAGTTTAATAAAGCATTTCTTTTCAATGTTAACTCTCATTTTCCTTAAAAGAAAAGCATGGCATATATAATGTCTAACAGATACTTTGTGGTATCCGTGGTAACAGTAAAAGATTATTCATGCTAAAAAGAAACTTTCTTCAATTCTGAAGAGAACTGCTCCTAGTAGATACATCTTAACACAGTTGCTTTCTGGTATTTTTGAACTAATAAGGCTTTCCCAGTAATTTTAGAGTGAAATGTTTTCCTTTCTGAAAGCAGGTTCTAGAAATAAGTGTGGTGGCTTTGAAAAATTGCTTATCAATAAATGCCTGACCATAAAAAGGTGCACTTATTCTAGCTTGGACTTGCTGAGATGCTTTGTTGCCTTCATCTTACAGTATTTAAATTGGGCACTTTGTTAGAGGGCCAGAGCCAGAATCACAGATGCTTTCAGTGATGGAGGAATTATTTCTGCAGGGCTTTTTGTGAGGTGCTTTGCAAGCAGTGGGCATGAGACTGTAGTTTTGTTTTTTTGTGCTAGGTAATTAATATATTTAGTAATGGAAGAACATAGAGAGTTAAGAATAGGCAGGCATGAGGACTGAGGATATGTGCTTCCAGTACCCAAAATGTATTTGGAATATGAATAAAGGAGATGTTCTCAGAGGACAAACACTGAAACACAGTTGACACAAGATATACTGATTTTTTTATAATGTATAAAGCAAATTAATTTTTCATAATTGACAGTTTCTTCTGATTCAGTCAGCTAAAAAAACACATGCAAGCAATACCATCTGTATCTTGATTTAATCACTGTTTCTTTGAATCCAGCTTATCTCCTATGGACTCTGTTATTTAACTCCTTAGTGCAGTCAGAAACAATCTTTGCTCTGGAAGCTTTGACATGTATGTAGAATTAATGAAATTTATTCTTTTGTAAATACGTGTTGTAAAACCTATTAATCACATTAAGATTGTGTTTCTGGGATTTTGTCAGAACTATAGCTGATTTTATTGATTTTTAAAGTGAACATAGCAAAGAATGTAACCATTTTAGTCAATAGTACTGTCTTCCTTACCTATCAGCAGGGTTGGAGTGGTGGCTAATTATATGTTACTTACTATGTGATGATAACCCTGTGTTTATTTCTGTGTACCCCAGAAAGTAATTTTAATAATTAACATTGCAGTAATTAACATCTAGAAGAGCAAGAAATGTCTCGTGGAAAGATGAACTTTTTGGTAATACTTAATATTAGCTTTTCTTATATTGTGTAGTTTACATATTTTTTCAGGAAACAAATAATATTTGTTTTTTAATGTTTTTTAATTTTAATACTTTAAAATAAGTCTTTTTAAAGGACAATTATATTTTTTGAATTATCAGATAATTTACCTTAATTCTTAGTGTTTTGTGTAACATATAAACATGGGTGTTACATGCATGGCTGTTTCTTAAAACCTTCACTTCTGTCTCTCTTGGCAGCATATTACTAGTGATATTTTATGCTGTTCTAATATTGTGCTTTGCCTGGAGACAGCACAAGTAGTCAAAGTTATTAAAAAAAAAAAAAAAAAGATTAAATGCAATGTGCTAGTGTGTGTGTGTGTGTGTGTGTGTGCCATTCCATAAGGCAGAGGGTGGTAGTTTAAAATTTTTTCAAGGATTGCAGTATCTGCATTCCTGCATTCCTGCAGTGCATCTTGGTTTTGCTCCTTCCAGATGACATTAGGTGGGAGATGTGCAAAGCATGTCATACAGGTAAAGGAGTAGCAGGGGAGGAGGGGCTCCATCTTGGGGGTTGCTCTGCTTTTTTTTTTTTTTTTTCCTCTGAGTAGAATTTTGTATTTAAGATTGAGTGCTTTTATAGATGTTCCTTTATGAAATAATACAGTGTAGGGAAGTCACAGCTGCTGTGCAGCTCAAGCACCGTCTGTTTCAGAGGCTGCTGTTCCTGCCTCATACCTTGTCTTTGCCACAGCTGGATTTTGCTATACCCTTGCCTTAAACATGTAATTTGTTCAGGTGCTTAAACTAGATGTTCCTCCCTTTCCCTCACCTCCCTCCTGAACCCCCAGCCATATTTAGAGTGTGTTAAAAGGGATTCACAGACACCCCCCCTGCCCTCCACCTCAGTGTAGAGGCTGAGTGTGTGTAGTCAGATAAAACAACTAGTGGGATGGTAATTTGTGAGGATCTAAGGGAGGTCACAGATTTGAGATGGGAGGAGGACAGTATCCTCCTAAAGTGTGTCTGCTGATAGAAGATAGAACAGTTGTATGTAATTATTATCTAAGGGTATAGTTCAACTTAGGTCTTGGTGCTGGTTTATGTAGTTTCACTCTGCCTGCTTGTTCCATGTCCTTATTCTGTTAACACAGCTTGCTGCATGGCAGCACGTTGAAATAGGTGCATTTTGGCTCTGTGTCCTGGACCTTTTCCTTCTCCATCTCCTCAACTCTGACTGAAAAGTAATCCAGCAAAAGGTATGGATATTTGGTGTGATTTATTATGGACAGGAATGCTTGTGCTGGCATGATGGAGCATGTGAGTGAAATGTATGGCTACATGAGGAGCATTGCTTATTCTATCTAAGTGTAGCCTCAATGAATGAATGTCCACAGTCTTGTGCTTCCAGGAAGCCTGCCAGATGATCTGATGGCCATTTCTTTCTTTAAATTCCTCTGTACAGAGAGGCAATAACTTGGGGAAGATAAAGAATGCACTGTTTATGTTTGCCATTTCCCTGGATGTAGCTCAGTTGCATTTGAGTGTATCATAATGTGGAGTATAGGAGTCCTGATGATGATTGGCAGGATGCCAGAACACATGGTAGTGACCTGGAGGTCTTACTAGAGGTGGGAATGGATGAATCATCAGGAAGATGGATTAATTCGGGATGTGGTCTATATTGTGAAGCTTTGGTGTGCAAACATGAACACTGTGTAAGGCAGAATTACATTTCACAGAGATGCAGGGGGGTTGGAACTAGGTGATCTTTAAAGGTCTCTTCCAACTGAAACCGTTCTATGATTCTGTGATTTTGTAACATGATAAAACTGTTCTGTAGGGTTCTGATCCGGGACCATTTTGGAATGCAGACTGCTGATGAGATATCCTAATTTTTCAAAGATTTGTTTTTTTTCCTGTATCTTTTAAAAAGGCAAGAGACACCAGAGAGTGACTTAGACTCAGTGTCCCAGTAATTTGCCATTAATCCATTATATTTCCTTTCTATTGTTCAGAAGACAAGTAAAAGCAGGTTAATGACTCAGTTGCTCTACTTTTAAGTCATCTTATTCAGTTAGTATTGATTTCTCTCACAGGGTACTTAAAGAGCATCCTTAAAATACTGCTCTTAGAATACTCATTTAACTTCAGAGAACTTTGAAAGTTTGGAGTTTGTGCAGAATGCAGATAGAAAGCAAAGATGCACAGCATGGTTTTGAAAGCAGCAACCTGTAGGGCTTGAGCTACAGTTTGGCCATTGAATCTTGATCCCCATACAGTTGTTAACAAATGGCCTGGAAACACACTGATACGTATTTTAAAAGTTTATTTATTTAATGGAACAGTACTTGCAAGTGCATAATATGTTGCTTTGTACAGCTGTTTTAGGAAGTGAATCTTCTGATGCCCTCAGTACTGAGATGCTTTCAAAACAGAATTGTCAAAACAAGATGGTTTAAAAAAGAATACAAAGATGTTCCTTTTTAGTTCTTTTGTGTCTGTTTTCCAATTAACATGTGCTTGTGCTCTCTGTCAGTCCACCAGGAGGGTGGTGTAGTGCACCAGGATAGTGGGAACTGTCATGTTGGTGTTGTTCCCACAGCCAGGATTTTCAGGAGTTCCAAAGGAGCACCCAGTGCTTCAGCACTAAGATAAATCATGAATGTGAAAGATAGCTTAGTGGAGGCTAAAATTGTGATTTGATCCTTGTGTCTGGGTGTTAAGGTGACTGTGTCAGATGCTGGATTAGGGCTTGCTGTGCTGATCTGTACCTTCTGGCCCAGTAGAGTTCAAGATCATCTCAGTAAACCCTGCAGATTATGGAGCACTTACCAAGGACATTATTCCCAACCACATAGCAAAATGAGTTCTCAGCTGTTGGAAATAAAAAAAAAGTGAATCATACAAGGTTGCTTTTCTAGATCATTACATCATTTGCAATTCTTTCTATGAAATGAAATTTGCAAGGAATGAATATTAGTCTGATAACTGGTGATTGCCATTGAAAGTATGCATTTTGATGTAATCTTAATGAGGTAGAATTAAAGCCACTTCAATACTGAGAATAATGTCTGAACTATTTAATTATAAAACCTTTTCTGTAGTAGTTTTGGAAGAATGGGATTCATGGTTTCAGATTTATTTTTTTTTTTTTTTAATGGAAGGATAAGCAGAGTGAGGCCATTTTCCCTAAAGCTTGAAGGAAAACTACACAGTTTGTGCATCTTAATGTCAACTATTAGGTAGCTTCAAAACCAGATTATAGGATTTGTTAAACCTAAAGGCTAGTCTGTGCTGAAGCAATGTCAGTGGATGTTCCCTTTATGTCTGCAGAAGAACTTGCTGACGTTCTCATTTGTTTCAAATAACTCTTCTCTTCAACGTCCTCAAGCCTGTAAGAGCAACATAGTCTGTAGTCATGCTAAATTGTCAGCAAAGCTTCCCACACAGATCTAATGAGGCAAGATGTGGCCTTCTCTGCCCTTCCTGTGTGCATTTTTTTAGTGGTTATAAGTATGCCATAAAAAGTAGGTTTGGTTTAGATTATAGTCTGATGTTGGTGAGTGGAAGCTGATGGGGTTTTTAATGTATTATGGAAGTCTGATTTGATAGGAACATTTTTGTGCTTTTTACCAAAGTACTATTTAGAGGCAAGATAAATAGATAAGGTAAATGTATCTTACTTTGATTAGTCAGTAAAGCAGTTCTTGTCCAAAAATAACAATGCAAAATGAGAGAAATAGTCAAGCTCAAGAAATGCTTTGTGTACACGAACAGCTGCAAATAACTTTGAAAACACTTTGATGTTACTATACCTCTGTAGTCCAGTCCCAAAGAGACACTCATGCCAGCCAGAATTAGTTTGTTAATCAAGTCTCAAGATTCACTGAAAATATGGTTGTACAAGTTGGCAAATCCATGAAGAGCCAGTGGCCGTTGCACCACAGGAACAAATGCAGATTCATGGAATGCTGATGTTAAAATTGTAGAATTTGATAATGATAATGGATTTGTAGCTCAAACTGTCTTGATAGGAGTTCTTAAAACATACGAACAGTCAAAATTTCTTTTCAGTCGACTTGAAGTAGATATTAGAGCTCTTTGCCCAAGACTACCAAAAAGTGGGATGGATTTGTATTCACTTTTATTTTTCTGGGAAAGAATTAAGTTTTGGTCTTGCCCCACAGGTTTGAGGATATTCAATAAGTACGTTGTTTGAGATTTAGAGTAAGGGAGATCATGTACCACCAATCTGTAACAGGTGATTGTAAAAATTGATTAACAAAGACTTAATAAGCATGTACCCTCTTAAAAGTACAGCTTTTGATGTAGTTGCTCTAGACTCCTGACTGGGTCCACTAAACTGCCTGTCAGATTTCTCTTGTGCTTGCTTCAGCTTTGACAAAGAGTAATTTCTGATAAATGCATGGAAGGATCTTATTTTCCTCCCATCTTCATTTGAAACCCAAGATGTGAGAAGGACCTGAATGTATACAGAGAATAATCTTTCCCCTTGCATGCTTATTATACCTGAAGACTGTAAGATCCAAACAGATGCTACTTTGCAGAGGAAGAACAATGCAATAGGCTTTAGGATATGTCACTATGCTGTGTTTTAATCATTGTCTATATTTAGTACTTCAGAAAGGTAAAATGTAGTGGGTGGGATATGGAGGGTGCTTTCCCTTGATTCCTTGTAGCATAATGAATCATAGAATCATAGAATCATAGAATTGGCTGGGTTGGAAGGGACCTCAGAGATCATCGAGTATATGGTTGAACCTAATAGAGATTTTGGAAATAATGAGATTGGCAGGGCATCTGGGTTGCCTGTTAAAAGGATTTGACTGTATTATGATAATTAAAATGCTGTCTAGTTTTTATTCAGTGGAGTACTGTCAAGTTATTGATGCCATAATAACCTTTTCTTTAAGAGGAAGAAAAATCTTTGTAGTTACAGAGCGTTTTTATGCCACTGAATACTTCTACACTGTATAAGCATTTTTCCTGAATTAACCGTTTCAACAAGAAGCCAGAATTTAATGAAAGTAGTTAACTTGCTACCAAAGAAGGAAGGCTAAAATTACTGTGACATTTTTTGGCAGTTATCCTTGAAACATGCAAAACTGTTTCAAAATAGTGTTAAGATTATGTGTAAGAATGCAGATATGATTGCTAAGGAACACTGCATGCTTCATTAGTGCTGATGTAGCATGCTGTAGAAATCTAAATAAAAGGACTCTAAAGCAGTTCAGATCTTCATAGCTTGTGCTTTCTCAGAGATCTGTCAGCATCACCCTTGCTACAGGTTTTATAGGAGCTATTTTTGCTGTTACCGCTTATTAGCTAATATAACTTAACTTGCATTTCTTCCAAAGAGCAAAAGATTTCCCCTGGAAGGTACAATTTTTATTTATTTATTTATTTAGTAACAGCAGGCTGTGAGATTAAAAGATTCCAAGGTTTATCAAGGTAAATGTACAGTGGTTGTGTTCTTCAGCTTAACAAGTACATAGTCCTCTTCATTTAAACATAGTCTAATGTAGTGGATGAGCTTGTTGATAGCCATTAGGGTTTCTAAGAGTCTGGGAGTGTGGTTTTTTAGAGGTGGATGCTGTTGTGATTTTAGGGGTAGGACATGTACCCATGCAGCCTCTAACAGGAATGTGAAGAGTAGGCTGCACCTTAATACAAAAGCCATGTTTGTCTGGTGGAAATCTCTGCTAATATTAAAGTTTTTTGTTGTTTTACACTTTTTTGTTAAGCTGTTCTGTGCTTATTGTGCATTTCTTCTGAAATTTGTGGGTTTACTGTTACAATTGCTAAACCTTTACAAAATAGGTGTCCATTCTGCTTACAAGTATACTTGCATGTTATCATGCTTACAGATGTCTTGTGATTTTAAGGTTGTAGGTCAGATTGCAAATATGATTCTGAGCTTTTATTAGGATGTGTGTCCTTCAACTAAAGAGGCCTGCAAATGTTCTTTTTATCATATTTACCTGGCATACCTTCATTTTAAACCAAATGGTGGAGTGGACTTCTGCATTCAGTCTTATCTCTGAGTTGAATGTTGGAAGAAGGAGCACAGAAAGGGTTGTTTTTTGTTTTTTTAATGCAAGGGCTTGGTAGCTGGAAGCTGGTAGAAAATGTGACTCCACAGAGTTCTTTTTTCAAACAGATTGTCTGTTCTAAAGGACTTCTCCTTAGCTTTATATTGGTTGCCAGTCTTGTGCAACTCCCATCTTCTTACCTGCTTTTTGTCAGTAGTTTACTGGCTTCTGGTATGTGCCACTAATTCTTCCCACTGAGTTATTTTAAGGTAGCTTGTCTATATGTGTGCTGAATTCTGAAAACACTTTCTGAGATGGCATATTTGGAAACCAGAGGCAGTACAGACGTGCAGCAGTATTCTGTTTATAGAACTGGGTCAGTGAGCATACCTTAAGTTTGACCTCCAACAGGACACTCTTTGAAGGTGGAGTCCAAGATTTTTTATTCCATAGAGGCTTATATGTGTATGATGAAAAGAGGAATAGTTGGCAGTTCAGCTGCAGTCCTGAATCTGTCAAGAGGAAGAAGCTGCTGTTTCTTTTGTGGGGTTAGAGAAGAGTGTGTTGGAATAAAGTTCCTGAGAATAAAGGATGATTTTAATTAAAAGGAGAACAAGTCAAATAAAAAGAGATTATAATTTTTTTTTATGGCTTGGAATATGACTTATGATAGCAGAAATAGCTCCACAGAGAAAGATGGCTATATTAACATCTTAGATTAAAAAAATATTTGTAAGTGCCCATTGTTCTTCCAGTCCTGGAGATCTCTAACCATAAACCATAACAGCACTGTATTCAAGCTGGAATGCTTATCAGAGTCTCTTTACAAATACCTCTCTAAGTACATGAAAGGCATCAGTGAGTGATTCATCCTCACCATTTCTGACTCTGTGTCACTGAGCTGCCTTGTTAGGAAGAGGTGTGGTTCATGTAGTGTTTGACATACTAACCCTGTCCTTTGGCAGACTGTATGCCATCTCTTGCCTTTGTTGGTGCTTATCTTTTTGTGCTTGAAAGGATTTTGTGGTCTTATGAGAATTGTTTGAGAAGGCAGTTTTCCATATTATGAAGGCTAGGAGAACATCTTATAGTAGTTAAGGTGATGCATTCTGTGATCTGATGTGTTCTTGGTCTGAGCAGGGAATTAATGACTTTTAATTTGTAGCTATACAAAATGAAACAAGTGCATGCCAGACACAGGATGCTGAGCTTCACCATTTAATTAAGGAGAAACTAAGAGTGAAATTAGAGTTAAAAGCCCTGAATAGAGTGATTATTGTTGTGAAACAGTGAATTAATAGGTACATGTTGAATATACAAAAAGCTCAAATTAGTATGTACTACATCTGTGTGGAATTTGCAGTACTTGTAAATTGTGAGGCCTGTAGCTATGGCTTGAGCCAATCTTGAGCTAGATCTTGGTGCATCTTATTTTTTTTGCCTTGTTTTCAGTTGTACAGTGATTTAAAAATTGGTATTTGAATCTAGAATTCCTGTGCTGTACCAGTTAGAATTTGCCGTGCAGTGAATTGTATACAGAATAAATAGTCAGGATCTGAAGAAGCCTTTTTTTTTCTTTTTTTTTTCCTGTGGGGAAAAAAACAGAGGCAGAAAAATTAACATTTTTGAAAAGTGTCAATGGAAAGGCATGGTAGGGTTTCTCTTTTCCTCTGTAAACATCCATGTCTCCTTCCTGCATGGGGTTTGCTGCCTCAGGGTATGCAAACTAATTGTATGATTATATATTCAAATACAGTGTTTGACTAGGTAATACCCTTTTGTATAATATGTTTTTTAAAAACCATGGAAGTAGCACCACAACTCCATTCTGCTCTAAATCTATTAGATATTTACTTATTAATCTTACTCCTACAAAGACTCAGATCTAATAACAAACATGTCATTTAGCATGCTGTCCTCCTGTTTTTTTAAATTGCTCTCCCAAGCACAATCTATAGAACTCTGAACATTGTCCAAATTGTCTGTAGTGTTTTATACATCATTTATGCATAGTTTTATGTATCTTTTAATCAGACAACCTGCAAAGCCTGTGCAGAAAGTTTGATTCTTTTCCTTTCAGTGGGAAAGTATTCAGTTTTTAGTATTCAAACAGTTTTCACTAGTGGAATCTTGAGAATCCCTTTCCTGGGCTGTGTGGAGCTCCCTATCAGTCTGTGTTGTGGTGTAGCTTCTGACTGGACACCAGCTCCACTTAAGTTGCTTGTACTGGTAGGTCTGAGGCCATGAGAGCCTATTGCTACATTGGGTTTAGAATGAGGTGGCTTAAAACTCTGGCAGACCACATTGAGATAAGAAGCAGGTATTGTGATGGACTTTTAAGTATGCTTTCTGCTCCATTGGGCAATGGAGCACCTTTCCTGAAAAGCTGCTCTGCTGGCTTAGCCTTCATTAACTGCAACTTTGGTGTACTCAGCCAGAGCTGTGTGCCTGTTCTGTCTATAATCTGATAACCTTTATTCTTTATAGTAATGACTTGGTGTCTGCTGGATTTCACGTGTTGTTTTGGTCCTGGCTACTTAATTCTCTTTGCATGAAGTCTGTTGCAAGGCCTAGTATAGTTTTTGGTATGACTTCCTTGGTTTTGTGTATTCTTTTTGTAACAGTGAATGGCTGTTAGTTATCTGTATTCATCACCTGGAATTCACTGTGGTGGTTAAAATGTACAATTTTTTTAAAAATGACATCTATGCATACATTCTATTCATACATTCACACACCTGCCTTCCACCTTTGGTGTAGAATGACTAAATAACATTGAAGCATGCAGAAGAAATTGCTGCCACTGTTTACTAAGACAGACAAATGAGCACATACTTATTTAGGAGTGTTGTAAAAAAGCTGTAGGTGGTTAAAAATGGTATTTTTCAGAACTTCTGTAGTGCAGCATGAAGTCCTTATTCCTTAGATGGCCTCTGCTGGTTTTATGTCCTTATGATCCAAGATTCAGTAATTGTTAACTGAAGGCACAAGAGCATGCCAGTGGTGATTAGATTGGAACTGTATGCAGAAGTTAGCCTGTTCCATAGCAATGTGCATGTTAGAAGCATTTATTTACCAGCTTGGCTTACATTAATTTACCTTATTTATATGCACAGGTTTAGAGGGCGTGTGCTTTAAGATTGTCATTTAAGCATCCTGGGTAATAATTCTCACGTTCTAAGTGGAAAATGTCTAAAAAGCATTCTGCTTATCAGGTTTTGTTGAGTTGATGTCTTCTGCCACGCTAGGTTTGATGTTTTATACAGGTATATAAGCTCAGTATTAAATATGTTTGTGAATATGAAGATGTTTATTAAATTGTGGTAAAACCAAATTCCTTGTTTCCCCAAGTTATCCGTGTTCTCAGACAATAGATTATTACAAAATAATAAGTATTATGTACAGAGCATTTGTGACAAATGGGTACACCTGTTACATATTGTGTTACAGGAGGGCTTAACAGGGAGGGTAATTTGAGTATATATAAACAGAAAGACCAACCTCTCTTTAAAATATAATAAAACAGTATAAAAGCACATTCTTTGGCTGTTGCCATGAAGAGGAACATACATGAATATCCATTAAAGCACTTTTATTCAGGATTTAAGTGGCTGTAATTTTTTTGGCTGTCTTCTAAAACTAGGCTGGTTTCTGTACAGATTAACAAAGTTGAGCTAATTAATTTTAAATTTTGGGCTATCAAACCTTCCCGAAGTGTCTCCATATGGATGTGAT
The DNA here is from genome assembly GCF_003957555.1 of Calypte anna. NCBI lineage: Eukaryota > Metazoa > Chordata > Aves > Apodiformes > Trochilidae > Calypte > Calypte anna. Next base: position 33,520,536 of record NC_044251.1, read on the forward strand.
AATTTATTGCTTTTGAAAAATCTTTCCTGTTGGAGAAAAAATTTTCCAGCCAGGAGGAGAGGAGGTTGAGGGGAGACATTATTGCTCTCTACAACTACCTGAAAAGAAAGGAGGTTTTAGTGAGGTGGGTGTTGGCTTCTCGCCTCTACCTAGCGACGAGAGGAAATGGGTCCAAGTCGTGCCAGGGGAGGTTCAGATTAGATAATAGGAAAAATTTATTCACCAAAACAGTGCTGAAGCTTTGGAACAGGCTGACCAGGGAGGTGATGAAGTTGCTGTGGCTGAGGGTATTTAAAAAATGGGTATATGTGGCACTTTGGGAGATGATTTAGTGGTTAAGGTGGTGGCGTAGGACTGACAGTTGGGATAAGTGGTCTTGGAGGTTCTTTCCAACCATGATGATTCTGGTTTTCTGATTTATACTTTGTGGTATGCTCTAAGGTGTTTATATCTTAAGTATAGATAAAAGAACAATTCCTTAATTCCTTATTTTAATATAGAACAGTTTTCTGGTGACATCAAAAAAGGATCAAGTTATATCTGTGTCTTCTATCTGTATTTTTACATTGTTATACTTATTTGTCACTTCAGTAGTAGCATATTTAAAGTTACCTGAATTTCTAAACTTATGTAGGTCTGCATTTGCATTTGGCAGAGATGTTTGTAAATAACCGGAAGTTTGCTGGCCTTAATGTAGAGCAGAAGGTATTGACAAAATAGCACAGTGGAATGATTCTTACAAGGGTTGTTCTATACAAACCATTTTTTCTATGAGACAGCTGTTGCAACTTTGTCAGAGCAGCTGCATGTAGACCTGCAGATGGTTGGATATCTATATGTAACTGTACCATTAAAAAAATGAATGTAAAGGAATCTCGGGGGTCAGTTGGGTATTTTCAAAATACATTGTGGTAATGGCTAAAAGGGTGATTTTGCTCAAAACTTGCTCATTGATCAACTCATTTAAGATGTTTGGATGGTATTTCTTAAAATTCCTCAGAATCTAATTTGTGAATATTTGTAAAGATAGTTGTTACATCAGTGTCATCTGCAAATCACTGTATTACAGCATATATTTTATACACCAGTTACTTTGCTTTTGCACATCTTGGAGATGCAGTTCGATTCTTCAGTGCTCATTAGAAGTTCCTCTGCCATATTGTAATAGAAATGTTATTTTCAGTTGTTGCTTGCTTTATTAGTTAGCGCTAATACTAACTCTGGAAACAAGCTGGAAAACTTGAAACACTGTTCAAACCCAGGTCTTAAAACACTGTAAAAGATGTGCAAAAATTATTGCACATTTTGCTTGTTTAATAAAACAATGTTACTTGTTTACTGTTTTAAATAAAACCATATTACTTGTTTTATTTTTACTTTTGGGTTAACTGGTGTACTCTCTGTTTCAGAATGTATGAAAACATGTCCACAATGGTGTATTTAAAGGAAGAGAAGTTGGAGAAGCTTACTCAAGATGAAATCATTGCCAAAACTAAGCAAGTGATTAATGGACTAGAGGCACTGAAGAATGAACACAATTCAATTTTACAGAGCTTACTTGAAACACTGAAATGTTTGAAGAAAGATGATGAAAGCAATCTGGTTGAAGAAAAATCAAACATGATTCGAAAGTCATTGGAAATGCTGGAGCTTGGCCTTAGTGAAGCACAGGTAAAATTCCAGTAAAAGTAAAGCATTTCAGAGGACTTACATTTGCCTTACTGAATATTAGTAATGTACTGGGACATTTGTTCTTAGGAAAAGGCTGCTGCAATTAATAGAAACAGATACTGTCTGTCTTGCTGTTTTACACAACTAATTATGCATTCAGTATTAAAGTGCTGAAGCTCATAACTGAGCTGCTCTTTACTTCAGTGGCACTGTTGCTATTTCCTGTTCAGACTTTTCCAAAGCATTAGGCAGGTAATGTTTGAGCAGCTCAAGAAATGAGCACTGGTATTTTAACTCTTTCTGCATAGGGAGGTCTCTTCCACACAAATAAATGAATGTGCTCCAGTCTTTGAGCTCTGCCATAACCTAAATTCATGTTTGTATTCCTTTGATTCTACCAATCTGTGTAGTAGCTCATGATGCTCCTGAGGCTTAAGAAACTCCAGTGTTTTTCAAACATTTTAGTAAATCAATACTGAATCAGTAAACATTTTAAAGGTTCAGAATTGAGTAAAGAATCCAAGCAACTTTCAGTGATTAATTAAAGAAAAGACTCAGCTAATTTCTGTCAAACATTTTAGGCATTGAAGATACTGTCTAAGATGAGTGAGAGGATTCAAGTTTGGTCAGAATGTCAGGATTATATTTACAGTCTGGCTTTGGGTACTTTGTACCAGGTCAAAACCTGAAGTGATGTGATGTGAACTGTCATGATGGCACACGACAGTTGGAAATGAGTTGAAAAGTCCAATGAGTTAACTTTGTATTGGTCTGGCATTGAATTGGTCTGGCTTTATACTGGTCTGTAACTGTGGTCAGTTTCTCATCTGGATTGGGAAATTACTGTTTTATGATCTGGAAGTTCTCTGCATTGAATCATAGTGAACTGAGGCCTGAGAGAATGAACAAATATGGGTTACCAGACATGGGAGTGTGGAGCACCTGGCCCTTATGATACAGACTGTCAGGCCTTAGTATATGATACAAGCTTTGATCCCTTGTACTGGAAGAAAATACTATACAGATAATCTGGAATAAAACTGGAATAGTTGAGTTACCTGTAGTAGGTGTTTGTAGATCTGTGGGTGAATAAGTAGCTTCTCTCTCCCAACTTTGAGACTGTATTGGGACTCCAGTATAAGCTAATTCTAATTCTTGGTTCTGTCAGGTTCAGCAATGTCAATTATAGATACTACTGCCTTGTTTGCCATGTTTACTGTTTTGTGAACTGGTGGCAAGGAGCCAAAAGAAGAAGTAAGTCATGTGCCACCTTCTGCTTTTTAGGTAATGATGGCCTTATCAAATCACTTAAATGCAGTGGAGTCAGAGAAGCAGAAATTGCGTGCTCAGGTTCGCCGGCTATGCCAGGAAAACCAGTGGCTACGGGATGAGCTGGCCAATACACAGCAGAAACTACAGAAAAGTGAGCAATCTGTGGCTCAGCTGGAGGAAGAAAAGAAGCATCTAGAATTCATGAATCAGTTAAAAAAATACGATGATGATATTTCACCATCAGTAAGTAGCTGTATAGTAAAAAGCATCTTACAGTTATTGCTGTGTTGTCATCTGCCTCGTTACCAAGAAATGACAGATACAAGCTTTTTATTTATCTCTAACACAAACTTGTCATTAAAATGCTTAAACTGTACCAGTGTCAAATAGCTTGCAGAAACATTGAGAGCTCATTTTTATCTGAAGAGTAAATGTTTCAGTGTTTCTAGATAATAAAATACATAAGATGGTCAAAATCCATAAATACCTACCTAATATCATATCAGGTTAAAAAGAACTGAACTTCAGTTAAAATTTTTTCTTTTGTAAATTCAACAATTAAATGGAGAATGTAGAGATTTAATTAGAGATTTAAGTACATAGGGGACTTGCCTTATTTTGACTTCAGGAAAAAATATTTGGTTTCCTTGTAGGTGAAATCAGTGGGTAGCTTTTATATATGTTGAGACTTTACACTAGGAATGTTTTTGTATCCCCTTTCATGACTTTCTGCTAGACATTGTGATCACCTGCATGTTTTCAGTTGTGTTTAGCTAGCCTGTTGTGTTAAATATTTTTAGATTCAGAGAGAGGATGAATACCACTTTAATTTATGGAAGTAATTTATCTCTTAAGACTTCTGGATTATTTGCCCTTCTTCTTGTCCTTTTTTGTGTTTGAGTTAGATGGCACTGCAGAGAAAGATTTCATTTTGTGCATTTGCAGCTTCTTAGACGTGTCTTGGACAGAGCAAATTTTCATAACTCAGCAATATAATGGTTGAAAATGTATGCATTTTAGTCCTGCTTAACTGACTGCTTGACTAAGTCCTTTCTAAAATATTGTGTGTAGTGAGAGTTGCACATGGAGCTTTTCAATGCTGTTTCATGAGTTAGTAGTTGCAGCTGACTACTATTGGTGAAGCCTGTTTAGAAAAGGGTCAGGAGGAGGAATACTGTGATTTTTGGTGTGCTATCTGTTGAACTGTAATTTGTCAATGGCCTAAATAGCACCATTTTTTGAAGTGTAATGGGCAAAGTAAGCAAAGCATCTTTGTATTTTCACTGACCATGGAGACAGTCTCTGTTGTTAGCGTTTGAAAACAGTCATTTGTATGTACTCAATGTGATACTGGAACAGACACACTTAAAATTATGAACTTCCCACCTGAGCTCTAGTCCCAGCAATCTGCTGTTATTGCAGAGCATCCCCTTTGCCACTGTTGAACTTGAATGCCAGCAGCAGAAGTTGTCTTTTTCTCATCTATGGAAAAGGGTATTGGATAGAAATCCAGAAGAATAGGAATGTGCTTTTTCCTGAGGTTTTTCCATATAGAGATTAACATTTCTAAGAACTTCAGCTGTTTATTTTGTGTAGATCCCACATTTAAGAAACAGAATTGAGGGATAGTCTATGTCTTTATTTTACATGATTGTGGGATTTGGAATGTCCTTTGGATAATTAAAATCAGTACACGTTGATGGAGAAATTACTGAAGTTTCAGATAGAGACTGTTGGAGATTAACTGCCTTCCAAGTGCTAAAAATGTGCAGTGGACAATTCTATATTTAATAGGGTTCACCCTTCACTGGGTACTTTCAGCAGGTATAATGTCTCTGTAAGAATAGCAAATGTGTTCCTGCGTGCTTAAATTGAGACTGAAATCTAGGAGACCTGATTTCTATTCCTGGCTCTTCTGAAGGTGTCCTGTATTGTTTTAGAACAGAGTATGTAAATACATTTGGCCATAAGACCTTCATAAAACTTATTTGAGCAATATATTATTTTCAGTTCCTAAGTTCTGGAAGTGGGTGTTTCCTTTAACGTAGGTGAATAAATGAACTGTCCTTTTACGCCTTAGATTTAAGTGTAACAATTTGTTTGGGCTTGTTCTATAGGAGGATAAAGATACAGATTCCACCAAAGAGCCCTTGGATGACTTATTTCCCAATGATGAAGATGACCAAGGACAAGGAAGTAAGTGAACTTCAAATTACAATGTTAGTGTATCCCTGTAATGCAGAATGTAAAGATAGTGTATACAAAAATTAATCTGTACTTGGCATCCTGTGGAACAGCAGAGAACAGAATAGCAGAATGGTGAATGCTTCTGCTAGAATAAGGAAATCAGTCATTAATATACATTCGGTACATTGATATGTACAGAACCAGGGCCTAGGTTTTTAAGCAGTATTCTAGCTATTATAAAATTCAGATTGGTCCCACAGTCTCTCCTGTGGGCCTCAGAATGGAAAAGGTTTATTCTTAGTGACTGATGCAGATTCTGAAACTCTGAAGCCTTTTGATGGTCTGTCCAGATGGTGAATTCCTTTAGTGACCTTTTTACTGAGCTCATTTAACATTTTTGGGCAAGTTTCACTTACAAGTCTTTCTCATAGAATCTTTTGGCCTTTACTGAGTTTGTCTTCCTTAGATCTACTACTCATTCTAGAAGTAATGTCTTCTGGTCAAGAGAAGTGATGAATATTCAGTGAAGTTTGAGGTAGAGGTTTGGTAGCATGTTTGAAGGAACCTATTAATAAGATGAGCCTTGCTTAGTGAAATGTTATGTTTTCTGTATGGTTGTAAAGCTGATACTGTATAATATGTTTATACTGTAGTATATGCAGTGTCCTGGTATTATAATGGTTTGGCTCCTAGGAGACAAATGACTTCAGAAAGAAATGACTGAAGGGTCCTACTTCTGTAATTGTCAGGGTTTTGAATTCTGCTTTGGGGGCACATAGACAAGATGTGCTGCATTTTTGATAGCATGGTAATGCTGTCTGTTACCAGCAGTGGAAGGAAGACTGAAGAGCTTAGAATTGGTTAGTGTTGACCATGAACTCCTTCCTGAGGTCATCCTTCCTTACCTAGCATTTTGTAGTAGAAAAGATGAATGACAAAGCTGTCTATATTCCTGCCTAGTCCATCTACCTTATTTTGCTTTTTAAAAAACTAAATTGATTCTTTCAGTAATTTCCTTGACCTCAAGGAAAATTACTGAAATGCTTCCGTGCTTTGGTAGGCAGTGATGGTGGGTGTAAATTTGGAATTGTGTGGTTCCATTGGCACTGTGAGACTGTTTTTTGCTTCCCACTTCCTTTGAGAGTGCTTTTTGCTTAATATAAAGGAAAGAAGAAAGTCAGACTCATAGCTGGAGGGCTTATGTGTTGTCTAGAATTTAATGAAACTGACAAAGAGGAAGTTTTCTCAATCTTCCCTGAAATCTCCCAGGTGAAGAGAAAAGGAGTAGAACATTTTTGGGAGCAGTGGGAGGGTGGGGGATGCAACAACCAAAGATGAAGAGCTAGTGGAGAACAAGTGGCTGTACCTGCAGGTTAGTAAATAAACATTAAAGGTTGACACTGGCTCTGAAGGCGGGGTGCCTTTTCTCTGGCAGCTCTTCTTGTGGCATCCAAGGTGTTTTAATCGTTTAGGTGCCAACCTGAAGTACTTCTTAGTATAGCAAACAAAGGGGGAAACATTGTGTGTTTAGAGAAGAAGAATAAAGGAAAAAGGACAAGCATTTTGGCACTTGTTTGTGTTAATGTTCCATTCCACAGGGAAATACTGATAGTTTTAAGTTCAAAATTATGACAAAATCTTGAGAATTTTAAATGATTTGCTGAGCTGAATTAATTTCCAACTTTCTTCATTGGTTTATTGAGTTTGGGTCTTTGATCTAACAGAAGTATATAATATAAGTATATATTATAATGTAAGTATATATATATATATATAAAATATTATAATGTATATATAGTATATAAGTATATAATGCTAATACAGTACTGGGTGGAATGGGAAGAATAGAATTGTCATATTTTCACTGTTGCTGTTCAAGACAGCATAGCCACTGCAAAGTATGTTCTAATACTACTAGTAATCTGTATTGAGGAAGTAAAATTCAGTCAGTCTCATTTTGTCATTAAACAATAATATTAGATGTTTCAGTTACAGTCATCTTTTAAAATTTTGAAACTTGTGGTTTTCTTTCAGTTCAACAGCAGCATAGCAGTGCTGCAGCTGCTGCCCAGCAAGGTGGCTATGAAATTCCAGCAAGATTAAGGACCCTTCATAATCTTGTTATTCAGTATGCTTCCCAAGGTAGATATGAGGTTGCTGTACCTCTTTGTAAACAAGCTCTTGAAGATCTGGAGAAGACTTCAGGTCATGATCATCCTGATGTTGCTACTATGTTGAACATACTGGCTTTGGTGTACAGGTTTGTATACTGATACAGATAAATATCAGTTAAATGAATGGTTAATATTTGGCTACAATCTGTTAATGTTCAGACCAGTATCTTTTGACTTGTATTATTTCCCATTCTCTGTTTTTTATTAAAACCCTCCAGAGGGTTCTGTAATACTTATATATTATAGGATATATAAATATTAGATATTTGTATTCTGTACTTGAAAGTCAAAGAGATTGCTTCATTTTTCTGTGTCTTTGTTTTGGGAGTGCTGTGGGTATTTATTTTTTTGTCTAGTGAGGGGACATGTCTTGATTACCTACTTACAGATAATCTACAGATATAAGTGGGACAGCAGTATACAAGTAGTACATGCTGGTCCTCGACCAGCAAACTAAAGTGACAGGCTCTAAATTTTGACTTCCTGATTTCTGCATGTATTGTCAATTACTTTTCTTTTGTACTAGCATCTTCAGGCCAGTATGGCAGTGAGCTTCATTTTTTACTTTCTTTTCTGAATCCTCACTATTAATTATGACTCTTTAAAATTTAGAGACCAGAACAAGTACAAAGATGCAGCAAATCTCCTGAATGATGCCTTGGCTATCCGTGAAAAGACTTTGGGCAAAGATCATCCAGCGGTTTGTATACATACCATATCATATTTTTAGTTGTGTTTTTCCCTGAATTTTTTCAACTCATTCTAATATTAAACTTAACAGAGAAATTTTTAAGACCTGGCTTATCTCTAAACAGTGCAGGTAGGAGACCACAATACAACATACCTTGTTTTCTCTTAAATACTTAGCCTTGAGCATTATGTTCAGTGCTGTTTCACCACAAATGACTTGCACATACTTGATTTCAGATTGCATGGATTTTCTATGGGAAATTGATTTGGGAAGAAAGATTTTAATTTGCTTACTTAGATCACTTTATTAAACTCGGATTGAAGGTGTACTTCTAATTTGTTTTACTGTTGCTTTTAAATGAAACATAAATCAAGCTTTTGTGCTCAATGTGTAAATATGTAATGTGTAATATTTCTTGCTTCATGTAGTTCATGTGAAGCAGGGCAACTCTCAGTATAGGTATGAGAGGTAACTTTGATCAAGAACAACACAGGAAGAAAATTTATGCACTAAATGAAGTGGATTTCCACTTTTTTCCCCCTACTTTTCCAAGCAGAAGTATTTAATTGTTTATTTTCCTTTCCTCATTTGTGTGTGTATGCATTCCATTATAATTTGCAAATGAAGAAACAATTTCAAGAGGTGTATCCTGTGCCTGTAAAGTTTGAAAACATCAATGCATTGTAGATATGTACTTTTGTCAGATATTTGTATCAGCAAATTCCAGTGTAATTAATGTTTATTTACTTTTGACAGGTGGCAGCAACTCTAAACAATCTTGCAGTACTTTATGGTAAACGGGGAAAGTACAAAGAAGCTGAACCATTGTGTAAGCGAGCTCTGGAAATCAGAGAAAAGGTATGAGAAAAAGAATGCAGCCCTTTTGAATGGATTTTTTTTTTTTATCAGAAAGAGCAAAGTTAACAGCTTTTATGTTTCAGTTCAGTAGATCTGTCAGATAAGCCACAGAGTTAACAATACCCTAGTAGTTAGCAGTGTCTGAAATTCGAAACAGTAGTAAATTCCAGAAGCTGGAGCACTCTGGGTGTATTGTAAATTCTGTATATCATAGTTAACCCTCTTTACCTTTTTCATTCCCATTTGATTTTTCTGTGCCTATGGGGATATGTATTTTAGTCCATGAGACTGAATGCCTGCATCTTCAGATTTCTTTGAAGAATATGCTGCATATAATGTTGTTATAATACTTACAGTATTCCTGTTATGAATTATTCTGCAGAATTTTCAGTTTGTAATAGAAGTAATTTTTATATCTTCCAAATGCAAATTTGCTTGTGTCATCCTTATGTTGAATTGATTAGTAATAAAAACTAATGAGCTTTCTCTAAGTGATTGATTTCTAAATCCTGATATGATGATTGGAGAATATTTTAATACAAAGTACTTCATTTTCAGGTTCTGGGGAAAGATCACCCTGATGTTGCCAAACAGTTGAATAATTTGGCTCTACTGTGCCAGAACCAGGGGAAATATGAGGAGGTTGAATACTACTATCAGAGGGCACTGGAGATTTACCAAACTAAGTTGGGACCAGATGATCCAAATGTTGCAAAAACAAAGAATAACCTGGTAAAAGCCTTTTTCTAAAGTAAATCTAAGTAAAAGTAAAATTTTCTGGTGAATTGAAATGCACATTTATTCAGCATGTGTTGTATTTATTATTTATCAAGCAAAAAAATAGTGTTCTGATATATCTTCTGGGTTCTGATATATCTTCTGGGTGATGCTTTTTTTTTTAGGCATCCTGCTATCTAAAACAGGGCAAATTTAAGCAAGCAGAAACTTTATACAAAGAGATTCTTACTCGTGCTCATGAACGGGAATTTGGCTCTGTAGATGGTAAGAAACAGACTCCCTAGATTTGAATGTACATTTCATGTTCCTAGCTATTATGAAGTAAAATCTGTAGGAAGCTAATTTTATCCTGATTAAAATTGTTGTCTGCTTGAAGTATATTTAAAAAGTGAGATTAAACATTTAATTAAAAACAGTAACATTTAATTCAAAAGTTTTTCATACATGAGGTAGACTTGGCAAGTGTAGGTTTTATGGACTGTTCTTAAGAGTTTAAATTATCTTATGCCCAACCAAAAAAATGTTGGTATTTTCATAGAGGAAGAAAAATTAATGTCACTTCTCAGTCACAGGAAAAAGTCACCACAGGATTCTTAATGATATAAATAAATTGTTAATGTGAACCTTCCAGTAATACATTTAAAGAATGGGGAAGATAGCCTTAAATTGTGAATTATCTTGTACATTGAAGGCATGTGTAGTTTATCAGCTGTAAATCGCTGTGAAGAATTTTCACTGCATTCCGTGACAGTAGCACATGTACCACTTAGTAGATGTCAAAGCAGTTATTACAATAAAAGACAAAACCCAACTTTTCTAGCACAGAACTAGGCATATGACAAATCAATGGCAACATCTACTGACTTCAGAGGTTCTCAGAAGTAAGTGTTTAAGTTCAGATAAGAAAGGAAGACAGAACTGAAAAACTGGAAAAGACTCATGTTTTAATTTTTTCCTGCCTTTAGTGTGGACAGTAAGCTTTTCTGGGCTGGTAATAGTATAATTCCCTGGTTCATAAATTCATTTTAGAAAATCAAGCAATTAGTAATTTGTAGTTTTGTCCTTATATAATGTATTTTCTTCTGTTCCATCAGATGAAAATAAGCCTATTTGGATGCATGCAGAGGAGAGGGAAGAATGCAAAGTAAGGCCACTGTCATAAATATTTTTTTTATATTTATTGATATTTTGATTAAATATTTAAGTTACAAATCAGTTACTCTGTTTCAATATTACTTCTGTTTTAGGGAAAGCAAAAAGATGGCACATCTTTTGGAGAATATGGTGGCTGGTACAAAGCTTGCAAAGTTGACAGGTGGGTAATTTCTTTACAAGACAAACAACATGGCAATACCCAGTACCCAGAAATGTCAAATTAAAGCATGGTTAGAAATGGAACCAAACCAGCTGCTTGCTTAGGACTATAAAAACTATAGTGTTAGAAGTTCAGGCATCAAGACCTGAGCCAGGTTTCAGGACCACAGCAGCGTTTTTCAAGTTCTGAGGCTTTTAATCTGGGCTGATTAGATATAGTAAGTGACATAAAAATTCACCAGTTCTTGGCAGTCCTTCACATGGAAGCATAGGTCACCTTTGATGGGCACACATGCTCTTCCTGCCCCAAAGGGACCTCTGGACAGAACCAGAAGCATTTGAATTCTTGCCTTTGGCAATCAGCAGAACATCTGTACTGTTAAAAACAGCTTTTTGCTCAATCCTGAGCTCTGGATGCAGTGCATTTTGTGGGTTTGTTTTTCACATAGTAGTTCATTCTAGTGCATGAGGAAATCTTTTCTCTGCTGTCACTGGAGCAAAACTTCACACAACAGAACTGTCACTGAGCTAATTCTCATTGTGTTGTTGAAACAAAAATGCTTGTTGGAGAGTGAGACTTGTTAATGGAATGTGTGGGTTTTGGTTGTTTTTTTTTCTTTATTGTTCAAGTGTACTTTGAATACATAGAAACTTCAAATAGGTATTAAGTAAAAGCTGAGGAAAGGAACTGTTCATTTGTTTTGTAACATGCTACAGTAATGATAACTGTGTATATGAGCAGAAATTATCTGGAAGCTTCACAGTTATTCAGTTGGATGCACTCAGAGTTGTATTTTCACCTTGAGATGCACCTGAAAAATGCAAGGATGTAGCACTCCAGTTTTCTCAAGTCTAGAGGCTAGTTCCAGTTTCAGGGCTGTTGACTAATTGTAGTATGAATTGTTAATGCACTTTGAAGGGTGTTAACAGGTTTTTCCTTGTACATGAAGTACACTGTAGTATATTTAAAGCGATATTTACTGTATAATTACAAAAAATATAAGTACTATATTAATGTAAGTTTTTGTTAGTTGTAAATTGAGAGGTTGAGTGAGTGTGTGTGTATATATATATATAAAAAAAATTATATATATTTATACATATACACACTTCTTTTTTTGTCTTTAAATAGCCCAACAGTAACAACTACCTTAAAGAACCTTGGGGCACTCTACAGAAGACAGGGCAAATTTGAAGCTGCTGAAACATTAGAAGAGGCAGCAATGAGATCTCGTAAACAGGCAAGTATGAAAGTTCACCTTGATATTTCCACATTGTGGTTGTGCAGATCTTGAACTTCAATATCTATTGGTTATGCAGAATCTGTAAACTTTTAGCTGTTCACTGTCTAGTGCCTGGTGTCACCCTCTAGTTTTGAGTGTGAACTGGTGATAAACTGATGCCATCTTAACATACGCAGGCTGGCTCATTGCTCAGGCAGTAGCACCATGTATCAGAGACACGATTCAAACTGGGTTGAAATCGTGAAAAATAGAATAGCAGAAAACACTGTGTTTTAATAGGAGGACTCAGTTGTGCATCCTGGGGGAAAAGCTGTAGCTAGGGCAAAATGGAGAACTTCTGTTGATCATCTCTTTGGCTGGTAATACTTTTCTGCTTGTAATAAGGAGCTGTCAAACTTAAAAATGTGTTGTTTCTGCTTGCAACTGACTGACTGGTGCAGACCTTCAGGAGATCATTCTAAATTTATCAGTTTCTATTTCGGTTACTTCTGGGATGGATACTGCAGTTTCAGGGAGGGACTGTTTTTCTTTTAACATGGAGAAGTTCTGTGCTGGCTCAAGTCTGCAGTTCAGTTAACCCTTTCTCAGTCTTAGAAAGTGAGAGTTTGGTTTTGTTGGAGTTTTCTTGACTTTTGATTTTTCCTTTCTCTGCTGGATAATTTGATGCAATTTTTTAGTATCAACAGATATAACCAGGATAAATAGACATAATAGTAACAAGAAGACTGGAATAAGACTTAGCTGTAGTTATGTTTGTTTCCTTTTCTATATTATGAAAATAATGCAGAGCACCAACTTCTCAAGTCTGAATTTTTACTGGGAAGCTTAGAATTGATTATTTATGAATTAAGAATGGTATTGGAGAAGTCTGTTTTAGAGAACTGTTTAATCAAGCCACTTGTGGCTTGTTGGTGCCACTGGAAAAACTTCCTTTTCTCAATTTTCCATAAAGCCTGCTGGAGGCTTGATGCTGCTACTTTATTTTTATTAAGTATGCTTCAGATTTTCATTGTTGCAATGTCTTTATCCATAATATCACATTACATACAGCACTAGATTTGGAGATGTAGGAAAAAATACTGCCTTACTAGCAGCATTTTAGTGCTACCTTTCTGTTCTAGGTCATTAAAGTAAAGGACAGACAGGGTTAACTCTGTTTCACTTTTGAGCTAAAAGCAAAAAAGGGTTTTGTTCCCAACGGTGGAAAGACATCAGTTTTCTGCAGCTCTGTTCTCCTTCACACATTTTGTTTGCGTTGGCTGCTGGGATGTGAATACTTGGTATTTGAAGACCAGTGGAGTTCTTTGTCCTTTGTCTTTCATGACAGAATTGAACAAACTGGGGAAATGCAGCTCTCTGTCCCTTCACTATTTTTTCTGCTTTTTTTAACATGTGAGTTAAGTGAGAGATGATAGCTTTTGAAGAGAGATCAGAGTGTATTTTGTGCTACCTTGCCTTCTTAGTGGTGACTTTAAATTGTTTAATGCTTTTTGTGTTCTGTGCTGCTAAAGGGATTGGTGCAAAAGCCATTTTGAGCCTATGCTTCTCTACTGCCTTAGAACTCCAGCCACTTTTCTGCACCATACAGCTACATGGAAGGGAAAGTATATGGTCATTGTGTGTTGGTTTCACTCTTCCTTGTGTGCAGAATTCCCTTAGGGAGGGCTGTTGTGCTCTTCAGTTAGTAGAAGGCAGGTGTGTGGGAACCAAGAACCTGATTTCTTAATGCCACTAAACCAACTTACATTCTTATTCCTGCAGTTTTAAGTAGAATTCTGGCGTGGTTTTCACTTTCTTTGTATGGTGGTAAATTTTATGGATATGTCTATGGATTCCCCTGATGGATTTTCTGCTAATGCTGTGCAGTGAAAGATGCAGGGTATTTTCTAATATGTAAAGCATTGATCTGGAAGCTCTTCCTCTCAGCAAATACATTTTGTGATGTGGAGTATGTTTATTATGAAGAAAAGCAAACTGAAAATAAGTACGATTTGTACATTGTGACTTTCAAGTTTCTGTATTAAAGATTTTGCCTTTATTTTTACTGCAGGGTTTTCAGAGAAAATATTATAGCACTTTCAAGATATTTAAAGGCTTATTTGGTAATTGGTGGGCATTCTTTAGCACAGACATGTTATTGACCATATATTTAGTCTGTTCGCTTCAAAGCTTATTTTCTATTTGATTTCTTTCTATAGAATAAATGATAATACTGTGCCAAGTGTAATAGATCAGTATTGTTTAATAAAACAACCTGTATCACAGGTATTACACATTCAGACACCTGCAACATTCTTTCCAAAGAAGGTGAATACTGAATACTGCATCATTCCATTGGTGGAAAACTGTGAGAGTTGTATTGATTGTTCATGATCATTGCTTAAATATTGAGCTGGTGGCCAGATGTCACTAACAGTGAGGCTTTGACAAATGGTAGGGAAGGAAGAAAAGAATGGCAAATCCTTAAATTCTTCAACTACCAGTCTGTCTGTCCTCTGTATGCTGTGTTGATTCCTGCAGTTTATAAAGGGTAACTCAGCTGCTCTTTAAAAGCAGAACTGGAAGTGATGGAGTTACAGCTTTGTTTGACTTCTTGATACAGTTGTTGTGTGTAAGTTGTATATTAATACATCTTGTCATGAAAGTAAAACCTTTTTGCATTTTATCTCATTCTCAGGGTCTTGACAATGTTCACAAACAGAGAGTTGCTGAAGTGCTGAATGATCCTGAGAGCATAGAAAAAAGGCGAAGCCGAGAAAGCCTCAATGTTGATGTGGTAAAGTACGAGAGTGGTCCTGACGGAGGCGAGGAAGTGAGTATGAGCGTAGAATGGAACGGGGTAAGTACAGTACACAGTTTAAGAAAGTAGCCTAGATAAATTGTCACTGTAACAAATATGGTTGCCCAGTCACCACCACTGTTTTCAGTAGTTTCTTAGTTGATGCCTTTTATATTTTTTCATTTTGCAGAACCAATTAAGAAATTAAAAATAACATTATGTTTATCATGACTTAATGTAAAGAAATTTGTTTTTTTTTTTAAATTTCAAAACTTCCTTTCTCTTGTTGTCCTGATGGTGAAAATTCTTCAAGGATCCCACGCAGTTGTATTTAACTCTATTTAATGCTGATTGAGTGTCCTGGTTATGGTCTGGTGTACAATTGCTTGTCAGTGGTTTCTTTTTACTGGTAGAAATATTCTGGCAATTAACTTATTTTTGCTTTTGTCCTTTTGATGCCATATTTGCAAGTATTTTAAATGTTTCATGAAAATACTGCATCTGTTGGAATCACAAAGAACATTTGCCTTGGAGATGTATTAAGTGTTGAGAGTAAATTTAAGTGATCCATTTAATACTAAAATAATTCCAATCCTCTTCTTCCAGAGGAAAGAACATAGCTTTTCAAGGTGCTATACAATCCACTTTAGGAGGCAGTGCCATCAAATAACAATGTAATAGTAGCTTCACATTTCTTAAGTGAACTATATTAATATCACTTTTTGACTGGAGAATTTTACAAAATTCCATTTTGTTTCCTGTATATTGGCTTCACTGTATAACACTGATTGTCCTAAAGTGAAAACATGTATATAATATGATTAAATATGCATTTTTCTAACCACCGTTCTCCTTTAATTTGAAAGACAGTGCAAGCTTTCAGTTTTTCATCTGCCTTATGTAGTTGTTTACTTTTGTCACCATCTTTCCCATGCTTTATCCCATTGCCAGCAATGGGATATATATTGCACTGTTAACTAACACCCAGCTGCAGTTATGCTGAATATTTTCTGTTATATTATAAAAGTGGTGTTGCCTGCTTTTGCTGTATGGGAGGGAAGTAGCCTACTTTGCAGTATGGAGTGTTCTAGTGTTCTTGTGTTCTGAAGTTCTATTTCTCTTACAATAGCAATCTTTTTTTTTTAGACACCTTTAGGAAACACACAGTGCTTTAGTCTTAAAGGAGAATGTTCTTTCCATCTTTGCTTTTGTTTCATTACTGTTCTCTTGGCATTGGTGTTCTCAGTGCCAAGGCAGTCAATCAGCATCTATTGTGAATAATACTGCATCATTAATAAAGCCAAAATAAGGTTGAATAACTCTTTTTTTTAATTCTCATTTTGCCCATTCAGCATTAGAACTGTGTACTGTACTCCTCCCTTAATTTCACTGTACTTTGCATGACTATATGTTCTAAATGAATTAAACTTTTTTCTGTTATTGGCATTAATTGAACAAGCATGCAGGTTTTGTATTGAAAGGGCCTTCTGTGGAAAAGTGATAGACAGTATTTCTAGGTCAATATTTGCATCAAACTTGGTGATCAGATCAGTTGATCTGAAAACCTAAATTTTTTACCTTAGGACAAACAAAGTTTGCATTTTCAGTGTGCTGAAGTGGCATTGTGTTATTCTTGTCTTGGTTATTTCTTCTTTCCCCTCTTAGGGAAGGTATTTGCATTACATGTTTTACCTAAAGTGGGCAACTCTCTCTCCCTCTACCCTTGTAGTGTTTCTGTCTCAGTGCTGTTCTTCCCCCTACTCTATATCATGTAGGTTTTTTTACCCTCTTGTGTTCCCTCCAGACAAAATATCCTGATTCATAAAGCACAGCAATATTTTTTGCTCCTATGTGCAGAGCCTGAAGAGGGGTCTGCTTCCTCTGTTTATTTCCTTCTGAAGTGGTCAAGCTGATTTACATGCTTGGCTGTCAGAGAGAATAGGTGGAGTGTGTAAAACAACTAATGTAAAAAAGAATCTTGTTGAAAGAGCTCTTGTCTTTGACTTCCATACGTAGCAGAATCCATTTTAAGCATTATAGGATTTGGTGTAATGTCTTGTACTCTTACAAAAATAATTGAAATATTTATAAAACTAAATCTGCCATTAATGATTAAAGCAGATACATTTAGTGAGATGTATAGTACATGTTTCTTATAATGCCTATTCCTTAAAGTTAACACAAGGTACTTGAAAATGAAGATAAATACTCAGTCTTAAAAATTCAAAGTAGAAATCCCAAAATCTCTGTTCCTTATTATATTTGCATATTAAAAACAACAGTGGGTATCTGTAATTGGCATTTTATAAATTGAGGTTGCAGCTACTTGCAGGGCAGAGGAAAATCTTGGTGATGTGATAGTGCCTCATTTAAGATAATGTTCTTAGTGTGAGGAGTGTCATTTCTTACTCTAACCCATATGCTTCAAAAAGATAAGCTTTGAGGCACATAAATCGGCTTTGAGGTGTGAAGTGAAAGCAGTAAATTTCACTCCTGTAGACTTGCTGATAAGAGTTGCTCTTTTTTAGTGGGAAGTGTCAGAGAGTCAGAAAGATGTTGTAGCAGTCCAGTAGAGAGTACAGGAGATGATGGTGATGGAGAGCTATAAGCAACAGTAATAAGGTGATTTTCATTCTGAGGGACATGAAAATTGACAGTTAAGTTTTGCCACAGAAAGGGTATCTTCTGTGGTATTTTTTTTCTTGCTTATGCTGGATTTAGGATTTTTTTTTTATCCTGAACTTATCTTTTAATGGTGTTTTGTCAGTCATGCAGTCAGTGTTTAACTTGGGAGTCTGATGTTTTTATTTCAGAGCTGAAGTACCCAGAAGCCTGTCTGCTCATTCTTAATGTGCTACTTAGCAAATGTAAATAGTTGGTTAGTATTTGATCTTATAATCACTTAGAGCAAGGGATTTTGCCATTTCTAAGAATAATTTTAATTATTCCAGCTGCTGTATGTAAAAGCTCTCAAAACAGTGATGCTAAAACCATCAGTAATGGTCTCTGCACTTACACAGAGGTAAAAAGTGTCTAAATTGATCCACAGCTTATTTTTAAAGATGGATTCTTTCAGCTGTCTCACTGATTAGGGAAAAGAGAGAAATTTCCACTTAGATTATACATATATACACAGACCCATTCTCTAAAAAATACTCAAACTGAATTGAGACAGGTCAATTGGTTTCTGGTTCCTTAAAGGAATGAGCAGAATTTTGTCTGGAGGGCTGGGGAACGGCCTCTTTCTTCTTGCAGTTTTGTTTAGAGGAAAATCCCTGGCAGAAGTTAAAGCTGAAATGAATGCACCATGCTCTGTTCCTTTGTTCCTTTTTTTTCTGTTGTTGTTGTTGTTTTTTTCCAGTCTTTATTTTTACTTTTTCATTAATGTCAGCCAAAAAAAAAATCTTTTGTTTGTTTACAAAATGTAATCCCTTCCTAAAGGCGTTTTGTATTTTATGCAAATGCTAACTTAATACCCAGCATCATCATTCATGCTTTTTTATAACTTTCATGTTAGTGATAAATAATAGGTGAAACTGTATAAGGATGTACTGGTAAGTGCAAGGTCCTGCACTTTATATTTAAGGGCAGTCCAAATACTTACTTCAGAAAATAATATTTTCAATGTGACCTAGAAATACTGTAACCACAGCTGTTCAAAATTGAAAACTGTTGAAGTTTTCCCAACAGTTTCATTCAGTTTTTCTCTCTCCATTTCTGACAGGCCTAGATGCCTTTTGTGATTCTTAAACTGTCTCCTGCATGACGGGCGTGCACCATCTTCAAGCTTTAACTTCTCTCTTCAGTACTGACTGCTGTGTTTTAGCAAACCCCTTAAGATTCTTGTCAGAGCTACACTTCCCTGTAAACTGGCCATTCCTTCAGTGCTGGTGTCTTTTTTTTTGGTTTTTCTATTAATGTACATGTGTAGCTTTGCCAGATATGTATCTAGTCACACAAAATGTTATTACAACCATTTGCTGTGTAATACATTAATTAAAAAAAAAACAACTTATCAATGAACTTTATAAGTAGCTGTTCACTATGGAAAAAAGGTAGTTAAAAGTATCACACAAGGTATTATTGAAATGGCATGATGGTGATCTATACAGGAGAAAACCAACAAAACCCGTAACAGTAAGGCATGTTCTCCAAGTGCTTTAAAATGTATTTAGAGACCTATTACGTGGTTAACATCAATATGGAACTCTGGATGTCTTCGCTTATGATTATTCTAAAGTAGCATTGCTGTTTAGTCTTTGTGTGAGATTTTGGCAGTTATGCTTTTCTCTACTAATCTTGGTGTTCAGTGATTTGTGTATTCGTCTTTCTAACTTCTAATAAACTCACTCCAACTCAGGTGTCTGTCTGCTTAGTAGTACTTCACTTTCTTCTTCTACAGTTCTTCTTTCATAATCACACAGGATTTCTATGCAGTAGGAGGTGGTCAATTCTAATCTTACTAAAACGCTGGGTTTGGTTGTTGTTTTTTCGATAGTAGAATGTTTAAAAATAAATTGTGGTCAGATTTTTCTTTGGATCAGCACAGCAGTGTAAAACATGAACAGTGTATGAAAAATCTGTCATGTTTTGCATTTTCTGTGGTGAAAATTAAGCGTAGGAATTCATACACGTTTCTGATCAGAAATATTTTTGCTTAAGGACTTCAGGATTTTTCCGAATCATGTAGATGTTTAGGAAAAATAAGAATTTTTTTTCTTGGATTCTGACAGAATGCTTTTGCTTGGACCCTGTACTCTGTTAACCTCAGTGGGCTCATATGAAGTGGTAACATGGTGATGGTGAATTGTTTGACTACTGTAGTGGGGTTTTATTTATTATTATCAATCATGGCTTGAGCATGTCTTCAAATTTTGGAAAGCTTTGTTACAGTTTGGAAGGAACCCGTTTGTTTTGGTAGAGTTATAGATATATAACAGTCTGTGTTTAGGTAATTGTACCAAGTATGTATTAATAGCAATTTAAACAATTTTTTTCAATGAAATGTTTTTGAGCTAGGTTTGGGGGTGGGGGGTGACAACCTCTTGCCCTTTCACATTTGTTCAATTTCTTTCAGGATGGCACTGGATCTTTAAAACGCAGTGGTTCCTTTAGCAAGCTTCGTGCTTCCATTAGACGCAGCAGTGAGAAGCTGGTTAGAAAGCTGAAGGGAGGAAGTTCACGAGACAGTGAACCAAAGAATCCAGGGTAATTATCTATTCTTAGCTGTGCTGGTGTGCCCTCCTTCTTTGCCCCCCACTGTAGCCTAGTTCAGTACCTAGGGCAGTGTTTTCTTCTCTGCTTAGCTAACTTTGTATCATGTAGATCTGTATCTTAAAGAAAAAAAATTTTCTTAAACTTCTAATGAAAGTTCTGTAACACCTAAGGGATTATATTTACTTTCAAAAGTTAATTTTAACAGTGCTTTTTCCCCTTTTTACTGCTTTAGCCTCATAGAATTATTGGTAAATGTTAGTTACCTTCAAAATTCTCCTTTTCAAAGAGTAGTGAAGAATAATTAACGTTATTGATTTTTACAACAAAAGCTTGAAAACACTAAACTCAGCTAGCATCCTTGAATTGCTTAATGTCTTGATATATTCTTGATACAGCTTTATTTATTGCTGTAGGTATAAAGACAATTTTGCTGACTTGAGTCCTTCTCAGTTGCTATTTTCAGAAAATCCTGACTTTAGTCAGGGGAAAGTGTTGAAAAAAATCAGCCAAGTTGTGCATCTCTAACATTTTGGCCTTGGTGAAGTCAGTGGTAAAAATCAAAATTCTAGTGAATCTGATTTCTAACTCTTTCCTGTTTACCTTATGACTATGGATTTTGATGGATGGATGTAGTATTTAATAGATGCATAAAAACATGCATCATTTATTGGCTGCTGCAGAGAAGTTGAATTAAATGTACCACTCTTTTTCATACTGGAACTCAAACGTGCTCCCTTTTACTTCCAACATAATTGCAATCAGTTTTGCAAGGATTTTTCCCCTGGCTGTGGGAAACTTGAACTCGGTTAACAGGAAACTGTATGACAATGTGAATTTGGACTCAGGCTTTAAAACAGTTAAATTGGAGAAGTTGGATTAACTTCTGGTGGAGCAACTGCATCTATGAGTTATAGAATAGATGATGATGGTCATATCCGATGCAGTATCTAGAGGCAGGGTCTCCATGTGTTTTTCTAAGTGTTCCAATGAAGTTTTGCCTTCCTGTTATGTGGCTGTACAACACTGCACAGCAGCAATACAGGTAAAATTCTCTTCCTCCCCTATCTGTTTCAGATTCAGGCTGAGCTGATCCTTACAGTTGTTAATTAAAATTCCAGTCTCAAGCTGCCTGAGATTTGATGTTGAGGGCACTGAATCAAATTCATGGTCAAAAATCCCTTAGCATGTATTGAAACATCATTAGGAAGTGCCCCTGAGATGGTAGATTGGAATAAACTGTAAAAATCATGCAATTAGAAGGAAATATGTAAATGCTATATGGAAAACAAGCAAATGCAAGCCAAAATAGAATAAAAGGGATTTCTTCCTTTCTCTCCAGTGTTAGCATTTTATTTTAAGTTAGCATTTTCATATATTGATTTTTTTTTTTTCCTATCCAGTTCTGTCTAGATCTCATACACCATAGTTCAGGTATATTCTCAGACAAATAGATGCATATATTCATAGCTAATTTTGCATTTTCTCCTTAGTTTTGTGAAAGGCTTTCAGTTTCTTAAAAGCCAAAAATATTATTTGTTCTCTGTCATAAATACAGCTAACTCTCTCTGCTGGGAAAGTAACTCTGTGCCTATAGGTATAGAAAATTATGCTTATATATAACTGAAGACATTTTGCTTTGCAGTGTCCTGCAAGAACTCCTCTGTCTCTTATTGTCTGCACTTAAGTAGTGTTACTTGACCAATACAGAAGTAGGCTACCCACATATAATTATGTTGTAGAGTCTGTATAACCAGATAAGATTTCCACAAATACAGACTTCATTGTGAAAAAAATGTGAAAACAAATTGCTTTTCTGAGAAAATACTCTTTTCAGACATCACTGCAGTTCTCAAAGAATAATTTGTTCTTAAAACTTGCAATAAGCTATTATGTTGGCAGGCTTTTATGTAAATATATATGTTGAGTAAGATAATAAATTCTACAATTTCTGTTCTTGTAAGATAGACATTTTAATTCTAATTTGTATTTGCATTTGTTACTAAGACCAGCTAAAGTTTCCTGGTATTGAACAGCACCTTTATCAATAATGAAGCATAGCTGTACATATTGATATTCCAAGAAGTAATTTTACTTAATTTTCTGAAGAAGCTTCAGTAAATAGTTACTTTTTTTTTTCTGCTTCTGATTTTAATAAAAGGGACGTAGTGTTTATTATGCAAACCTTTGGGTTTTAGAGTGCTTACTAGGTGGATATTGCAATACTGTCACACCATACATATAAATAATTTTTGCTATGGAGTCACTATTCTAGGTAGAAGACTTAGGTGCCTCCCTCCTTACCAGTTCACCTCTGCATTCCCTGCCTGTGTCTCTGTGAAGACTTTATATTGAAATAGATTTACCCCTGTTGCTTATACTGTCTGTCTGTAAATAGTAATGGGCAGTGCTGGTGTGACTTTTGAAGCACAAAAATTCAAATACAAGTACACTAATATCACAGCATGAAAGAAAGACTTAGTTCTCATTTTGTTGCTTGATACAGCAGGTTGAAGAGAATAAAGTGGAAAACTCAACAGGGAAATTATTTCTTTTAAAAAGTGCAGAAAGCCTTTTTGACAAAGAACAAATCCCTTAAGAACTGTTCTTTGAAACATACAATACTGGAAGCATGGTATAATGCTGTCTTTATACAATTTCAGAATTAAGTTCTGTAATAATTTAATTTTGCTGATTAATGTTAGGTTTGATTTTTCTTCCTTTTAAAGTGTTGACTGTGCAACAGAACAGTTAAGATTTGTAATTTAAAGGAAAAAACCCCAAACAACACATTTTTCATTACTTTTGCCCTCGAATAACTGCATGCTGTATGCGCAGTCATCTTTCCAACATGGAGGGAATTAAAAGTGTGTTTGCCAGACTAAAGGTCTTAAATATGTTGATTTAAAAAACAACAAAAAAAAATAACTCACAAGCAAACCAGTATCTCATGTGAGTGAGTTTTTTTTTACTTGATGCTTCAACAAGAACCAAATGTTTACTGGTGGATTTTTAAATTTCCCTGGAGTGTTTTTCATAAACCTTTATGCTCTTTTGGGGAGCTTTATGTAATGTTTTGTTTGTGTTTTACAGATTAACTTTTACTTCCATATATAACCTCTGTTGTACATGTTTCCTTGAATAAATGATAGGTGTATACCATGCATGAGTCCTTGCTTTGTTGTTGCTAACACTAAGGGCAAATATTTTAAATTGTGTCCATTGTAGTTTTTGAAAAGTACAGATTTAATGCTAGGAAAACTGGGTAGGCCTGTGTGGTGTGGCAGCTGTTGCCTGTGTTTGGTAGTGTTTTGGCTCCTTATTCTGCTAAGCCTTTGCTTTCTCAGAGCATTTAAAACTTGTGCTTGACTTTGACTGTTAGTAGTCTTAGGAGAAAGAAAAACTGGTTAATATCTAGTGTGATCTGTATGGATAAACCTTTCCATCTTCTTGGAAGGCACTGGAAACTGCATTGGCTGTTTGTCTAACAATGTAGGCAGCACTGCAGGATTAAGACCTCTTTGTCTTCTTAACAGTTCATCAGATATGTCTTCAAAGCCCTCATGTAGTATTTATGAACTGTTCAAAGAGCTAGTGAAAAATCAAGTCAAACAGTACACAGAGTGATACACAGACACTTTGGGGTAAAGGGCATCAGACATTCATGTGGTACACAGTTTGATGATGGGAAGCTTCATAGCATCATAGAATGGTTTGGGTTGGAAGGGACCTTAAAGATCATCTAGTTCCAACCCCCCTGCATGGGCAGGGACAATGTTCAGGCTAATCTTGAATTTTATTACATACACTAAAATATTTTTATTACATTTTGCATATGTTTGAGAAATTTAGGTAAATTATTAATTCTCATCTCAAACACTAGTAGGTATTACATTTAATTCAGTGCTATTTTGACTGTCAGCTGCTATGTAGGTGACTAATTTTTTTTCCTTGTCTGATGCTTTCAATACAACATTCTATCCTCATTGTTACCATGGCTCAGAGCATTGCAGTCAGAAGCACAACCAAACTTAATAGCAGCAACCATCATGTTTCCCATCACTTTGAAGTGTTTAAAATGAAATGCTTTTTGAAATTTATTCTAAAAAGTTACCTAGGTGAGGCAGAAAGTACTAATGTTTGTTGTAGTTTTCCTAAGTTAAATGCTGTCTAGGTGAGGAACTTATTTTTGTTCCACATCTTTTTCCTAAACTGTCTGAATGTTTTGATGCTATTGTAAGAAGGTGCATAAAATTGAAACAGAAAATCAGTTAATTAAAAATCAATGCTAAGCCAGTGTATTAATTTCTAACGTTTTAAAAATCGAAATTTTGAGTTGAAATTAAATCAGTTGCCTGAAGTGTTTAAGATCTTGTAATTTAAATTTTTTTAAAAATATGTAATTTAGAACCAAATATGAACATATTCTAAGCTACCCTAAAGGGTGTCCCTCAGATTAGTTTTGGGGCATTGTTCAAAATCCTTCAACTGTGCATTGCTCATTGTTGTACTTGTGTTGTTAGAGCTGTTTTCAGCCATTCTGATTGGTTTATCCTTGCATGTTCACTGTCCTGGTTGCAGCATGAAGCGTGCCAGTTCTCTGAATGTTCTTAACATGGGTGGCAAGGCTACTGAAGATCATTTTCAAGTAAGAAGCCCTACAATATTCTTACAAAAATAAGTATCATTAGTAGGGTTTGGGATAAAAAGAATATGAAAAAAAAAATCAAGTAATTAAATTAATTAAATCCAGTGATTAAGATCCTACCTTAGTAAAATGTTTGAAGTGTATGCTTAAGGCATCATTCTGTAACGCTTTTGTAAATTATGCTTAATTTTAAGCAAGTGCTTAAGTCCAACCAGTAAAAAGCATTGGTTTTATGGTGCCAAGCAGTCCCTGCCTTCGGACTTTAACTATTACAGTGGATATGAAACTTATGGAATCTTATGTTCTTGTAAATGCTGCTTAAAAATACAAGAACACCTAAAGCCCACTTAAGCCTTTTTTTACTTCAGTCCCTTTAGTGCAAAGGGCCCAGTTATGTTGTTTTCTGTATGTTTTCAGATTCTTGTACATGCAGCCAGAGTTGTTTCTAAGGTTTAACAGGAGCAGTCTCTAGCAGCTTGTCTGATCTGTGTTTTGCTTCTGCTAACATGAAACCTGAAGTGTATGTGGCGTGCCTGATTGCTGCTTCCCAGTTCCTGTTTTTATCTAATAAAGCACTGGTTCTTACCTTGTCAAAGAAGCTGGCAGCATTCCACCTTCTAAACACTGTTTGTGTTCCACTAACACAGTAACTGTAACTAATTTTAGGAAGATAAAATTGCTTCTTTACTAACAAAACTGTCCTAAAGCAGCAAAAAGCCCAAACTATATAGCTCTTATTTGACTTTTGAGTGGTGTAAAGGTGTCTTAGCTTTATTTTCTCTAATGAATATAGTGCAGATTTTCCTGTGGTGTGAGATGTATGCAAAACTTCATTCAGCCAAAAAAAAAATAATTCAGGGTCGAGCATAATTCTTTGCAGCAACAGTGGCACGGTTTTGAAATGCCATGTCCTAGGTGCCCCTAAACTGTAACCTTTGTTTGGAACTGATGTGACTTCAGAAGAGAAACTTACTGCTCTTCAGTTCCCACTTCTTGTGAGCTTTTGTCCTAGACAGTAATTCCCATTGATGGGCTCTTGCATTACTGGTAAGACAGAGGTCAGGGCTGTAAAGGGTGGGTGTGTATATATATATATATATGTATCAGATCTTTTCAGTATTGCTACTTAAAGTTCAGGAAAGTTTATTAAGTAGGCAAGAGTGTCCCCCTACCCACCATGAGCAAGGACAGTTCCGTAGTTCCATGTATTTGTTCCTGTTTGTTAGAACCAGTGATACTGTTTATTTACTTGCACTGTCTGGACATCTGCTTAATTTGTTTGTCTTTTTCCCCTTCACACAGGAGCGAAATAATTGTCTGACAGATTCAAGAGCTCTGAGTGTCAGTCAAACTGATTTGGTGCATTGAGATTCTTGGACAGAAGCTAGCTAATATTCCTGTGTGAATAAAGAAGCACTGAGACCTTCAAAGCTTTGGTTCCTCATCATTACGTATAGGAACACCTAGTTTGTAGATTTTGTTGGTTTTGTTCCCAGTGGACTGCTGTTTTTACTTTTCTAAATAGGGACAATTCAAACAAAGAACTAGTGGATATTTTCTTCTGAAGGAAAACTATAGAGATACATACTGCTCATTGCACTGCTCCCATTAATACTACTAAAATCGATTTCTTTGGTAGATCTGAATATTCCAACAGCCAAAAGAAAGCAAAAAATATGAACATATTTAAAGCATACCAAAATGCAAAGATGTTTGAAAATGAAGGCAAAATTAAACGTATAGCAATAAATATATACAGTGCTGGACTGAGAGAAGGATAAATTTATGTGCATTACTGTATAGATTCAAATGGAGCATTCTATATTTGTGGGGCTCTCCTTTGCACCACTGGTTAGTGTAATGTTAGGAACCTTAGCTGGCAAAACAGCACTTAGACACGGCTTACTTAACCACTAGATTGAGCTATTCAATTTTACAGAGGAGATGGCTGGGGTTACATGATATGTAGATAGCATAAATAGCAATAGCTGTGACCATAACTTTGATACTTGCTGACACACATCTTAGGGCACAATAATCAGTGGATGGTTTATGATGGTCAGGAGAAACGGAAAATGTTTTGACCTTTACCTTGTCTGGTTGAAGAAGTTTTGGACTGCAGCAGTCCCAGAGCAGCTGATCTTGCTCTTAGGGAAACGTCACGCCTCAGGTTGACTTTCTTGCTTTGTTCACTGGAATTCACAATCTGATTCTCTGTATGCTGAAAGTGCTTCAACGCTTCCTTACGCTGATCCCAAATCTTCATTGTACCTGATGACAGCAGATGCTGGCAGCTACGTGCTAGGCTGTTACACTGTGGAGTAGCTGCTCTGCAAAGGACCACGTGAATCCTAAGGGCTCCACTGGAAGCACCAGATGGCTGTAAGTGGTGACCAACTCTTTAGACCACTCATCCATATCAAATGGTTATTAGATATGCTGGTGGAACTAAATACATATGTTTTAAGTGTTTCATAGACACTAGTATTTCCTTCTGCTTTTCTGTAAAGCTTGTAATTTTGTTCATCTTTTTGTAAAAATTCGTACTTGTGAAGTTGGATGAGACAGTAAAAAAAAAACAACAACCAGTGTGTGTAGAAATGTATTTGGGGTCATAGTTCTTAGTTGGAAGATGTCGAACAAAATTAACTTTGGGAAAAGCTGGAATATTCATACAAGGTTAATGCCAACTGAAGGAGGTGAAATGTACAGACATAAGCAACTTCTAGTATATGAACAGGCTGTGAAAAGTCGTTAGAATTAGTACTTCATAGAAGTATTTGACTGGTTTTGCATCTCGTTTTCAGTTGGTTACAATAACCGATGCAAGATGTTGTATATATAATGCACTTAACTATGTTTACCAGGAGGTACCTTATTAGCATCTCTCTAAGGAAGCTGCATATGGTATGCCTGCTAGAAAGACAGTTTAGAAATGGTGAGATACAATGCTGCTAATATGTAGGAGTTTTAGCACAGAGTAGTGCAATTCATTAATGAACTTGAGCAACAACAGTGTTGTTCAGTTACCTTAACAATATATGCTCATAATGTAGACTCTTGAGTTTTAATCTTTTTATTAAGAGCTTTTTATATTAAAAAATACATAATATATTTACACGTTTTCCCCTAAAGCAGATCATGTTATATGCACCCACTGGTGAGTTCAGTTCTCTGCACAGAGCCAGGCTTTGCACAAGGAACTGTGTGTGCACCAGGCTGCCAAGCTGAAGGTGTCTGTGTCCAACCACTTGGCAGACACGGGGGGACAGCAGGAGAGGGGCCTGGCAATTGCAGGCAGCTGCAGCAGCCACCATTCCTTGGTGTCACCTGGCCCTGCCTCTGGATAATCTCCCTGCAAACACCCCTTGCAGTCATCCTGGTTCACAGCAGCTGCTGCTGTCACATCTGGCTGCTCAGCAGGTCTCCTGCTCACAGCTCCAAGTTCATGTTTTGCTTGTAGACCATTACAAAAGTCTGACTTCTGAAAAGCCCCACAAAACCTGTTCAGACAGAGAGCTGACTCTGGTAATAAAGAATTAGTTAAAAAGGAATTGAAGAATGTGTTTTTACATTCAACTTTCAACTCTGAAGGAAAATTAATTTTGCAGCTTCTGCAACTTGTGTAAATAGTAGTATTTAACCATGCAAGATGATAATGTACATTAAGTTTTTTAAAATGCAAGACCATGGTGTGTTGATGGTGACAGTGAGGAAACTTTCTTGTTCAGGATCTTACTCTTGGTGGCATTACTAGTACTGTGCTTTTGAATGTTTTAAACCTTTAAAAAGTGGTTTGGTTGTGAAGCATATCAAGCAACTCATGTATTTAAAAGGTTAATTGTTTTTCAGAAAAGAAAACAACTTCAAGACTTAGCTAATCCATAAATCCCCAAGAATGATAGTCAAGTCCTTACAGTTATAAGACAGTGAACTATTTGCAGTTTAAGAAGAAATTGTAAAGTACAGAAGGTTAAGTTCAGCATTCTTTGTGTTTGAATCATCAGTGGATTACTGTCAGGACATGGTTTGTATACACAAGTTTCAGGTGGGCTTCTCAGTTTGCTTTTATATAAGACTTTCTGAATTTAATCTGTTCTAGCCGTAGATGACAGCCTGGATTATAATTCAGAATAACCAATTGTGTGATTCTTGTACATCTTCAGTACCAAGCTAAGTCAACAGCTCTGATGAAACAGAAAAGAACAAAAGGCCTTCGAAATTGACAGACACCTTGGCAGTGCTGTTGTGTTTATAATCTGGCTGGTTTGTCCTTGCCCAAAATTGTAAGGGTGAACTTCATTAACCCCATAATGAGGGCTCTGGGTCAGTCAACAGTGGGTGGCTACTTCTGGGGTGTACAGATAGGGGGGCTGCTACACTGAGTTGTTCTGGCTGCCCTTCATGTCTGCCTGGTTGCATGATAGTCTTCA
Source organism: Calypte anna (assembly GCF_003957555.1). Lineage (NCBI taxonomy): Eukaryota > Metazoa > Chordata > Aves > Apodiformes > Trochilidae > Calypte > Calypte anna. The sequence goes on from NC_044251.1 coordinate 33,549,759, forward strand.
AGAATACTGGCAATATTTACTCTTGAGTTTAGATCTTACTAAATATAACTGTAAAATGTAATAGTTTCATGGTGTGCTCGATATTTCAAGAGGACAGAACTGAACTATTGCTGTGATGTTTGTGCTTGCAGTACTGCAGAGGCAGAACATGTCACAACAGTTGGACAGGTAATCTGGAGTTTGTACCTTTTCTTAAACAACACTCCCATCCCCCAAGCCCTCCTGAATGGTAGCAAATTAAAATAGTTTTAAGCTTGAGAAATATTTGTGCTTAAATTGTACCATTTGAATCCAGTAATTTTAAAAACTGTGTGGTTCTGTTGTAAATATAAAGTAAAAGGGGTGTGAAAGTGTGTTTACAATACCTGGTGAGTTCAAATTAAAATTACTTTATAGTAGTTGTTATGCAGGTCATGTATTTTGTCTGAAAGCTGCTAAGAGAATTGCATTTTGGTAATGTTAGTCTGTACTGAGAATAAATATTAAAAGACTGATGCTGTGAAGTTTACAATTTCATTGTAGCAACTTTACCTTGTCACAGGCAAATGGAAGTACTGGCATAAACATCAGCTTTTTTTAATAGTTTTGAACTGAGGGAAAGCTTGAACATCTACATTTGATTAGTTTTTCCCAAACATCATTCACAATATTCTTTGTACACTGAACAGTCAAGGTCAATAGTTGTTGGTTTTTAAAAACAAAACCCTTAAACAGCAAAGTAAGAGGCAAACAGGGCCACCATCTGATAGAGGTCACAGGACCCAAGTTGCTAAGTAGGTGGTTATGCTCATGGGTATGTTGCAAAACTGATGTTATGGCTGCTTGTAAATAAGAAATATTTAGAGAACCATGGTTGGAAGTTACATCAAAAAGCTTAAAGCTTCTCTAACAGTTGTGCTGGCACAAGTGAGACTAAAAATCTATCATGGAACAAGCTTAGTGAAGTAGTTTTTAAAACCAGATCATTCCTTAGGCTTCCTATATTTATACTGAAGTCCCAGTTCAAGGAAAGTTATTGTGCCTTTAGTTTTAAATTCTGTAGTTGAAGTGACACGCAGCAAAACCAGAAAACCATTTGCAATGTCAGTGTTTCCCTTGTAAGAATTTGTCCCTGCCATATGTGGATTTCATGTCTGATTTAAAAAGGAAAAAAAAATATATATATATAAAAAAAACCCAAAACATTCCGAGATTGGCTTTAAGATTTTGATCTCCATAGGTAGGGACTGCTTGTAACAGCTATGGATGAAATGCCATTCAGAGTTCACCTGTTAGTCTTATCCCACAGAACTTTGTTAAAAATAACGTTCTGATTTTTTTTTTTTAGCAAATAGCAGTAATTCACTGTGGTTTTTATCAAGAAACGTGTCATGTGATTGTTCAGTGTGTTTTACTACATCTGTTTTATTAACTGGTCAGTTGTATAAATTTTTATCTTACCAAGCACAAATGGATTTGGTTCTACTTTTCCAAAGCAACATTTCCAGAACCCTCTCTGATCTTTCTGCTGTAAAAGGCCTCTTTATCTACAGGTTAATTTGGAACTGTTAAGTTTCTCAAGTGTTGTTTAATGTTTCTTTTCAAAGCGTAGAAAAATATTTAAATGTAGTCTTACAGGATAAAGACAATAATACATTCTGGAATGTAAATCTTTGTAAAAATTTTTTTTTTCCCTGTATAGAAACAAATCTCAGTTGTGAAATCCAAAGACGAATAAAGCTGTATAAAGGGAAGGTTTTTAGATTGCATTTATTAACATTGAAGCATGGTTCAACACCTCTGATACAAAACTGCAAAGGAGGCAGATGCCTTGTTCAGTTGTCATGAGGGCATTGTCCCCAAAGCTGCACTAATGTCAGGGAAGCAACATTCTGTCTCTGACTGTTTATGAAAGTAACAGAAGAAAAGGGTAGAATCTGCAGGTGAGCATTCAGCTGCTGTGAGGGGCTGACTGCAAGCTGAGGGCTCAGTTGCATTTTAGAGGTCCAGGGCTTGTGTATAGTGATGAGGTAGGAAACAAGTTGTAACATGAAGTCTCCAGCAGGACAGGTCATGAACCAAGATGGGACATGACAGGAAGTCTTGCTCAGGTAAGAAGTTACCGAAATTTGTTGGTAAAAGTGTTTTTCACCAGTTAAGCATGGACTTCTGTGACAGACCCAGCTGACCTTCACACATTCAATGCCTGCAAGCAGTCAGGTTGCAAAAAAAGAACTATCTTAAGTACTATAAAACTGAGCCTTAGGACTGTTCTGAACATGGTTCCCAGAGAGATGAGCTCCTGGGATTAGAGCCTGGGCTGCGATGAGGCTGTTCTGTAAATGACTGGGTTGGGGTTGACTGACTCCCAGTTATCCACTACATCCCTGTGGTGCTTAATTTTATTCTGTTTAATTATTAGACTTTTCCAGTAGGATGAGTAATGTATTAGCTAAAGTTCCAGTCCCAGATAGGCCAGGGATGGAAGAGAATTATTTGAGTGTTATCTATGCTCTATTAGTTTACCTTAATTAAAACTGTTAGTTATGGAACATAAGGATTTGAAGACAGAGGCAGCCATGCCTTGGACTTACAGTACTCTTGTTTTTTCCTTAGATAGAGCACACAGACTTAGAAGCTTCACAGTTGGATTTTATTAAAAAACAGCAGAGATCATGGTCATTTTCAAATACAGATAATTACAACATTTTAGAAAAGAGGTTTAGAGACAATTTGTTACGCTATTTGCACATCAAATCCCCCTTGATGACAGAAGGGATCTCAAGGCACTGAAAGCAGTTTATCCATCTTGCTGCCTGGAGTTTCCTTTCTTCAGCTTCAAGGCATGACTGTGCCTCTTCTCAAAAACTTCCCTGAGGCAGTCACACACTCCCTTCCTTACTTGCATCACACTTGGTTGCCTTTTGAGAAATCTTCTCCTGTAAAGTGCCTCCTGACCCAGGGACAGAACTTTCCCTTTTTGACACACAGCTACATTTTTCCACAAGATGGTTGCTCTGCTGTATCCCTGGAGTTCTGCTAGGGAAAGGTGGAGGAGGTGGCTTTTTCACTGAGATCATGTACCTGGAGAACACGTAAGAAATGTGTCTGGACTTTTACCAAGTGCCAGTGAGCTCCCTTCAGCATGGAGTTAGGGGAGGGATTTTTATTGTTTAGACTAGAAAGGTTCCCATTTGCCAGAAGAACAGAGACAGAACAACCCGAGACTGGCAGCCTTCTTGTTCAGGCAGCCTGGGGAAGCAGGTAGAAGGAGGAAATCTGAAAGCTTAAAAAGTGATATGAGTGAGCATCCTACACTGTAAGAGCAGGCACCCAAGCAACATGGCAGATGAGGCCTAAGACCTTTGGAAAATTTGCACTGGGTAACTTCTTCCAGCTGGATTTCATGCTGAATGCTGCTATAAAAAGCAGATGTAAGCAGTAGCCTGAGGACAAGAGAAAAAGATGGGATAAATAGTGCACAGATGCAAAGAAAAATAGCTAAAGCTCTTAACAACAAAAATAACCTGAAACGAGAGCTCTGTGGCTGGATGAAAATATCCAAAAGTGCCCTTCAGAAGCACAGCACAGCTAAAAGCCCAGCAATAAGGACAGAAGACACTAGAGGGAGAAATACAGAAACTGAGCAAAAGTGTCATCCAGATCCAACCCAGAGCAGTGCTGAGGATCACGATCAGTGGCCTTGCACTGAAACCACCTCCTTACTCAGCTCCTGAGATGGGCAAAGATGGGGAGTGTGGGTTGTTATTTTTTAAATGCAAGAGGCTAAAGAGGGGAGGGAACTGGAAAGCAGAACAAGGTAGAAAAGAATTTCACAAAATGTGCAGAATTTCCATCATGTTGGATACACCCACAGAGCACAAAAGCAGTGCCCCATGAGTACTGTAAAAATTTTAATTCTTACAAAGATGTTTAAATAATCCTAATATTACTAACAAGTGGTCTTACAACAGGATAGCTGCTGTGTGTTATTTCTGAGGCCCTATAGATAGAAGAATGGCTATATGTAATGGCAGCATGATGCCCAGAAACACAGCATCAACTGGCTGAAGTTGAGTCCCTCTGGTGTGGGAACAGGACAGTACAGAGCTGCAGGAAATGCTGTTTCTAGATCAGCAATGATGTGAAACAGAACCAGAAATCTGGTCTCCCCTAGCATGGGCATTGCCACATCACCCTTCATTGTGCAGCCTCCACCTGCCCACAACTTCACTCTCCTTCAGAATACTTCTTTCATGAGGAAAAGCTGATGACAGAGTATAAAGAAGATTTAAGTATAAAGTACATAAAGTATATCTTTATATAGTGTATATATATATATATAAAGATACAAATATAAAAAAGATCTTCTTTCATGATGTAGACGAGGCTTAACATCATCATAGCATTTAAGTATTTCAGCATCCATTTCCTTTGATAGTTCTTTGTGAAGGAAAGCAGTTTTGATACATTTTTGGAGCAGAATGTTTTACTATGCAAAGGATTTATTTTATTCCTCTTACACCTTCCAAATTGACTGTATAGTAGCAAAAGGATGGAGGGAGATGAGGAGCAAAGACTACTCTTAAAGTCCTCACACTTCCAGTGTGGTGTGATACAACTCCAAGTGACTGTTCAGGCTGTGGTACTCGGCTGGCCATCAGTCTCATGAGCAGTTGATTTGCCCAGGTTATTCCAAGTGCTGGAGACACTCTCTTATCCACTACACTATTAAAAAAAATAGGCATTAGAGATTTCTGAATATATTAATTTAATTGGAAATACCTTCACTTATGTTGTAACAAAATTACACTGGAAGAAATGATCTACTCTTTCTATATTTACTGTTGTTTGCTATATTTAAAACTGTAGCTCTATGAAGACTTTACAGTGTATACTCACAGAACTTTACACTAGCAAGGCACCAGCTGGCACAGAGGTGCTTCTTTAGTGCCAATAAGTCAAGATTATAGTTAGGATTCAAACAACAAATACGTGTGTTTGAATCCTCTTCATATCTTCATGTCAAAAGATATTACTTTTTTTATTTTTTTCCCTTAGGCAACTAGAAAAACCAATCAGTAAGGTTTGGTTGCTATGGATTGTTTTAAGTAGACAGAAAATGCATTGTTACATTGGAGAGAAGAAAAGAGGCAAAAATACTCTTGTGTAAGCAAGTACACCAGCCATTAACTCCAGGGAATTTCTGCCTCCTAATTTGCTGATTGGGGCCTGCCACAGAAGTGGGTATGACAGTTCCACTTCACAGCCCAGTGGTTACTGCTGATCTCCAGCAAATAGAGCACTGCTGGGTAAGTGCACTACTGCTCTTAACACGCTCTGGTGGCTTATATTGGAGCTATAAAAAAAGAGGTTAAATGCTGCTGTATGACATTTCTGTTGTAGCTGACTTACCTACAGCTGCACTGAGCAGCTTCTGAATTGCTCACTGCATCGGTCACCTAAAGAAAATAACAACATTTTAAGTTGACCTGTAGCTGTATCTTTAGCTTTAGCAAGCAGAAGGAAGAAGGGAAGGGAATGGAACCAAGGAAATCAAGGTTATTGGATCACATATTAAGCCAAGTTTGAACACCCTTATTCTTTCAAGTCAAACTATAAGGGAGTTGTAAAGTACATCTGTTCAGCCAGCTACAACTTGTATGAATTTAACTACTAGTAGATGCTTGGCTTATAACAAAACCCAAAAGGCAACACACCCATCACCAGTGTTCCAGTGCTGTAGCTGTAGATAAAAGCCCAAATATCCAGAAGGTATCCTGCTGTCAATGGTTTAACTACCTTTGAAGCCCTGCTCAATGGAGCAGTTGGCCTGTAACTACAACCTAGAAAAATCTACGCATCTTGACTCTCTCTGTTGTCTCTTGATACTGTGACTCTTCCATACAAATTCTTCAGAAAGTGCAGCAAATTAAGTTCTAGGTATTTCTCTAAACACAACGTATGGAACAAATTACTTTACATCCACAATATTCCTTAATGCTATTACACTGACAATTTATTTATTACAGACTTGATGTAATGAGTTACCTTCTGTTAGAATACAGAAGGACCCTCTCCAGCCCCTTACACAGTCCCCATAAAATGAGAGGCAGGTTTGACATCCTCATACCTGATTAATGCACATTATTGGAGTCCTGAACCTGGTGCTTAACCTGTGAAGCTGTGCCCCAAACGTCTGCAGATAGCGACCCCGCAGAACGGACTCTGAGGCTCCAAATTCACACCGGAACAAAGCAGCAATGGAGTCAATCACCACCAGCCTCACCATGCCTCTTGTGAGCAGGAGGGAAATCCTGTTAGTAATGCAGTTCTGAAAGGTATCCTACCATGAAATACAAACAGCCACTGTTAAAACCATTAAAATAGCTCTGTTTGTAAGAATCGAGATAGTAATTAAAGATATTATTGCTGAGACACAGGCTGATGGAGTTTCTAAGAATAAAGTCAGTTTGTGGCTCTTTTAAGTCTCACTAGTAACCATTCTGCAAATGTCTTGTAGTTTTACCTGAAGAAAAAAAACAGAGATCAAACTGCAAAGTAAAGTTATCTGCAGCTCTGACTTGACACTTTGAAATGTCTTTACATAATTGATTTAAGAACACCATACTACAACTGAACTGCTCCTGTAGCTTGGCTGCTACCTGGACAACATAGGAAGTAAGTAGGAAGCATACCAGTGTACAAGAGCTTCTTACAGTTCTTAAAAACTATAATAAAACCCCTTAGCAACTGAAATAATGAAACAAGTGCTACTTTCAAACCTTAAGAGAAAAAAAACTTCCAGCATTCTACTATCAATAAAGAGCATGCTAAGAAAAAGCAAAAAATGGGTTTATGAGACAAGAATGCAATACTGAAGTCTGTATCTTCTCTCCTGTTCTGCAATGTGTTACAGGCAGAGGGACAAAACAGCTGCACTGATGCTGTGCCATTATCTATTCCAGGCATCATTTTGTGCACCCTTCCCTCCCATCTGCTTAAAATGCAGTTTAAGAACTCTGGAGTTACACTGCAAGTTACCTGGCACAGACACCACCTTTGGCAAGTAGATTTAGATCTTGTCTCGGAACTTAATGGAGCTCTCCCTAGGAGCTGCAGTAAAACTAGTAACAATAAGTTCACTTCTTTATTATAAACATCACAACATTAAAAAACACTGCGTGATTCACTCTAAAAATATCAGTATTTATTTTTTAATATCTTTCACAATTTCTCTAACAGCAAATTGCAGAAATTAAGTATTCGTTACAGATTTTAGTTCACTTGTAGCATGTAGAAGGCTCTCCCACACTAAAAAAAACCCACTGTGGCTACTTGATCATGGTGTTATAATTATGTATTAATTATTTGTGTTTTTACTTACTAGGTCTGCCGCATGCTCAATAAAAATATTGTTTCCAAATTTGATCTTCTGTATTGTTTCAGCTGGAACATCTGCACGCAGCTTATGCTGTTGGTCTATGAGCTGCTGCAAGCGTTTACTTGGGAATGCATCTTCTGTGCAAATGTAGACAGCACCTGTGGCCAAGGAAACCACCTCGATTACTACATCAGGGCTCCTACACACAGTTTTCTTAACAGCATAAAAATGAAATTATGCATTCTGCACTCAAAAGCTATAGATATGCACGTGGAAATTCATGTTACTTTTTTTCAGCTGTACTGAAACAACAAGGAACAACAACAAACAAACAAAAACAACACAAAAAGAAAATGTCCCCATGACCTTCCTGTAGATGCCAGTCTTTTTATTTTCCTTTTTTGTGCATGCTGACACAGGGTTTTTGGACTCTCCACTAGGTGACTCCTTTTGCACAGCTCCAGAACATCTGACTTCCTAACTCAGGTGATTACAAACACTGTAATTTATCCTTCCCACAAAGAGAGCAACACTGCACAGTTTGCCTGTTTTGGTCAGAAATCCAAAACACAGCACTGCATATACTATGAAGAAAATTAACTATCACACACAAAACTGGTACAACTTGTATTTCAACTGATTTCACTCACTGAAACTCTCTTGGTTTAAAATTTACATACAGTACTTATTGCCACTATTTGTAAACCAGATTAAAGAAGATGAGGCACCCAGTCGCAGTCCAATTAACACTTCCAGAAAATGGTGGATTAGATAAAAAGCATTATTCTTCAATCACATTACTGTGAGTGATGTCTGTATATTTTTAGTGTGATTTCTGGTTCACAAGTACCTATTATTGTGAAGAAAATTAACCATACACAAAGATGTTGGGAAAACCAAACAGAAATACATGCAATACTTTATATTGCACCACTGTGACAGGCAGGGGAACACGACCCAGCAGTGATTCTGTATTAAATTATGCTGTGATGTAGAATGCACAGCATTCTTTTCTCTACATACAGATGTGTTAATAACTAGTTTATTACTAGTGCTACTACTGCAGAAGGTTTAAGAAATGCACTGAATATGTGCATGTACTTCCATGTACTGATGGTGTTCTTAAAGACTGTTTATTGCCACAAATGGAAAATTAATCAATAGTTCCAGGTCAGTACTTACCAGACTCTAATCCCCCATATTTGTAAGGATACTGCACACAAAGGCACAGCTGTAAACCAATCTGAGTCTTCCCAGCAGAACTTTCCCCAGCAAGTTCTGTGATTCCCACTAAAGGAATTCCACCTTTTAACAAGTTATTGAGGACTGAACATCCTAGGCTTAGCTTCTGGTGTTGGGAGCTGAGATGATCTTTGTCTTGGTAGAGCTGAAGTGCTGCAAGGTTTTGGATTTTTCAAAAAGAAGGAAAAAAAAAGTCTAATTTAGTATCTTTTCAACATAAAATGACACAAAATAGAGTCTGTAAACCCAGGTTTCAATCTACTATGAATACTTTGTTGGTGGGAGATTTTTAAAATTCTGCCTGGTCCTTCCCCTCCTCCCCTTCCCCACAGGGGCGACCAATTGAAACCCCCTTCAAAATCTAATTGTTAACACTTTGCCATTTCCTCTTCTCAAACATTTCTTTCCTTTCTCTGTCACTAAGAAGCCTCTCTAGAAGCCTACACTCTGAGAAAATATTGCCAGCAAGGTTCAAGAACAGCAGTTTAGGAAATGGAAAACTACAGCAGCCTATGCAACAGCACAGAAGGCATCTGGCCAAGGTCTGAAGTTATAAGCAAATGACAAGAAAATAAACTAAGTACAGAGTTGCCATGAAACCTTTGTACTTAAGCAGCTATTAGGTCCTGCTTGGCTTGAAATGAGGTGTTTATATCCACTCAGTTTACATAAGTTTCTATGTACTGTAACAGTTTTTCAACCATTCTTAGTCCAAGAGGGAGAGAGAACCTTTTTTCCTCCAATCAGGTTTTCTAGACTGGAGAATCACTGTGTCCTTTTTCAAGCAGATAAGATCCTGATGAATAATACCCATCCATTCCCTCCTACTTTCCAGGTCCCAGGGGAGCTCTCATTAGGACAGTTAAATAATTCACTACAGCAAAACTAAACCACTTGTCTTTCATTTTCTGAATCCCATTACTAAGTCAATGAGGAGCCAAAAACTTCTCTTCTACCAGTGACAGTACTTTAAGATTTAAACACAGCAGGTTTTTTTGTATTACCTGTAAGCATGCTATTTCTCCTCAGCATGTGAGAGACTGTTTTGAGCAAGCACTGGATATCTGCACTGGAGAGCTTCATCAATCTTTGCAAGTCTGCTCCAGAAAGATTTAAAATCTCTTTTATTGATTTTATGTCAGCTGAAATAAGAAGAAGTTTTATAAATACTTTTGGCTGGATTAGTCTTACACACAAAAGAAAAAGTTTCCCACTTTCTGCTGCTCATTCACTCAAAGTTTGCCTACACCACGTTCTTGTAAGCTGGGCAGGCAACATTGACTTTGAATGGATGAGCATATGCTATAAAATTGTTTGGAAGATTATTAATGAAGCATAGAGAAAAGCCATCACTTTTAATTAACAAGGAAACCTGCTCATTAAATACTTAATCACAGTTCTCAAATGCTACTCTAAATCTATAGGCTTCCTCCCACAATCACAGTGCTTGAACACTGTGGTGACAGATCTCTTAACAAGATACTGGAAAATTAAGTTACCTTTCTTAAGGGCAGCAATTACTTTAGGGTTCAAGTCACACTGGTCCCAGTCCATTCCCTGATACAGCACTGGAATGAATTATCTGTTATTAAAGGGGCTTTTACCACATATACATGCAACAAAAAACAAGCATCAGTGGACGTGAAAAAAAAAATCCTGCAAACTTAACAATATAATTATGTCAATCTGAAAGAAAGAACAATGATTCAGCACACTGGCTGAAGTCTTCTCAGAGGGCTGTTTGCATACATGCTACTAAAGCTTCAGGTAGTAATCCTGCAGTTACATTGCACTTGTGCTCTGAAGTTCATCCATGTGCTGGAGAGTTTTTTCTGTCTTTCCTCTCTCTGTACCATACTTTAATTTTCAAATAGACAAAAAGACCTCCCTGTGTGCCATCTGCAATGTTCCAGGGCTATGGGATAGTCAAATATGTTTCGATCAGCTAAATGAAAATTTAGTTTTAGAGCATTCAAATCAGTTTGTTCCTTATAACAACATTAAACGATCTTCCTAATACTTCCACCTCAAACGCTGCACTACAGCTGCCTGGAAGAGCACGGGGGGTTTGTTCCTACAGCTCAGATCAGCTTTACCAAGGGCTGCGGCAGGCACGGATGATTAATACAAGAACAGAGGATTGAATGAACAATCCCTTTTCTAACATGGGGGAGGAGAGGAATCCATGGACCCTGATAACAGGGCAGGTGCAGGAGATAACAGGATCAGGGCAGGTGCAGGAGTTATATAACAATATAAAAATAACAATTCGAGTTATTTTTTAAGAAACGCCAATTTAAAGTGACATTCTGACCTGAGCTGGAAGTCCAAGCTTACTGAAAATGATCATGCTGATGATGATGACCTCTGACGGGAAGGGCTCCAAGACATTCCGTGCCCTCCCCCGGCACGAACCGGCTCCATCGCGGCCGCCGCCTGAGAGCGGGGACACCGCCAGGTGCAGCTTACCGGGAAGCCGGGAACACCCAGGCCCCGACAGAGCCCGCCCGGATCCGCCACTGCTCCCGGCGCAGAGCAAGGTGAGGGGACCGGCCCCTCGGTCAGCGGGGAGCCCCGTGGGGGTCGGCTGAGGGGGGAAAGCCGCAGGGCTTTACCGGGAACCGACTCGCCACAGGCAGCGCCTCACGGGAGCCTTCAGCGGGGCCCGGAGGGTGGCTGCGGGACAGGGGTTGAGGGAACGGCGCCTCAGTGCCGCTGCCCGCCCGGGGACGCGGCCGGAGCGGCCTCACCACCCGCTGCCCCGTCCGAACGCCGCGCCTGAGCCGCCGCCACAGGCTGCAGCCAATCGGCGAGCAGCTTGCTTTTGACGTCACCAGCCACCGGCCAGTCACAACTCCGCAAATCGCCCCCTCCGTCAGGACAACCAATGGCAGGGCGCCGCTCGGGGAGGGGGCGGGGTGATCTCTTCCGCGGGGCCGGACGGGGTGTGGCGGGAGTGGCGGAAGAGGCGCGGTAGCCGCTGTCAGAGGCTACCTACAGGCGGCCCGGTAGGCCCCGCAGGGCGGGCGCTGCCCCACCAGCAGCGGAGCCTCCCCAGAGCCGCTTGCCAAGCCCGCTCCCTCCGCGTCCCCGCTCGCCGGTCGTCTCCCACCCTTCCTCCATCGCGGGATACAGGGAGGTGCCTGAGGCGCGCACGCCGCCGCTTCCGGTTTGCGGGCCGGACTCTTCCTGTTGCGCATGAGCCGGGCGCGCCCTAAGGGGCGGGCGAGGATTGACCGTGCAGCCGTGAGCCCTGAGCCGCATGGGATTGGCTGGGAACTCTGGGCTCAGCGTTCTATTGGGCGTTCGCAGCGGGTGGGCGGGGACTCGCCGCTCGCCGCTCGCCATTGGCTTCTCGCTACGCCCGTTCCGAAGGGGCCCGGCCGCCATTGGGCAGCGGCGCTGTCAGTCGCGAGTAGCGGTGGCGGAGTGTGCGGGGGAAGATGTCGGGCTGCGAGGCCCGGGACGCCAAGAAGCTGGTGCGCTCCCCCAGCGGGCTGCGCATGGTGCCCGAGCACCGCTCCGCCCGCAGCCCCTTCGGCCTGGACGAGCCGCCCTGGGTGCCGGACAAGGAGGTATCGGTAGGGGCGGGGGCTCCGCGCCGTCCTGCCGTGGCCGGGGAGGGGACAGCGTGGGGACAGCCCCAGCTGCTCCTCTCGGCAGCCGCCTGTGGGCTCCTCGCCGCCTCAGGGGCCGCTGGCCCGCAGGTGGCCGGGACGCGGCTCCCCTGGGTACCACCGCCCCGAAGGGCCGGGAGCCGCGGGTGGGGATCGCTTTTATTCCCCTTTCTCTGTGCGTCCGTCTGTGCCGGTACCTCGCTCCGCCGTGGCAGCTCGGGGGCTGGGGGCAGAGGAAGCGGCTGTGCCGGCCTCGGGGAGCCCGACCCGAGGTGAGGAGAGGCAGAGGGGCTTGGGTCGCCTCACGGCACAGGCTGAGGAGCGGGCAGCCGAGCGGGATCTCTCAGGTCCGGTTTGTTTTAATTGTAAACCAGAGTTCTGCTTCGCTTGGATTAATGGACTGAAAAGGACAGGACCGTCACTCATCAGGGATGCGTGGCCCTGTCCACAAAATTCAGTGAGGAACTCTATGAATTAAAAGTGTGTGGCGTTAATGTTCATTAAAAAGTGTGTGGCATTCCCTTTAAATGCTTATTAAAGGTAATTCTGATAACCATAGTGATGAAAAAAAAATTAAAAAAAAATACAAAGTCTTAAGGCAATCAGGTTAATTTAGAACAGCCTTTCTGGCTTCCAGTATGAATTTTCTTAGTGTTAAATGATTATCAGATGACTCTGGTGACTTCGTTCAACTTTGCCTTTGAATACTTTTAACGTGAACGATGTGATCGTGATGTTACATTAAATTCGATGTAACTTGTATTATTTGCTGCCAGCCCCTACAGCTAGATGCTCACACAACTCAGAATCGGTTGTTTATTTATTGGCAGCATTCTGTGGTGTGGATCCTTGCCAGTGCATTTAAACGTGACCGGAGATGTATCTTTAATGAGCCCATACGAGCTATTAAGCAAAGCCATTCTTTGCCAGATGCTGACATGGTTGGTCTGTTTTGTGTGGGAACGCTATGTGCTCTTTTCAGAATGAGGAAGAAAAGTTTGTCTTTAAGTGGTATCTCTTGAGGGAAAATGTTCTGGGTAAAAGTCCCAATTTCAGAGACTCGTTCTGCTAACACAGCTGCTGCTGCACAGACTTAACTTTCACTCTCATAAACTGCATAGTTAGGAAGTTGCTGGTTTGGTCCAAAATAACAACCCTTCTCTGGAAAGTGATGCGAAAGTCAACTTATTTTAAACAAGAAATCTGTTAAAATATCTTGTGGGAGTTTTTTTCCAGTTACTCCCTTCCATAGTTAGAAAACAAAAAGCATATTTTCCCTGCTGTTGAGCTGGGTATATGCCTTGTATGCAGTGTAGGTGAGAGAAAGGGTTTGGTGATGGGAGCTGAGTCTGGTTTGAAGGTGCTGGCACTGGGTGTGTTGCAGGTGGGGTGTGTGTTTATCAGTGAGCCTGTAGCAAGTCTGAGCAGTTATTGTGCAAGTGGCTTCCCTGTGTGTTGGGTGATGTTGGCTTTGGTTGTGTCCCTGGCTTGCAGCACCTTAGGTGCACTCACCTGGGCTGCAGGAATCACCATCAGTGGATATAGTCTGTAAAAATTAAATTGAAGTTAGTTTTCTCCCTAACCTTCTAAAATGTAGTCTTATATTTCAATAAACCTTGATTATCACAGACTAGCCACATTTTAAAAAAAGTAAGGTATTTTTAACGTGGTCTAACACTGATTTAGTGACATACTAACTTACAGTACCATCTTAATTCAACAAAAGGTTGTTTGAGGATTGTGGTGGCATTAATTTAAGCTAGTTAGGTATATTTAAGAATGAAGTCCGTGTATTTTAGATTCATGAGTCTGGTGTTTGTTGTTAGATTCAATTTTATATTACACTTATTTATGGCAGGCATTAATTCTCCTTAAAATTCAACTTTTCCCCCTGCAGTCAGTTGGTTGACAGGCTGATGGCACTGATTTGGTATTGAATATTGGCTTTACATCAGACTTGGTGATACTTGGTATTGAGAGGAAGTGTATTGTAGGCAAACATTTATTAAGTCATAGTCTTAATCTTGCATTATTGTTATTTTATAAAAAAGTTATTTTACAGGTTTTCTTAAAGTGCATTGAAATTCTGACACTTTGGTTAATTATTACCGAATTATTATTATTATTAATTATTACCAAATACAAAACTTTTTCTTTAAATACAGCAGGTATACAATATACAGGGAAGCATATAAACCCCATGTTTTTATCAGTAAAATGAAATTTAAAGACACATTGTTATCTAAATAATAAATTCAGTAGAAACATTTGTTCTAGTTACCAGGTCAAGCATAAGTTTAAAAAAAAGAGTTCTTAACCTTTTCATCCATTGCAAGAAACTGATATTAGAAAGTGATCTGGCTTTTCAAATATGCTTTGTTCTGCTGTGTAGCCAGTAGCACTCACCAAACTCAGTAGCTTTATTTTTTTTAATGCAGGAGGATTCTACTAGCATATTTTTTAGAAGTAGAGCCACCTAAGAATTGTGGCAGTTAGTTATGTGAGACTTACATAGCAGCAACATGTGTTTCAATTTTTTTTAGTTTTGTGTCACAAGATTTTACAGTATAAAAATTAACAGTTATTTTGAGGAGTTTGAAGTGTAAGACAACTACAGAAGACTGTTTTAGGTAGTGTTATTTGTAGTATAAAGAAGAAATTAAACTTGAGAGAGAGGTTAAAAAGTTGGTCACTGCATGGGCCATTTCTAACCCTGGATTTCTTTTATCATCCCCAGCAGAGCTCAGCTGATGATGTTCCCATTAAGGAAATCTGGGACTGGTAACTGAGAAAAATCTGACTGCTTGGGTGCAGAGGTGGCCAAGCCCGGTGCCATCCAGCTGTGTATCAGAGCTTTGTGTGGCTGAGCAGCAGCACCCTGTGCTCAGGGATGCAGTGACAGCGATTCCCTGGGGCTCCCGGAGCTCTGTGTAGCGGGATCCACTTTTGCTCAGGCACTGGAAATTGGGTGACAGAATCATAGAATCATAGAATTGGCTGGGTTGGAAGGGACCTCAGAGATCATCAAGTCCAACCCTTGATCCACTACTGCTGCAGTTACCAGACCATGGCACTGAGTGCCACATCCAGTCTCTTTTGAAATATCTCCAGGGATGGAGAATCCACTACTTCCCTGGGCAGCCCATTCCAATGCCTGATCACCCTCTCCATAAAGAAATTCTTTCTAATATCTAACCTAAACTTCCCCTGGCACAACTTAAGACCATGCTCTGTTGTCTTGTTGAAAGTCGTCTGGGAAAAGAGACCAACCCCCACCTGGCTCCAACCTCCTTTCAGGTAGTTCTAGAGAGCGATGAGGTCTCCCCTGAGCCTCCTCTTCTCCAGGCTGAACAGCCCCAGCTCCCTCAGCCTCTCCTCATAGGGTCTGTGCTTGAGTCCCTTCACCAGCCTGGTTGCCCTCCTTTGCCTTCCTGCTCCAGGACCTGAATATCCTTCCTAAACTGAGGGGCCCAGAACTGGACACAGGACTCGAGGTGTGGCCTCACCAGCGCTGAGTACAGGGGCAGAATCACTTCAGAATCACAGAGCCAGGTAGCTCAGGCAGGGAATTGCTCCTGTGCTGTTGTGGTGTCAGGAGGCATCGTAAGCCCCATCTGGTGTGTGTCTGCGTGTGTTTGCACCACGGGGGTGTTTGCAGCTCTGGCATCAGCTGTTTCAGTTGGGTGTGTTGCAAGATGTGATCTGATGAGCTTCTGAACTTCCACACTTGCAAAAGTTCAGTGTGTTAATGAGCTCAGCCAGGTGTTACCTGGCATCCCTACCTGAATGGCTTTGTTACTGTTCATGCAAATACAGCAAATGAAGCGTAACTATAGCTTCCTGTCCACCTACGGTGTTCTCACCTCTGGCTGGATCCAGAGTGTTTTGCAAATTTTTATTCATAATTAAGCAATGTGTGAGAAGCTTCACTCAGTTTGTAATGCACTCACTCTCCTCTCACTATTTATAAATTTATACCAAGATCCAACAACTGTTCTTCTGTTTTCCTCGTGTTACATGAAGTAAGTATCAGTACTAGTGATATGTTGACTGAATGTGACATGAATACGCTGGTGGCAGGCATTTTTATTTAATTCTTTTCTTTACATCTTTGTGTTCCCACTTGAAAAAAATAATCAGACTTGCAATAGTTTTAAGAAGTCTGTATCTTGAAGACAGGAAGAGTAACTCAAAGATTGTTTCCTTCTCTGTAAATGTGATAAAACACTTGGAGCAATAAGGCTTAGTTCAGTACTCATGCACTTTCTAATTCTGTCCTCATTTGGATGAATAAGAAGAATTGACCTTTCAAGATGTTCCTCAATAGTGTTTTCTTCCCAGGCAATGTAGAACTTGATTTTACACAAATGGATTAACTTGATTTTGGGTTACTTAAAGCAGAAGTGCCTTTACGGAAGAGTGTATCGAGCCTACTTCTGTTAGAACATTTTTGCAGGAACGTCCCATTTTGCACTGCTTGCTGCCATATTGAAGAAGAGAGTGGATCAGGCCAAACTGTTTATGTGAATTACTTAATGAAAATTAAGACTTGTAATATATGCTAATGAATTTGTGTTCATAACTACTAATAATTCAGGGAAAGAAGATAACAAAGCAGCCAAGACATTTCACTTTCCCATACAAAGCAGCTGAGACATTTCACTTTCCCATACACAGCAGCTGAGACATGTCATTTTTTTACTAGAACAATGTAACCAATACAAGGTCCTAACGGGATTAATTTCTAGCTAGCAAATAATTAAAGTGTAAGTCTTTTCTTCTGTAACTCTTTTCTTAAAACAAGTCTTGTTCTAAAAGCAAGGTACTGCCAAGGCCAGCTGGACACTAAAGGATGTGAACATCCGCACAAGAAGACTATAAAGATATCATCACCAACGGATAAGAAGAAATTATGGCTGGGGTCTTGTAACAATATTGCTTTGTAACAACCTAATGAAGTCAGCAAGAACTAAGAATGTAGTATTGTTATACCCTCCCCCTTTTACTGTATAAATACCCTAACCCCTTTTCCCTTAACCCTTTGGAACTCTTTGTCCGGCGCAAGCTGGGGGTTCCCCGGATCCGAAAATAAATACCTTTACTGTTTAAAGACTCAAACTCTGTCTCTAAACAGTTTTGTTTGGCCTTTTTCGGCTTCATTTTTGGCGACCGCGGCAGGACTGGACTCCGTCGTGCCGTGATCCAGGGGGGCCCGGGGACGCTTTTGGGGCCCCCCGACGAATTCTGTCGGATAAGCCTCCCCTACTCCCTTGGCTCCTACGCGCCGATGGACACCAGACCTTCCTCATACTGAAAAGGTATTTATATATATTTGTTTGGGTTTCGAGGCCTCTAGGAAAGAGGGGGTTAGAGTCCCCCAGGGGGTTAGAGTCCCCCAGGAGGTTTGAGCTCTTAGGATTCACAGGGACGCGGGGGACGCCCCCAGGCTGACGGATTGGAGTCCTGTCTAGCGCTGAGTTCGTCCCTCTCCGGGGTGCAATTCCCCAGGAGAACTGAAGATCACAGCAGTGGGAAAATGCACTCGGTGTTGTATTGCGTTGGTAAAGGGGTTTTGGTAATGCTGCCGGTCATATGATTATATGGTGATTGATGATCATGTTGTATTACTTGCGAGTAATATAGGTGTTTTGAGTGTTTGGTGTTAATTCTCTCTTTAAGAGAATTAAGTGTGTTGGGTAATTACGCGTCCCCATCAAAGAGAAGTTTTATAGCTTTATCTTTGGGGGGGGGGGTCGCGGGGGCATCCGCAACACCAGCAGGTATTCGAGGTTTATAGCGGCATTTTGTGACCGTA
Organism: Calypte anna; assembly: GCF_003957555.1. Taxonomy (NCBI): domain Eukaryota; kingdom Metazoa; phylum Chordata; class Aves; order Apodiformes; family Trochilidae; genus Calypte; species Calypte anna. The sequence goes on from NC_044251.1 coordinate 33,567,796, forward strand.
GGTGGTAAAGCAACGTGTAAGGTTTTGGTGTAAAAGTTTACCCGTGCAGAGTTCCGACTGAAAGCGATTGGTGTGAATCTGGATGTGTGAAAGTGAGTGACTGAGATGCAATTTAATTGCGAAGCGAGTGCGGAGTCCCGATTTGCGTTTCCGTGTCACCCGCGAGGGGACCGGCCAGAGACGGACGAAGCGACTGGTGTGAATCGCGATGTGTGAAAGTGAGTGACTGAGACGCAATTTAATTGCGAAGCAAGTGCGGAGTCCCGATTTGCGGTTCCGTGTCACCCGCGAGGGGGCCGGCCAGAGACGGACGAAGCGACTGGTGTGAATTTGGATGTGCATGACTACTAGAATAAGTTGAATAAGGTGTTGACATTGTAAGTTGCTGAAATCTGAATAGAATTTGGTAATCCAGAAAGGGTCCCACAGTTGTAACCTCTCCAGTAGGCATAATGGGGACTGAACAGAGTAAGGAAATTGATGCTAAAACCCCCTTGGGATGCATTTTAAAACATTGGAAAGAATTTGGTGAAATCCCGGGGGGAAATATAAGGAAAGAGACACTTGTGAAATACTGTCGAGATTGGTGGCCGCTGTATAAACTAAATGATGGGGTAAAGTGGCCACCGGAGGGAAGTTTAAATTATAATACCATCCAACAACTTATGTTGTTTCTCAATAAAAGAGGAAAGTGGGATGAAGTGATATATGCAGACATGTTTCTCACTTTAAGGGATAAGCTGGAATGGCAAAAGGATTGTGGAGTAAATGTATCACAAGACCTCTTGGTTTTAGCCCTAGAACAGGATCAAAGGAACAGCAAAGTTAAGGAACGCTGTTGTGATGCTTGTAGTGCAGGGAAACGGTGCCTTAAGTTGAAGGAAAAAGCAGTGATGCGGAAAGTACCATTAGCCTCCAAGAATATCAGCCTCTTGTGCTAGGATGTGAAAGCAGCAGTAGCTCCACAGAGCTGGAAAGTGAGACAAGAAAGGAGCTGGAAAGTGATAAAAGAAAGGAGTTGGAGAGTGAGAAAAGAAAGGAGTTGGAGAGTGAGGAGAAAAAGAAATTGGAATGTGTTTTGCAAAAGTTGAGGGGGGGAGACAAAGACGAAGAGAAAGCCCCAAAGGAGACAAGGAAAAAGGTGAAGAAGAAAGAGAATAGAGCAGACACCGAAAACCTGAGAGATGATCCCGGAGAAGGAACCAGCCATTCATATTACACAAGGGCGACCGAGCGAAAGGAAAAGGAAAGGGAGGCAGAAATGGCAAAGATAGGGGAAAGAGTAAAATCGGAAATAGAAAAAGCAAGACTAGAAGCAGCAAAACTAGAAGCAGAGAAAGCTAGGATAGAGGCTAAAGCTGAGACAGACAGGGCAAAACTAGAAGCAGAGAAAAACACAATTAACCTGGACGGTGTTACCTCAAGGTTATAAAAATAGTCCTACAATATTTGGAAATCAATTGGCCAAAGAATTGGAACAGTGGGAACGGCCACAGGGAGAGGGCACCCTCCTGCAATATGTGGATGACTTACTGATAGCAACTGAAACAGAAGAACAATGTGTGGAGTGGACAATCTCGTTGTTAAATTTCTTGGGTTTAAATGGTTATCGAGTCTCCCAACAGAAAGCACAGCTGGTGCAAGAAAAGGTGGTCTACCTTGGATACGAGATCTCTGGAGGACAGCGATCTCTGGGAACAGCGAGGAAAGAAGCCATCTGCCAGATGCCCAGGCCTGAAACGGTGAGAGACCTGCGAGCCTTCCTGGGAGTGACAGGTTGGTGTCGTCTGTGGATATACCAGTACGGCATACTTGCTAAACCCCTCTATGATTTGCTGAAGGAGTCTAAATATATTTTGCTCTGGACTCCTGCGGCAGAAACAGCCTTTAAAAGACTGAAACAGGAACTAATGAAAGCCCCGGCATTAGGCCTGCCCGATGTAACAAAACCATTTTGGCTGTTCTCACATGAGCGCCAGGGAATGGCCCTGGGAGTCCTAGCTCAACAATTGGGACCATACAAAAGGGCTGTGGCTTACTTCTCTAAGCAACTAGATGAAGTAAGTAAAGGATGGCCCACATGCCTGAAGGCAGTGGCAGCAGTAATCATAAACATAGAAGAGGCCAGAAAATTTACTATGGGCCAGAGAATGACTGTATTGGTGTCCCACACTGTATCAGCAGTACTGGAACAGAAAGGTGGCCACTGGCTGTCACCTTCTCGGTTCCTGAAGTACCAGGCAATTTTAGTAGAATCAGATGACATAAATATTCAAGTGACTAATGTTGTCAACCCAGCATCATTCCTAGAAGGAAGAGTGTCAGCAGAGCCAATTGAGCATGACTGTCTGGAAACCATCGAGGCTGTGTATTCCAGCCGTCCGGATCTCAAAGAGGAGCCACTCGAAGGGGCAGACGACTGGTTCTTGGATGGCAGCAGCTTCGTAAAACAGGGAGTAAGGATGGCTGGCTACGCAGTAACTACAACAGAGCAGGTAATCGAGTCAAATCCCTTGCCTGTGGGAACTTCAGCACAGAAGGCCGAACTCATAGCTCTTACCCGAGCCCTCGAGCTGGCAAAAGGGAAAAGGATTAATATATGGACAGACTCTAAGTATGCTTTCTCTGTCGTGCATGCCCATGGAGCGATCTGGAAGGAGAGAGGACTGCTGACTGCCCAGGGAAGACCCATAAAATATGCAGCAGAAATCCTACAGTTGCTGGAGGCTGTTCAGCTCCCAACCCAAGTGGCCATAATGCATTGCAAGGGGCACCTGAAAGGTAACACCGTTCCAGAAATAGGTAATAGAGCAGCAGATGCAGAAGCTAAACTCGCTGCTACAAGATCCAATGATTTAGTATTGGCCCTGGTACCAGAAGAATTAGACACTAATTTCCAACCAGAGTACCAGGAATCAGACCATAAGTGGATGCAAAGGAACAAAGGTAAACTGTTAGATAATGGATGGGGTCAGCTAGAAACAGGACAACTGGTACTGCCAGAGAAATCAGTATGGCAATTTGTAAAAACAGAACATGACAAGGCCCACTGGGGATTAGATCCTCTTTATCAGTATTTAAAAGTAAGAATAGCAGGGCCAAAGCTATTCACAGCAGTAAAACAGGTTACATCCCAATGTGAGCGCTGTTTGAAAAATAATAGCTAATGGTACCAATTTATGTGTGTGTAATTTTTCTAGAATAGTAGGCTGTGACTTTGAATATTCTGCTCCAATAACCACTATGCAATTGATTGAAGCCAAGTATACTCTGTATCATGATGTACCGCATTTGCAGATAGGCATGAATATTGATCTTTTGAAGGCAATGCTTATACACCCTGACATAGAACAATTAGTACATGAGGTTAATAGAATTACACAACGCATGCTTTGGCAAGTAACACATGATTCAAAAGGTATACAGCAGGTGCTAACAAAGATAGAACAAGTAGGGAAGCGTCCCGGGTGGGATATCTTTACAGGATACTCCCCTGCGACTACGCAAGTACTACATTACCTGAAATACCCTCTAATAGTCATGGTAGTGATGATTCTCCTGTTATCCTTCTTCAATGTGTGGCTATACTACAAATTGAATGATATAGTCAAAAAGATCCGAGTACTGTGGACAATGATTCAAAGGCGTGAGAACCTTCCCTTGGAACTTGACGAATGATTTCGTAAGTTCTAAGGAAAGGGGGGAATGAAGAAGAGAGTGGATCAGGCCAAACTGTTTATGTGAATTACTTAATGAAAATTAAGACTTGTAATATTATAACTGTTTTTTATGTATTAGGCAGTGTTGTCATTATAGGTTTGGAATTCAGATCTATATTTCTGTGGAGTTTGTATGAAATAAGGGAACAGATAACTTTGTTCCTTACTGAAAAGCAACGTGTATGTTTAGCCTAACATTGTGTGTGAAATCTACTTAGGGCTGTGTTCTTTTCCTCCTAGTTTGTGGCTTGTGTTTTCTAATTTCTGATCAGAAAAAACAACAACAACAACATGGTAAATGCTACTGGTAAATCCAAAGAACACCAAAATTCTTGCCAGGTCTAGTTCCCCAGACAAGCTATTAAGTTTCACATATAAAAGATTAAAACAGTAAATCCAGACCAGTGTGAAGTCAAATGTACTAATAGCTTGGAGTACTACGTGTTACAGAGATGAAACCTTGGGAATGCTGAAGTTGGTTTATGCTGAAGGTTACCCATCAGTGAATGTTAGAATTATCTTTTCTGCAGCCATTGTGAAGCAAGGTGGTTGGATGCCTTAGTTCAGTATCCTGTTAAAAACAATTCAGAGGCACTTGTACTGCTCTTTTTTTAAAAAATATGGGATTTAGAAACATAGCTTACTGTACCAATCACTGCAAATAGCTATTTATGTTCCATTATGCTGCACTTACTCTCTAATTTGTTACGCTTCTGTTTAGACATTGGAATGTTTCATATAAACTGTTGCAAATTATTAACAATCTTGTACTTCAAAAGAAAATTAAAGCTTCCTAGAGAATTTTTAATTTAGCTGTTGTAACCTGAGGGAATTTATAGAAGATAAAGGGTTAGGTATTGAAATGCATTAATTAAAGGCAAAAGATGATTGCTTTGTTCTCAGCAAACAACACCTTTTCATCTTGGGGTGTGTTTGCAGATTATATTCTGCTGTAGTCTGGGGCCTTTTAAGAGTTTATCTATCTAGAATTATAAAACTTACTGTATGATCTAACCATGTTCTCCTAATTCAGATGTTAGGCATAATTTTGCATTAATGTTTGCAAATAAATGTAGCAATAATTGCCTTATAAGCCTTGGAAAGTGGGTTTTGATATGATGGACAAAATCATGTAAAATAGTGGTGAAAATCCAGTGATCTAATATCCGAGTGTCAGCCCTTGGGTAGGTGACTTTCTGCACAGAAAATCTGAATTGCCTAACAGTCACTTCTTGTAGTTTAGAAAATCAGAACTTTCACCCTTTAAGCTCTACTTAGTTGTCAGAGAGAAACTTCTTTTTTTGTTGTTGTTTTTTTTTGCCTGGCTTTCCTTTTGGTAGAAGTGTGGGTGTAAGATTGTTTTGGGAAAGAGATATTTCAGGAAGTGACATTTTGTACCTGGAATGAAAATTAAGTTTTTATTGGCTTGGAAGAAAACCAGGTGTCTCCTGGTGTTTGTCAAAAATATGTAAGTATTGAGAGCATTAAAATAGGTAAATTGTGTTCTAGAAAGTCAACAGTATGTCACAGCATAATACAGTGAGGCTGATGAGTTACATAAAATAAACCAGTTGGCTCTGTAGTGTCTGTATAGCCAAATGTAATTAAGTACTTCTGAAATGTAGTTTTGACTGCTGGCAAGATGCAGTATTCCTTAGGGCTAATGACTTTGGCAGCTTTTCTTTGTCTTACAAATGGGGATGACATTATTTTGCTGCATAAATATTAAAATAAATTAAAACCATACATAATGAAGATATAATGGATGGAAATCTGTTGGAAGATGTTTCTTTTTAGGGCGTAATATAAAGCTCTGTCTCTCTATATGGTAGGAGGATTAAATATTCGGAAACCTAACTTGTAGGTTAATCTTAATTTGTACTGTTTTCTAGTGCCCAAGATGTATGCAGTGTGATACAAAATTTGACTTCATAACTAGAAAGGTAAGAGAAATAATTGAAATGTATAGCATTAACTGTTGCAAAATGGAAATATAGGCTTCTCTTGATTCACAATGTAGAAGATTTCGGTAGAATAGCATGCCAAGTCCCATGTAGCTTAAAGTAGTGCTCTTTTTATTCTGCCTTTTCTTAGTAGAGGTAATTTTTTTTTTAATTCTGGTTGTTTCTTTTTTTTTTAAATAATCTTGTATCTTGATGTGTAGCACATAGAGTTTTTCCAAATCACTGGGTACCCACAGGATTTAGATTCAAAGGAAGAATTAGAGGAACTCAGGGTGGAGTAGGCTGCTAATATCAGTACTGACATAGAAACCAACTCAGTTGTGTTGTTGGAGAGATAAAATTAGTTGTGGAAATATAAGCGAAAATGTTTGCAGTACTGGCATAGAAACCAACTCAGTTGTGTTTTTGGAGATAAAATTAGTTGTGGAAGTGTAAGCAAAAATGGTTTCAGGAATAACAATTGTAATCTGACATTGAAGATCCATATTGTTAGAACGTGGAGAACCAAAACTCGGATCCTCTGTCTATTCTAAAAGTAAAGCAGAATTTATTTCAGGTTTAGAAAAGGAAATTTCTGTAGTAGTAGAAAGTATAAACCACTTTGATGGCTGTGAGCTGGAAGTAGACTCTGTCAGGAAGGAAGGCACAGACATAATGTAAATTATATTGATTGCATAAAAGTTAACAGGTCACTGGAGTGCATGTTGGTGTAGGGAGTCCCACTTCTGGAGGACATTCTGCTGATATTCAGGTGTCTGCATGGAGATGGAAAGCAGCCTCCCCAAGAAAGCCCAATTATGTTTCTCGGGGGGTATCATTCCTCTGGATAAGTACACCTCCAGTGTCTTAGCATGTGCTTGTGAAAGTGAAGAAAGATGTGGAAGTGTGAGTTGTAGTGCATTGGGATAGTGTTTTTTTAACTTTAACTGCTTGGAGGGAGAGGGAAAGAGCAATTGCAAACTAGACATATTAATATGTTATGCCAGATAGGTGTGAATTTTCTGGAGGCCTGAAGAGTATCAGGATGCCAGATAAGTGATCCTAGTGCTCCTAAATCATAGAGTTTGTGTTTTGCCTTTTAGTTGGACAGCTTAAGAGTATGGTTGTTGGTTGCTTAGAGATTGAGAGCATGGAGTCATTAGACTGCTGTGTTTTACTTGGTTGATCATTGGGATGTAAATGGAGGAAGTCATGGGAAATAGGTACTCCAGAGAATTTTTCATAATACTTGGAGGAAAAAACCTAACACTGACCAAAACTGCAGCATAGCAGTTCCTTGTGTCAAGGTCTTCAAACTTGCTTTTATTGCCACAAATCAGTTCCTGCTTGCCTGGGAATACTTGTTCTGACAGGAGAACTTGAGTCAGGGAGACCTGCTGGGACTGTCACACCCCAGCTGGGATTTGGAGAACACGCCAGTTGTTGCATATAGTGAATGTGCAGTGTGAAACACATTGCACTACTAGCTCTGATTTTGCAACTTCATTGGATTTCTGCTGTGCTGACTGATATTTCCATGGGCAAAACTTGAGAATAGTTCTAAGTGAAGACCAGAATCTCCAGTTGAAGTTTCTCAAGATCTTTGCTTGGAAGTGGGAAGGAGTCTAGAAACCACTTTTCTCTTGTGTATTTATTAACAGTAAGGTGAAGGTTTTACTGGGCACTGGAGAAGCCCTTCAGTGTCTTGTCTGGTCTGCTTTAGAAGCTTGTTTACAGAGTGCCAACAAAGGTGAACAGTGGTGCTCTTCACACTACACTCAGACCTTTGTGTTCAGTCCTGAGATTTCTGGATACCACCCTAGCAGCGAAATGTCCTTTACCTGTCCTTCAGCTCGTGTGTTTCACACATGAGGAACCGTTCTGTTTCTTGGGGAGGAGTATATTGAACGTATTTTCTGTATCAAATTATTCCCTAATAGTTTCCTGTGTAAATAAATGGACAAAATGTTTTCTCCTGCTTAGCATCACTGTCGAAGATGTGGAAAGTGCTTCTGTGACAAGTGCTGCAGTAAAAAAGTGCCTCTGCCTCGCATGTGCTTTGTGGACCCTGTGCGCCAGTGTGCTGAATGTGCACTCATCTCTCAGAAAGAAACAGAGTTTTATGATAAGCAGCTCAAAGTGCTCATGAATGGTAAGGACTGAATGCATACGTGTGCCAGTTTGATCTTATTTACATTTATTCAAATGGCTTTGGTAAACACAGTGAGAGTTAATTCCTTTTGTCAAAAAAGGCCACGGTTTTGTCTCCTTTAAATACTTTTTTGTTGCCATGCTTCCTATTTTCCTGTTACTAATTCTGTGTTATCCATTTATTTAGAGAGAATTTTACGCTTTTAACTCAATGTTTACAAAGAATGATTTAAATAAAGACCAAGCAGTTTTTAATGCCTCTGTTCTCAGATGTGTGCAATTGGCATTTTTGTTAAAATAATACATCTTCTAGCCAGATTCCTGTTACATTAAATAAGGATGTAAAATACTTAACAATAGAGGATATTTTTAATATTTTCTAACAAGAGACTGTGCTTGTTTAAAGCTTCATCTGTGAGCTTTGATCTTGTCTATGGCCTGCAGCCATGGCTGGTGGCAGATCGTCATGAATGGTCAATTTTGCATAGCATTAAAACTACTTGCAATACAGTAATTTGTGTTCCAGTTACATTAAGAAAGCTGAGTCTTCAGTATTTAAAATATTCTGTGAGTGTTCAGTTCTTTTGATGGGCTCTCAAATCTGAGCATGGTGCCAATGTGTATAATCAACTAAACCACACGTCTCCTTAGTGTGAGTGTTCCTGAGAAGATTCTAGCTTCAGAAAGGAGGATGTTCATTCCTGTAACACACAAACCTTTCTTCACTCTGCTCTGCAGAGGAAGGTGTAGATGGGGTTTTAAATTAAATTGAAGACTTCTTTTTAAAAAGCAACTTGTTCTGCTTGCATTTGTGTTATGCAGTTCAAGTCTGACGTTGTTCCTGACTTGCAGTAGAGCCACAGATCTTTGCCAGAGAGGTGGTGGTTGTGATGGCCTTTGGGCAGTTTTGCTGCTGTGACCTCTGTCTCACTTCAGCAGCAGCCTTTGGGGGGTCCATGCTGGGGGCCAGCGAGACTGCAAAATTGTGAAATAGGCAGTGAGGTGAAGCTCTCTGAGGTTCAGATTGTGGAGATGGATTGCAGACCATCTGGCAGGGCTGCATGGTGCTGTTTTTTCATTTCCCAGGCCAGCAGTATTGGGATTAGGTAATACAGGGTGCGTGAGGCATGGAAGAAGTAAAGTGGTTAGGCTTGTAGTCTGCTTTATTTTAAGTTATGAATCACTTCACTAATGTAGTTAAGATGGTTTTCCTGATGTCAAAGGAACTGTTTTGCAGAGAAGAAACATATTATGAAGGCTGGAGGTCATTGACCTGCAAGTAAGGCTGAGCTAGCCTTCAGTAATGAAAAAGAGGTGCACAGGACAAGTGTTTATTAAGCACAGACCTGGAGGTCATATCCTGCTATTAGGTCCTTCTGACAGGTTTTATTTTATTTCATTTTTTTAAATATTGAAACAGTAGTTTGTATTATGGTGACAGGATAGGGTCTTCAGTTTCCTTTTTTCATCATCTCCAAATCTGTTCTCGTTTTTTAAAGGTTTATTTTAAGATACCTGTATTTCTGCAACACGTGGGAGAAACTGGATAGTAATTGTGATAGGTTCTGCAATTCAGAACATGACAATTTAAGATCAGCTTTTTATACTTCACTATTCTGCTGATGTTAATCAGTGCAACATGTCAATTAGTCTCTTAATTCATCCAATTTGGTCTATTAGGTGCAGTAACTAAAAATTAGTTATGCTTTTTGATACTTGAATATACCTTACTAAACTTGGCATTTGAATACTTAATATTTATTTCCAGGTGCTACGTTCTTTGTAACTCTGGGAACATCTGATAAATCTGAGCTCATGGTTTGTCGACTCTCCAACAATCAGAGGTGAGAAAAGATAGATAGAAATTGCACTTTTAAACTATCTTATTGATGCACTTATATTTTGTTTATGTTACTAGATAATAATACAGCTGTAAGAGTAAAATGCTGTGAGGATATTGGAGAAAGTAATCTGGCTGAAATGATAGGTACAACTTCATTGGAGTAAGTTTGCATTTACTAACCATGGGCTGTGGAATGGTGGCTCTCCACTCCCTGGTAATGACTTTCAGTGCCACTGGAATACAGAGTTTTTGCCAGCTCATAGGAGGAGGGAAAAATCTGTAGTCACTGAAAAAAGCTCATTGTGTAATGATTGTATCACTGCACCACGTTGTTTAGCATTGCAGCCAAAGCATTACTTTGGTCATCCCTATAATATGGTTGGCTAGAACACTTCCAACTCTGAGTTCTCTTCTTCCTCCAGAACTTTGAAAGAATGCTTTTAGTAGTTTGAAAGGGCTTCCTGGAAAACTAAACTATTGGCTCAGTGGTGTGGTATTTTTTTTCAAAGAACTTCAATGAAAAGTAATTTTTGCTGCTTGATTTCTCTCCCTTCCCATGCAAAGAACATATAAGCAGTCAGTCACTGAGAGATTGTGTTTATTTTTTCCTTTGATTTGGACTTGATGCTGTAGAAAAATACAGGGTTGTTTTTGTTTTTTTTAAAAGTTGTTCTTATGTTATGTAGATACCTGGTTTTGGATGGAGACAACCACTATGAAATTGAAATTATACAGATATCAACTGTTCAGATACTTACAGAGGGATTTACTCCTGGAGGTAATACATATTAACTATAAAGAAAAAAAATATGTCAAGGTGTAATTATTTTTCAGGCTAGACAGTGCATTGCTTGTTTATTGGTAACTTAGGAGCAGCTGTGTTAGTTACAGCTGCTCTCAGGATAGTGTGCAGTGTGTGGAACCCATGTGGCTACTGGGATTTAAGGAGAAACCTAAGAAAAGGTGGCTATCATCTGTTCCAGTCCTTTCTATTGGCCAAATATAAATATCTGTTGATTCACAAGCTCATATGAGGGAGCTCAGTCTCTGCAACTGCCATTTCAGAATGAAGCTGGGATTTCTCTTCTACTTTCACAAACGTGAGGGGAGTGACAGAGAAACTGGTGTGGGGGGTAAATAATTAAGTTGTTCTTTCTTCATTTCATTCAAGGTGAAGGGGTTGCCAAATGAAACAGGTAACATCTGAATCAGAGGGCAGCTACTTACTGCCTCATTTCTTACCAGATTTTAAAGTATTTCAGGATGAACTTGAATATGATTTCACTGAATTGAGAACAAACAAGGTCAGGAATTTTAATAATTGTTCTTTAGCAACACCTCTGTCACTGCTGGAATTTTCTAATCAGACAGGCTGTCTGTGCAGTATTCAGTCAGTGCAGCATGTGAACTTTATTAAATTTATCTTGGTCTTCCAATCGACCTGATGTGTTGCTGAGTTACCTAATGCTCCTATAATTCCTTGTTTATTCCTCTTCTGACTGCTTTATCTTTTTGCCTGCCTGCCTTCTTGATGGTAGAAAAAGATATTCACACTTACACCAGCCTTCTGGAGAGCCAGCATATTACTGAAGGTATCACCATACCTTAGAGCATGATGCACCCAAGCATGCTGTCATGTCCCCCCCTTCCACCTTTCTTCCTTTGCAGTGCTGGTGTTTTGCTTGGTCTGTAGCTGTTTAACTGAAGACAAGTTGTGTTCAAATCCAACATTTATCTATTCCTTCCCATCTGTCTTTAATAATCTGAGAATGAATGTTCTCTGACTTTTTGGAGGAGAGCTGACACATTTGTGGCCTTCTTTCAACCACGTGTGCAATTGTCCATGTTAGAAGGGAGAAGGGAAGATGAGAAACCAGATCTCTAGTGGTATGCATGACACATCACCTGCTTCAGCAGTTGTGCTGATTGTGGGTACCAGAAATTAAAAATAAACTTTTGTACTGTCCAGTAAAGCTTTGCACTGAATAAACTAATAATTATTGGCTTGCACATCTTTAAAAGAAGTATGACCTCGTGTTGTGTCATGTGTGCTCTGCCTGACTGCGTAGTCTTGGGATGCCAGGCATAGGCAAACTGGTCAAAGCTGTAGGTGTTTGATTTCCACTGATTTATCTTTAAGTAGTCCCCTAATCTGTTAGTCTGACCAGGTATCTGGAGGGGAGCAAGCAAGGAAGTTGGATTTCATTTTATCCTACGAGAGGAATAGATGTCTGCTTTTATAAACACTGCTTGCTGAGCTTTTAATCAGGTTCCTTAGACTGGGATTTGTCTGTTTGGCTTCTTGGACATTGCAGTAGTGGCCTCCAGGAGCCCTCTCATGCAGACACTTCCTTTTTTTAGAAAGAACTTTTCAAAAAGTGTCCTGCATGCAGCAGTGCTGTTCCTGGGGCTTAGTTTGTGCTCTACTACTTCATGGAACAGTGCCAATCAAGCTGGCATTCCAAACAAAGCTTTTGTTTAGTTTCTCTGTTTTTGCTTTGGTTTCTCTTAATCTCTGTGCAGCTAGAGCAAAAGTGATACAAACATCTCACTATCACACTGCTGTCAGAGCAATGCCTTTCAGAGTGGATTTCCTTCAGGAAGTAAATGATGTTGCCAGTCGTGGCCTAGTCTTGTGTAAGCATCTTTCCATTTTTCTGGTTTGGAGGGACTTGTGACAGCTGTGCCAGACTTTGTACCAAGCAGCCATCCCTCTTGGAGATCAGTCTAACTGCACATTAGTAATTCAGGTTACAAAACTGTGGCATCTATTAAAGACAAGACGTGCTAATATTAGAACAGGAGGGTATTGCTGGCACGTGTAGCTGGTGGCTTTACCTTAAGTTACCTTGGTGGTAGCCAGAGAATTAAAAGACACTGAGCCTGCACGTTCCATTGCCTGGCATTAACCCCAGTGATCCCTGTTAGTTGCATCTCCAGTTGCTACTGCTTTGAATTAAGTGATGAGGGTTCTCTTCAGACATGCTTACTGATCAGAAGAAGTTAAAACTGTTGCTGTTCAAGATTATTCTGCTTTTTTCAGGAGGTAACAGTCGTGCCATAGGTATGATTCTGCAGTACAAGGTACCAGGATCAGAGGAGCTAACGCAGATGAAGTTTACAGCCAGCGAAGACTTCAGCTGTAACAAGAAGCTGTCAGCAAGCTGGTTGGCAGCTATGCATAAGGTAAGCACAAGGAAGCTGTAGAAAATCCTAACATGGGGTGCTGAGCAGCAGATGAGAGAACATGAAGCATTAGGAGTCTTTTTCAGTTTTTTTTCTTACTAATTTTTATTGAGGGATTTTAGGGCTTTGTTGATTAAGGAAAGAGAAGCTAGTGATGGCTGTTATGAACAAACTGTGTGCCAGGATCTAATGTATACCATGAGGTGGAAAGAAGACAGGAATTAGACTGTCATGTTCCTTAGGGTTTTGTTACTCACTGCAGAACGTGCATTATGAAATACTGTCTGGACCCTCAACTCAGCTACTTTTTTTCACTGGTTCATGATGGCTCAGAGGTGGTGTTGATTTCTGAAAAAAGGAGCAGGAATTGAGGCAGGATCCTGTGGAAGACTGCTTCATCTTTTGCTCTTAGGCACTGTATGGCTAATGAAACCAAAGTTTATTATATAATTTCATAAGCCAAAGTTATGGGAGACAAAAATCAAAATGACCCCAACTAGCTCTGAACTTTGTTAATCTGGTTAATAATTAGAACTCTAATGTACAAGCTCTCTGCAAATGGCAAGCATGTGGCTCTTTGCTTCTTTACCACTGTTAGGTCCCCAGCCACCCCTAGCCCCAGCTCAGCACAGTGCACTCAGACTCTGTGTTGCCTTGTGAGTACAATTTAGCATTTCCTTTAATCTGTTCTAATTCATCTTGCACAAGCAACTGCTGCAAATGAGAACCAGTATTCCGTGGGTAACCTTCCCCATGCTGTCCCCTTTGGTGGGAGTTTTGAGTAACTGTTCTGAGCAGTGAGACTTTCAGGGGTCCCAGTTAACAGCAGGTGAAAGGACTTGATGCTAGAGAGTGCAGCTGTGTTCCCAGCACAGGGCTTGGTCCTGTGGTTTGAGACAAAAGGAAAACCTCACCAAAACACTTCCAGGGAGAAGCAGAAGAGGTAGGAGGGGAATAGAACAGAATAACATTGTTTACTGCATGTGTTTAGGCAGGTCACCAAAATCTTAGACGTACTACTTCTATCTTTTTCGTTAGAGAAGTAAAATAGTAAAGAAGAACTTAAAACCTTGGGTTTAACAGAAATTTTGGTGGGGTACAAATGAGATGCAGTGGCTCCAAGTGAAACTTTAATTAACAGAGAGATGTTTTGTCTTCATGTCAGGCAACAAAACTTCTGTATGAGTCCCGGGACCAGTAAGAACAGCAAATTGTTGGCCACCTGAGGGAAAACACCAGCTCCATGGACCTGCCTCTCCCTTTCTGATGATTTGACAGCTGGTAACATTTGCTGTTCTTGACTTTTTCTCATTCCAGTGTGGTTCATTGTGTAAGAACTGGCAAATGCAATGTGAGTATTTTTTTGAACCATGAGTATTCACTATAGTGTGCAATATGTATACAATTAATGCTTTAAACAGCCTCACCTTTTAAGACTTTGTATATTTTGTTAAGCCTTTCCTGGCACTTAATATGAAAGTGACCTGCACTACAGCTTATGTACAGCACAACTTTTATAATAACAATTATATATATACTGTTTGCTAAAAAAGCAAACAAATGTGTATGTCTCTTCTGCAGAGAATAGCTTTTGGGCATAGATCTCAGGTTTTTCCCTCTATCCAAATGTTTAAAATCAATGTACAGTAAAATCTGCCTTAGATATGATTTTATAGAAGCCACTTGATTTTTTTTAAAACATTTCATTTTAAACATCTGAAGATTTCACCAAATATCACCAAATTTGACTTAATATGAACATGATTTTGGAACTTCCTTCTGTGATAAATAAGCTTCCAGAATAATTCTTAGTTTTGTATTTTCTTTTTGGTAACTAGCTTTTGTTAATCTAACTGTAATGCTATTTGAAATTGTATACAACTTAATGTACAAAAATGAATAAATTAATTCACTTATTTAAAGAAAAATGAGGTGATAGTTGATTTCATAATATACAACTTCTTTAATGATGCATAGAGTGTGCTCTCTAAATTTAAACTTTGGACTTTCTATCAACAGCACCCTAATTTTTGTTCTGTGTGTTGATAATTGATTCAGCCAATGGGATGAATCCTCTGGCTACATGTGCTCAGCCAAATGTGCCTTTCTTATGCTGTTGGTAAAGATGGAATAAAGGAGCACACAAAGCTCAGTTGCCAGCTTGTGCAAAGGACTCTCTCAAGATTTTCTAGGCAAGTATTAATTTGACACAGCTGGAATACTGTCATAAGGAATAGCCAGAATTTGTTTGGCAAGTCATTTTCTGTGCAGCTGATAAAACAGTGAGGAAACCTGAGCTAACAGCTAGAACACAGCAAGCTAAAATTGCTGTTTTTGGAAACTGTGACACATCTAATGTTGCTACCTGTACAAAAATACTGGAGAATGCAGCCATGCCTTAGCAGTACTTTATTGTGCACATTTACATGTTCTCTGAATTAGTGTCTCATAGGCTCTTGAAATCAACACATTCATGTAGCAAATTCTTCAACAATAATACCCTTTCACTTTTCACCACAATATATACAGTTAATGCTAGCCTGTGGTAAAAGCAAGTTACAGCACTGCAGAAATGGATATATAAATTATACACAGAACTTCTACATGAAGAATTAATTAAACTGTATACTGTTAAATGGGAGAAAATTACAAGAAATATGGCTAAAACTTATAATGGGAAATTCAAAATATATTTTTGATATATAAAATCATGTACAATTAAAATTCCAGTGAAGTGCTTTTTTTTTTTTTTTCTTTTTTTTTTCTTTTTCTTGAAACTACAATGTAGTGGAATAGGTTATTGCATAACTTGCCTTGGCAACAGATGTAGGTTGCCAAGAACCACAGAAACTCCTCTATTAAGCTATTGCCTTTCTTAAAACCTTCTCTAGACCCATCACCTTCTCCTTGACTCGGCATCTACACAACCTTCTTTCTACTTGTATCCAGTCCTTCATGTTTTCTTCTAGATTGACTCAGGCAGACTTCAAATTACACAGTGTAACCCTCACCAGACTCTCACCCTTTTCGACTATTGCACTTTCATCCATGCAGACATACAAATCCCTTAAGCTGCTGCAAATTCAGTACTAATTGTTCTGTCCAGGAGGGACAATGCTCAGGTGGTTAGTAGGGGAACCTTTACATCAGTAGAGGTAGCACTGGTGCTGTAGGCTGAATAATAATAAAATAAAACGAGTGAAATATTGTGTAGGGGTTTTGAGAAGTGTAAAAAATACTGTTGTTTTGTTAGTTCTCTAGGTTGATTCTAAATGTAAATAATACTTGATGCTAGACTACATAAAGCTTTTGTTGGGGATGTCTGACTGGGATTTAAGAGCATGTTACCCTTAAGATCCTAGCCCTGGTGAAGCTTTGGTGCATGTAACAGGTGGAGTTCTTATGTCCTAGAAACCAAAGAGTTGATGAGTAACGAGAACTCAACATTCACTGGTATCAAATAAAATATCCAAAATCCTGACATGGAACAGTTACTGAGGGGTTGGAGCAAACTGGACAGCATATCTGCACTCTGCAAGTGACACCTCTGAACATTGAACACAAGAAAGCTCCTACCACGGAACTTTAACCAAAAACACTGCTTTAGACAACAGTTGGCACAAGGCTGTGGACAGTGGAGGTACCACTCCTCACCAGTGGTGGGTCACAGAAAAACAATCCTCATTTACAAACTGCAGATTTTCAAAATTGTGGATGCTGTCCATTTAACAAGAGAAAGCACCATTAAAACTAAATATCATAGTTTTATTTCTCTGTGTGAAATGATCAAAAATGATGGCTCCAGTGTAAGTTTTAGGTTTCCAGTTACCAGCACGGTATTGCACTGTCGTAGAACTGAATTCAAGCAAGGGTTCGCTGTCTGGGTTTTATTCGTGGATATAACTGTAAAAGCAGAACAAAACCATTAGGTTTTACATGGTTGATACCAAGTTAAATATAAATCAATCCAATAATAACCAAGGGGTACTTATTAACAAGAACTGGGTGATGAAGAGTTTTTTTGGGGGTAAGGTTTTTATGAACTACAGCATATTCTTAGGTAAATTCTGAAAAATTAAACCAGAAGCATTGTGACACCAAGAGCTGACTTATTCCTGCCAACAGCTGTGAAATTGCTGCTCTGAAAATCACTTGGTTCACTGGGTACAAGATCCCAGACTAGACCAAAGAATTGCACACCAACACTTAGAGTTTATTTCTGGCTCTGTAAGGTTTTCTTACGCATTTTGTCCTCTGTATCTCTCTACTCAGTAGCCTGACATTTCTAGTTTGTCATGACAGCAGTGTGCTGTGTGACTGAGAGCAGCATAAATGACTTGCCTACAGTTGTTATCTTCAAGGTTCTTTCCTGTTTAAATTTGTACACATCTATCTATTGCTTATCTTGTGCCTAAAGCACTTCCTGAGCAAAAGCTACACGCTGCCCAGTACAGCCACCACGTTTCACATTGAAGCCAAGGGGAAAAAAAGTCTTATTAAAGATTAAAGCATGAACTATATTAAATACACTAACTTGCCAAATAAAAAATAGCACTAGGGCCCTAACCCTAGCCTCTCCTTTTTGTTTACAGTGACACAGGCTGGAAAGATAAGGTTAATCTGCTTTGCAGTGCCTCCTAGCAGTGTATTCACATGATGCACCCAGGGATTCTGACCCAAAGATCCATCTCGTGGTCATACTTCAGGAGGAAGTAAAAAAATAGAGAAAGTAACTTGAAACCAACTTACCCCCAGAAGATTTTTAGGCACATAGCCTTCTTTATCATTGAGGCGGGCCCACCACCACTCTGTCTCATTGTCATCCTTACGTCTGAGAATAGTGATGGCATCACCCTCGTGGAATGACAGCTCATCATTATTCTGGGCTTCATAATCCCACAGAGCATACACCACACCCTTGTTCATCACTCCCAATTTCTCTTGCACTCCTGGTAACAATAAATTAGAGAACACATTAGATAGTAAACCATCCTCTTTTAGCCTCTGAGCTTTTAAGTGTGGACACTGTGGCCCAAATATTAGTCTTTTACTCATGAAATTTCATAAACAGTTTTCAGCTCTTCCATTATGAAATGCTTTGGGAAGTTTACCCGCGTGATACAACCAAGTTTTACAGAACATGTGAAACCAATTTTGAGCATGACTTTTTTCACTTATTACATATGCAATAGAAGCCTTACAATTTTAAAATTCAAATTAGTATAACAAAGTTTTACAGTTGTTTGAGTAAAGCAGCTTTAGGGAACTACTGTATTTTTCTCACAGGCCTGCTTTCTACAGCAGCACCTGAAGTGTTTGAAAAATCAGCAGTGTCAATTATATAGAACCTTAATTAAACTTACATCTGCTGATGCAAATTAAAAATGACTGCTCCATCAAGGTTCTTGGCAAAATATGTGTTAGTAACTAGATTCTCTAAGTTAATTATTCATAAAGTACACCTTTCTGCTAGAAATTTATGCATCTGAGGATTGCAGTATTTCTGGCAAGATACTTGACAATTCACTGTGGCTGTCAAAACCTCCCTGTGGAAGCACTTTCTTGAAATTGAGCCAAATAAAACTTTAAAAATCTGCAATATCAGGAGCCTGTGAAGTAACTCAGAACAGAAGAACTATGAGCAACATAGTATTGGAAAGAATATTCTGTTCTTAGCATTCTGAAAGAACAGGAGGGTGATGGACAGTATTGTCAAGCCTGGGACCTAAGCATATGTTTCATGCAGATCAGAGACAAAAAGAGACAAATTTTAGAAAAAGCTAAAAAAGTTTGTAGTGTCATAACTTACCGTACAAGAACTGGGAACACTGAATATAACCTTCTTCCATCTCTTCACACTTGTCTGCAGCAGTTTCTATATCACTTATAGTTGAAGCAAAAATAGCTGCCCCAGATTCAACCAGTAGTTTACACAGATGAACACTATTACAAGAAGCAGCACAATGCAAGGGTGTCCTGAAATAAAACAAAAATATAGACATGAAAAAATAAACCTCTCTGAATCCTAACTATACTATTTTGCAATATAGAGTCTAGCCTGTCTATTTTTAGAAGCTGTTCTTTATTTTAATGTATATACGTATTGTTCAAAATGTGTCAAACAACTGGAATGAATTTCAGGATTTACCTGACTCCAGTAAAGCCAAACATCATAAAACAGATGGTAGCAAAAAGATCAGGTTTTGTAGCTTACAGCACTGCTGGGTATAAATGGGTATTTTCCCATACGAGGAAATTGGAAAAGTAAAAGAAAGGTGAGGGTGAAACACACCAGCACAGCAAGGCTTCACATCCCCTACAAACACTATAGAAGCGCTACCTAGGTTCTTCAAGAACACCAAAATCTGTGGTGGGTTATATGAAGATGAAACTTAAAAAACCCCTTGTCATTTACAGTTCAATAATTTCAGCATCTGAGCATGAATGCAATTATATGACTTAAGTAAACCAAAATGGTGTCAGTATAACCATGCACTGCTGCTCATTACCAACTAGAGATTAAAAAGTGCCCTCATTTGCAGAGGGTAAAAAGGAAGGAAACTCTTCTCAAAACAGGTCTTGACTACATTTTGAGTATGCATCAATATGGTGTTTCTCCCAGATGATAAGTTAAGAATCTTGACACTTACCACCCATCACTATCTGCTGCGTTTACATTTACACCAAAATCAAGCAAGAACTTCACAATGTGGTGATGTCCAGCACACACTGCATTATGCAGAGGTGTAATGCCTTCATCATTTGGTTTACTGGGATCATCAACCTGTTGAAAACATGAGAGATCACCTTCAGCTCCTTCCCCCCTAAAATATTTTAAGAGGTTGCCATTGTTTAGAAGCTCACCTCATATATGATTCGTTGTACAAGATCAAATTCTCCCTCCAAAGAAGCATCTAGGAGGAGGGCCAATGGATTGAACTTCACTCTCAAACCATGGCCTGTTCTTTCTGAGTTAGGTTTCTTCAAGTTGGTACGTTTTGTCTGAGTAGAGATGAGAGAGGTTGCAAGGCATCATTTCAGGTTGCGTAAGTATTACAAATTATTCAGTTACTTTTAAAATATATTAAGAATCCCATCCACCTTAAATCTTAATAAGAACTATGCAAACATTTTTAAGTCTCTAAACAAAAGGCTTGATATCTTATTACATATTAGTTAAAAAATGAAAAATCATGCCAGTGCTATTCAGAAACTTTTCGTTAAAGGTAGTGAATACAAGGAACAAAGTACCACTGTCTTAATTATATTTAGTGTAAGCTGAATGTGCTTCTGATTGACTGTCTGACAGACAGTCAGAACCTTTGCTTAAAGCAAGAAGGATGACACAATTAAGCCTGAGTATTGGTCTCTACTCAGAGGACTCTGCCTTGAATTATTAAAAGTATCTGCTGTAGGTCAGTGCTGACAAGTTAGGAGTTTTGCTGTGGGAAAGAAAAGTACAGAACATGAAGGTATTTTATGTGGCATTCTAGCTTGTGTTGTCAGAAGCAGCATTCTCAAGATCTGAAACACATTTAAATGTGTTTTGATAATATTCTGAATCATGCACATGTCCTTGTCACTTTCCAGAAGAAAAAATAAAATCTATTATTAATTACAGCTTTTATAGAGTGCTTTTCATCTCTAGCACTCTAAGATCTGTTTTCATTTATGTTCCTATTTAGTATGGCTATTTCAGTTTGGAAAATAAACCTCTCACAGCATGAATAGTATCTGTTGCTAGAATATTCCATTCTCCCAGAAGTATCCTGGCCCACTTGTGCTCACGGAAAATGCATACAAGGCCCTGTGCACGCTGCAGTCGAGGTGTCAGAGGAATGCAAGGTCCCTATGTCAATCAAAAAGTGGAGATATTCTTTGAAACCAACATTAAAGTGAGTCATATCAACAACTAAGAATAAAATTCAGTTTTCTCCCTATTTTTGATTATCCATATGCTGTAGATTTTGGTAATGACAAGTATTTAAAACATTTTGGTGCAGCTGGAGGAGGGACTTTGAAAGTAATTCAGATTATGTGACAAGCCCCATTAGAAAAACATTTCTGCTAAAACAAGTCAGCTGTGTTGCTGTTAGTTTTAGCTCTGGTCTCACATCTCTCTGCTAACAGAGGAAAAGGGGTGCTTCTCCCAGTAGCTTGCTTGCAAATGAAAAAGCTTCCAACTGACATTAAGCCTACCCTTTGTTTCATACCAATATCTTTGCAGACCCAGAGAAATGAAAAAAAAAGTTTTAAATGGAATCCTAGATTCCAGAATTAGTTCTACAGTAAGAGTACATCCCCCAAAAATGTTCTACAGCCAAAAATACATACACAGCCTCCTGTAGCCTGTATGCAAATTTTCCTTATTAAACAGCTACAGTAATAAAGAAGCTAACCCATCAGAATTCTCCTTGGGAGCTCCCTGGTTTTCTCTTAGTGTCATGAAACTTGAGGTGCAGAGATACCCTTTAGCATAAGCTTACCAGCTTCCAGTTATGCTTAAACACACCAAGTTCTACAGTTCACAAAATTGTCTTTCTGCTTTGTTACTTACTGGAGGGAGTGGAGGAGGAAGAGCAGGTGGCAAAGGAGCTTCATCTTCTACCGGAGAACTGACCTCAGGTGTGGGACTGGATGACTGTTCAGTAGAAGGAACTATAGCAGGATTGTTGTTGTTATCTTCAGTTGTCTCAGATGTTTGATTTGTGGTTTCAGTGCTTATCAGTTCCTCAGTAGCAGGGGAAGGTAATTCATTATCATTGGCATCTGATGAAGGGGGTGGCTCATCAGGAAGAGGAACTGTAGGTTGCACGGAAATAGGTTCTTCAATATTGCCATTGGTGCTTGCGTTACCGTTATCAACATCAGCTAAGATGCCTATGAAGTCCTGTGGATTGCTTGGCTGATAAAAAGGAGCACTTTCTATTCCTCCAGCAAGAGTATTAAAACGCTGATACAGTAATTTTTGTATATTTGGTCCACTTGGGCCTTCTGGTTCTGTGATAGAACTACGTTTCTTCAGCGGCCTAGGAGCATTGGCCAATTTTCTTCTCAAAGCTTCAAGGTCAGCATCACTTTGATATCGTAGGGGTGAATGCACAATAGGTGTGAGCTTAGTAGGACTGAGAGGACGAGGAATGTTTTCCACATTGCTGTTTTCACTGGATGGTGGGGCATTTTCAAGCTCTGGCTCTTTTTCAGACACCTCAGACTGAGGCTGAGATGGTGGCTGTGAGGGGGTCTGGGCAGGCAAAGAACCGTGAAGGAATGGCAAGGGTGAGGGAGAAGTTGAACCAGATTGTAATACAGGTTTTCCATAAACTGAAGAAAAGAAAGATGGAAAACAGTGAAGAACTGTTCTCAAACTACACAATAACATATTTGCAAATAAATTGTGTTTATGCAACTTGCTACTTCCTTGGCTCTATTACAGAAAGACAAGAAAATCTAATTATTGTATTGGAACGTATCAAACCAGAAATAAATACTCACCTGTTGGCCATGGTGATGGTACTTAAAATTACAAGCTACAAGTAACACCTGGAATGTTTGTCCTCTCATGAGGAAACAGTAAGAGAAGGAAAACTCTCCTCTCAAGACACTGTTTTTTCAACTTATTTCTGAAGGTATTGCCAGAGTACCCAGACTGTATTGTTCTACTTGCATCTTGTTTCAAAGTTAACCCAATGTATACTTATTTAGCATCCCAAAAATATAGGGGATCATTTTTCTGCCACGCTGCATACATAAAACTTCTTTCCTCTTCACGCAGTTTTAGGCAAGTTTTTCAAAGTGATATGGAAAATAAACTAAGCCCAGCAAGTAGATCTTAACCATCTATTTCAAAGGAAAAAAAAATAAAGCAAAATATATTGTACCTGCTTTTACCGACTTATTTAAAGTATTGTACACAGCTTGTTGATAATTCTTTGGTGGTGTTGCTTGCTGAAGATACATTGAGTAGATGGAACTGGAGTTCACTGTCTGTGGCCCTTTTCTGGGAGACTGAGGTCTTGATCCTTTATCAGCTAGAAAAGGTCTGATTGCCACAGTTAAAGGGAGTTCTGGCCTGCCATCTCCTGGAAACAAGGAGGGACCAGAAGGTTGGTAAGTAGGGCTGGGAGGTACAGAAATTCTCTGTTGAATCTGCTGTGAAGAACTGGGCTGATGCACGTTGCTTGGTGGTGGAAGTGGAACAGGTCTTTGCCGATTTGCTACACTGGTGCCAGGTCTGGGCAGGCTGCCATCCTTCCTTCTTTCTAGAGAATTTGTAGAACCTGTTCCTAAGGGAACTGGACTTGGATAGGTCCCATAGTTCTGAGGCAACTGCTTGCTTACACCAGGAATTGTTGGTGGCACCTTCCCCAGGTCAAGACCCTGTGTAAAAACAAGGGTATATAAGCATTCAATTAAATAATATACTTTTGTGTGTGACAGATAAACACAAATGATTTGCGTTCCTTATTATCTAGATACAGTTCTACCTGAATTTTCACAAGACTTCATCATACATCACACAGAGGCTGCTGTTTAAAGGCATCTTCAGCTATAATACATTAATACGAATCCAGAACTATTTGCATACTTTCAAAGCCTGAATAACTTGTTCATAGTATCTAGCTGATAATGTATTTGATAATACATAAAGTGATAACAGACTTTACTAAAATCTTATAGAGACAAGGTCCTTAAAGATAACACTTTTAAAGAATTCAAAGTACTAGAGAAACAGTGCAGGCAAACAGAAACCACCAGTGGACTCCCTCAAGAATGGATTTAATAACTTATTTTGGGAGATTTTTGTGAGAAAGAATGCATTAAAAAAGCAATAATCTATGTGAAGGGGAAATAGTGATGAAGATTTGAATTAGAAAAATAGGAAGGTGGGGGATATGATTTGGATAAGCAAGGGGAGAGAAAAGTGGAGACATATGTAAAAATAAAAAAAAAAATGCAAACTGCTGACATTGGGAAAAAGACTGTAATGTGGTAAGAACAGAAAGGAACAAGAGGAATACAAAGGTGATTTTCTTTATGATTTTTAAAATAATAATCAGCAGGGAAACTGAATGTGTATATAACTGAAGTTACAGCTATGGAAGCCAAAGGTTTGTAATTTCAGCAAAACAGATCTATAAATGTATCACAGAAGAAACCCACCAGCTTATCAGTACTTCCTAATACTGAAGTTGGCAATGGCTGGCTGGATATAGATCCTTGTTTTAAAGCAGTATCCATGCTTGATTCTTTCCAGTCTGTGTTGGAGATCTGAGGAGTTTTTACCACAGGGGTTGAGCTCTGTTTAAGTATTGGCCAATTTCCATCATTAGCTTGAAAACAGAAAAAAATACTATATTAAAGGTAAACCACACCATCATTGTAAACAAGCAAAACAACATGCAAATGGATTACAGCAGGATTAATTTGATTCCAGAAATGAGATAAATCATATTCATGTTTGAGTCAGAAATCACTACTGGAAGCCAAATCATTGCATATAATATGCTGTTCACTACACTTTGATTTTCAATTGCATTGAAATTTTCTATAGAAAAAAAGATGGTTAAAATTTTGATTTCAGCATTCTATACTCTACTATTTAAAAGGCTAACAAATTCAGAACATAAATCCTTACAGAAACATTTAATCTTGAAATGAAAAAACAGAAACATGCTTCTTTTGGTATTATCCAGAGATTGCCACGTTAAGCTAAATGTTAAGCCTGCGTAAGCTCTGAGTGGACTTACTCCAAATTTAAACTGTGGTTATTAGGTTCATTCAATCATAACAGGATGTAAAAGTTCATTTCAACAATGGGGTGGAACAAAAGCACACATTCTTTTGTGGCAGTTAACTTACCTTTTGCTTTTCCTCAACACAGTCACCTGATTAGAATTGGCCCAAAGATTTAAAGACATTTATAAAATCAGCTGACAACTTCAACTCACAGTGTCAAGATACAAGTCAAGGAATTTAATCATCTTCATATGCAAAAATCATGCATAGCTGCACATCAGCTGAGGCAACAAATCCTTAATGAAGTTCTAAGTGCATTGATATATGACTTTATTAACTGCATGAGAGGATTTAGTTTCAGCTTTCTTAAGTAAGCAAGAAAGCTTGAATAGTCTGATCATTGGATCTGTTATGTAGTAACTAAATAGATCCCTGGTTAGATTTCAACGCTTTGATTTGCTTTTAAAAGATTAAACTTCAGGTGTCTCTAAGGAGACCAGAGATAATTTCTCCTTCCCTGATACCTGTAATTATCTTAGTGGAGCACTCAGGTTCAGCAAGAATGACATGTAGCACGTAACTAATTTAAATAGAGGATAACAACTAAAATGGAGGGGGATATGTGTGTGTAGATCTACTGAGATTTCTGGACCCCCACAGTAAGAAAACATCAAATAAAAATCAGTTATTTAATAGCAAAGTTTCCCTTTATAGCATTAAGCCTCTAGAAAATAGAATAGGCAAGGCTATTTCTAGAATTCTTTGCCATCCTCTGTCTAGTATAGCAGATAATCTTAAGAATGAATAGGAACATTCTAATAACAGTGAATTTAACATCACCACTCTAGTTTCTATGCACAAGCCTTATCCTCTTCAGTATCCATTTTATTCCCCCCTATGGAAATGACAACCTGAAGATTTCTTTCATCACTAACCTAATGTTTTCACTAGGGGACTACAAATTCACTCCTCTAGCTCACAAACCTATTTATAGGCTTATTAAAAATCACTATTTTTTGCTTACTTAAAAGTGGTAAGTTATACCTCTGGATTTAATCTACCATACTAAATATCTTTCAATTTTATGTCCAAACCATTCCTTAATATTATACACATTCTATTGTATTAACCTTTTAAATTGAGATTAACTGTGTTTGAATTCTGAGAGACAGTAACTTTGAAGAAAGAGTATTTTTGTGATTGGTCATTTAAATAGGATTAACACATATTTTTTTATACTGAGAGTATAGTATGTTGTCCAGAAATTACTTTTCATGTTTGCAAACTGCCAGGAAGTAAAGTAATGAGGCCAGCTTTAGTACTGGCAACATCCAAGAACTGGGTATGCTGGGGGCTTTGTTTGTAATCTGGTTACGAAGACAAAGACAAAAAAAAAATGACTGTTTAAACACTTTGACCCGAAATAATGTCAAGTTTTAAAGTATTGCACTGAAGTAACACTTACTTCACAAAATACAGAATGATCCATAACTCCTACAAGGTATGGTTCAGTAAAACTTTTTTTCTGAAGATCAGTAAAAGGTGTTGTAACTGAGTCACACTAAACATGACAGCACCTTTGCCAGAAGTTTAACTATTAAAAAAGCACTTACAGAAACAACAGCAAAAATCCTCAAGAATTTAATTATCTTACCTGCAAATACAAGCCCACACTCTTCCATGAGAAAGACAGTCATACAAAAACTGTCTGTAAGCCTTTGAATTCCAAATATTAGCACGTTTATTCCCAGATTCTGAGGTAACAGACTGGAAGTAAATTTAAACTCGCTCTCTCTCTCCTCTCTCTCTAGCTTCTATGTTTTGTTCTACTTACATAAACATCAGATCGTAACTGTTCCCACCTTCATGTCCTTCATATTGCCATCTGGCAGACTTGCCAACTACCAGGCATTTTTTATGAGTGTACCTCTCACGTCCTCCCACAGCTCAGCCCAGCTCTCATGCACTCACTGAGCTGCTGCTGTTGCAATCTGCAGTTGTAGCGCACGGTGCCAGAACCTGCGCGATGGGTGCTCAGAGGAGGCAACCAAACAGCCTCCTGCTATCTGAGGTCCCAGGCACTCTTGCCCATCTGATGGCAACACCCTTCTGACAAGCCCTCACTAGCTCCTGCTCCCAGCCACCCCAGAGCCATTTCAGCCAACCAGATGCTTTTTTCCCGAATGTACCCTCCTGTCTGCTGCCTGCAAGACGACCGAATGCTCTGTCTGTTTCAATTCCCATCAGTCCATTTGGTATTTACATAAATTTGACCTACAAACAAAAAATGTTCTGGGCATTTTCTCTGATTTTACTTAAATAAATGCCTATGTCTGTGTCCGAGATATTTACTGTAGCAACAGAAGCACAAACCAAGTACGTTTTTGTCCACTAGAAGTCAGCAAAATTCTTGCTATTGACTTGGACAGAGTGAGCTTTTATCTCAACTCTGGGGCCACTGCAACATGGAAACTCAGAGTTTACCACTAAGTATTCAGGCTAAACCTGTATTTAATACATCTATCTCATCTGAGATATACTAAAACATGCTTTGGAGATGACCATAAATTTTCTCATAGCCATTAGAAAATGTCAAGATTTTTCAATGAAGAAAACTCATCCCAAGTACACTGCTCCAGTACTCCAGGGATGAATTTGCTGCAAAACTGTTTTCTTCATAGACGAAAAGCAACTTCTCAGCAATTTTTACATTTCAACAGCATCTTCTGCATGCTAGACCACAACACAAGTTCTAAAGATGCTGTTTAATATGCATCTGTATGCAAGAGCTCAGATGACCATATTAAAAACTGAGTTCTTAGCTAGCCAGAGATCTTCTACGGACTCACAGTGCTGGGTGTCAAAGACAGTAGGTGCCAGGCGGATGACATTGTGAGCAGCAGACTGAAGAGAAGTGGGAGGTGACAGAATAGGATCCACTATTATGTCTAAATCAGAAACCTTCCAGGTGTCTGGAGATTTTTTCACACACCCACAGTCTGTCTCTACCGGACACACCAAGGCAGATCCAGTTACACAGAAAAAGAAAGAAAAAAAGTGGTGGAGAAATTATAACAATGACAATGGAGAAATTAGAACAGGAACACTCAGATAATGAGAAATAAAAGCATGACAGTTGAAAAGTATTTCATAATTTCTTCCTGGCAGCATATAAGCTTCTCCTTACATAAATCTATGGACTTTATTCAAGTACATTCAGAGTGATCAACACAAAGTCAGTCCTGAGGTAAAATAATTACTTTTATAAAATCATAAAGTTATCATTCAGATATCTTGTAACTTCCTGAGGTTAGGTGTGAAAGTGGGCATGTATATCTTCTCAAGCTGGTATTTTAAAAACTGTGAATTATTTTTGGTTGGGGAACTTGAAAGTCATGAGATGACTTCCCATATGTGGAAGAGGAATCCTCATGTCTGAAAACCAAGCTGTTGCCAAGTCTGTCACTTGCAATTCAATCATTCCATAGTCTCAAAAATTTCCATAAAACCACAGTGAAGGGGAATGTACAGCTGTCAGATTAAACTGAAGTTATTGTTAAATCACTAATTTCAATGGAGAAGACTTGTAAGCCTTTGAATTCCAAATATTAGGTTTTTTACATTCTGTATGGACAGTTTCACTTTCTGGCCTTGGATTTTTGGGAGACATTTCTGTCATTCCTTCCTAGAGAGAGGTTCAGACTGTTTCCTCTCCGTCTCCTCTTCCCCATTTGGAAGGATGTTGCAAGCCTTGTTGGAGTATTCAGTTTATACCACTGGGATGTAAGTGAATATTGCAGAAACTCCACTCTGGTGGTCATGGTTTACCTCATTTTTAGATCTCTCCTAGGAGACCAGGTAAACTAAGTTCTGTGGTTAAACTCACGGGATTGTGCATTTTTATTTCCATCATGTACATTTTCTTAGCTGACCTTTTATTAAGAACTCTAATTTTGCCAAGATGTGCACAGAGAGGAGAGCTTTACCAGAATGAGAACTTAAGGCACAAATATCATGACTGGCTTCCTTCAGTCTCCAAAGTAAATAATAATTTAAATAAAAATTATAATGTAGATGGAATTAGTAATTATGGGAGAAATGAGAGCCAATTTGGACATAAAATTCTGGGAAGTACTCTGAAGGGGCAGCTTCTTCACTAACGAAGACAGAAACAAGTAAACAGCATCAATTTTAAGATTATTCCAATTCAGAAATGCTTCAGCACCACCAATTCTCAGTTGAAGTAAAAACCTCCAATATATTTGTTCTCCTAGTTAGTTTTCTTCTGAGAATATTATTTTTACTTGCTCACTAGCTTTGTTTTACTTGACAAAAAGCAACATATCATAAATACTTGTTTAAAATATAGTTTGTCAAAAAGTTGATATTGTATTTGAACACAAACAAATTTAAAAGCTATTAAAAACAGCAGACAGAATGTATGGAGGAACATGTGCTCTTTATAGCTGAGTACCAGCTAGTAAAATTTCAAAGAAAACAGGTCTCCTAAAAAAAACATGGAAAGAGGCAAAACCACCATTTATCAAATGACTAATACCCAGTTCACAGAACAGGGCATCTAAAACTCACATCTTCAACTACAGAGATTATGCCAACATTGGGTCTCCTAAAATTACTTGTTTTCTTTATTACTCCTTTCCAAACCATGTGTATTAATGAACACCACATTTAAGTGCTTACCAGATTTTGATCTTCCATGTGTTGAGCTAGAAGCAATGGTGAGAGACTGTGGTTTAACTGGATCTACTGGTACGGTGTAAGTGCCAGCACTTGGGACTTGGATGTAAGGTCCTACTGCTGCCACCCTTCCTGAAGCACTCAAGGATGATTGGGGTGATGAAGTTCCATTAATACGATTCAACTAAAAAATTCAGACAAATTGAAATGTGAACTTTCATTTAATCTAGACATTAGGTCTAAATTTAATTATCTGGAACCATGCTAAGAAACCTTAATTGTGTTATCATACTTCATGCTTCTGCAAAAAAAGAAAAAGTACAAATCTATTCCCTAAAATTAACATCTCAAAATTAAATTTCTCAGTAACAGCACATACATTTCTCATTAAAAACTTGATCAGTGTAAAGTCTCTTTCATTGTGCCTTTCTTAGGAAAATGGAATAAAATGAGTTCTTGAATGATCAAATATGCTTGGGATTTTTTTCTAAAGCAATACCTCCAGCTAGGGATACACATGGCAACCTGGAATTCCTCTGTCTAGTCCTTAGATAAGTGGTCTGCTCTGCAACTGCTTTCTTTTCAAAATTCCAGACAACTATTAAGACTAAGTAAATCACATCATTTATATTTTCATCAATCTTCCATATTGGAAGATCAGTATTTGCTAAAACCTGAGCTTTTTATGGTCTCATGCTTTTAAACATAGCCCATAATCACACTTCCCTTCCTAGAAATATAAACTACTATAATTTTTAATATAGTATGGTCTGTGCCATGAAGAAAAATAAAAGGAAATGCATTCTCTCTAACAGTTCTCTGCTAGCTATGAAAACTATCAGAGTTTTAAGAAGCCAGCTACTTTTAACACAGGCTCTTTAGGTGTAATTATATTACTCAGAGGGGAAAAAGTTAGAATGCCTGTAGTTTTAATAGGGTCTTGATAAACTAAAGTGTGGCCCTTTTAACAGTTAATCTTACAGGAATGTTTTCTTTTTGACGTGCCTCAACTTTTTTCTTGTACAGTCGTTCGCGCAGCTCGTTGATTCTCTTGTCCATCATAGCCACCTCCATGTTGCGTTTGTTTAGGAGTTCTTTCTGCTGCTGGAGCTTGGAGTTCTGCTCCTGGTTGAGCCTATTTCGAATCTTAGGGGGGAAAAAAAAAAAGAGAAAATCAGTTTTAGGTCAGTTACTTCATTTTGTCTGTTGTCAAGTTGTTTTTTAAAGCGGTGTGAAAAAACAGAAAACAACTTGAGTCTGCAATTTGTTCTGACATCTCTGATGTTGTGATTCCACACAGCCTGTCAAATTAGCATTTGCAACCATGAAAAACTCTTAAATGAAAACAGCAAAAGAATGTCCTAATGAACTAGTGGATACCTATTAAGTACATGTAGACTGCATCCCATTTACAGTAAAGAAATTGAAGAACTGGGCATAAGGACATTTCAGAAATTAATTCCACTGTGAAAAATTAAGTCGTAGAAAATGTTTTTTAAATGCCATGTTTAATCAAGACATTCTGACTGCCATGAAAAACAAGTGACATAAAACTTGTAACAGAAATTTTGCTATTGATTCTGGTTTTAGTTCCTCATGAAACTTCCTGACATCTGGATGGGAGGTTAACTGAACTGCAGGGACTGGGCACACTTTTCCTCTCCAGACAGGGATTAAACAGAAACCTTTACAGCAGGTTTCCAGTAGATTAGGGGAGGGATTACCTTTATGGTTTAAATAAACCATGACAGTCTTTATAATTGTTTCTCTTGTTTTCCCATTGGCATTTTTTCATCCTTTAATAACTCTAACAGTATTGCCTCAGTGTTCCAATTTTCATAGTAATGTTACATGCAAGAAAAACCTGAGGTAAATTTAAGTCTCGATAAACATGTATGGGATCACTGTGAAGCACAAGAAGGAAATCTCAAACTATTAAGCACCTCTGTGCTCAGAAATACTCAAAAGGCAGATATGCCTTGCACAAATGGGAAAAGGGAAAAAAAAAGAGGGGAGAGGGGAAAAAAAGAGGGCAAAAGGACCCTTATTCTTAATTCATGAAAATTAATTAATTTGTATGTTGTATTTGCTCATATAAACAAATCAGAAAGGCTAATTTTGAAATCTAAATTAATTTTAAAATATTAAATATAGATACTTGAGCTGTTGCCTTGATCAGAATAAAAGTATCTGAGTAAATAAACAAAGCCCTCAAATCCTGATACACTGGAACACAATTAAGCTTTCCATAACTTTTAAACGTAAAAGCTGGACAAAATATAAAAGAAAATTGAATGTTTTGCTACTCTTGTGAGAACTACACTTTAGATGTAACGATCTCCTTGGAGCAATATGTCTGACAGTGATACAGAGAATAAATACTGTGTGAATATACTGCAGCTACAGTGCACTATATAATGCAGCAAATAAAGTGCATCCTATACTTTTAATGATTCTTTTAAAATGTGTTATTTAAATCTTATGTATTTTATTTATTTACACCAGATATTACAGCTGTATTTTCACACCTTTTAAATTCAAAACTTATATTGAAAATTACTTCTATTGACTGTCCAGTCACATCACCAAGTTAAAGACGACATCCAAGTGAGCTGGCTACACCCAGTTCCTTGCAAAATGTAATTAAATTTTTTAGATTAAAAACCCAAAACAAGCAACAAAAAACAACAAACAAATTCAAACAAATACTGGAATATGTCAACATTCAGTATTTAAGTAGTAGGCACTTGGAAATGCCCTTCATTACACTTTCAGACTTTGTACATGAGTAACAACAAAAATAATTTTCAAAAGTAACAAACTTCTATTTTAAAGAGGGTTATATGCTAATAACTACAACCTCACACATTAACAGCATTTCAATACACAGCTTTATGAGAAGCCAAAGAACAAAACAGCCACCAATAAGATCAATAAATACAATTTTTAAAATCTACAGCTATTATTCAAATAGCACCTTTCCATTACTTACCTGTAACTCTTGATACAACTTCTTAAGTTCTACTGCTGCAGGTCCTGTCATTTGTCCATTGTAAGACTGAAACCCATTCAGTTTCCCTTTCCTTAAATCCTCCAGTTGCTGAGTTAGTTGATCCACTTTTAACACTGCAGCCTGTAACTCCTGCTGCTTTTCCTGGAACATGGCACTTATGTGCTCAATTTCATTTGCTAAAATTAACAAGATAAAAATAAGAAATAAAAAAAAAAAAACCAAACCACAAAACATTAAGCAAAGCAGAAGTTGCTAATTTTTTTTTTAATTCTACAGGCACTGATAAATGCAATACATTAGTTTTAATCTAGTATATGCAAGCACAAAAAAAATATTCATATGTTGGGCATTTACTAACAGTCATACTTCTTATAGTTTGGGAATAAACTTATTCTGCCTTTATGCCTATGTGAAACAAAGAGTTAAATCACAAGTTTCACAGAAGCACAGCATCCTCTGTAAGACAAAAAACACTACTTGAAATCCTGCTTCAATGCTATACTGACTAGAATTATAGCATCATTTGCGAGTCACGCAGTGAATAGTAAAATAAATTAAGTAGATAACTTTAAGAAATTCCACATACACAGATTGCCATTCATGATCTTGCTGTAGTCCACTTGTCCTCTCATGGCACGAATTTTTTTCAGCTTTGTCTCCTGTGTTTCAACACGTTCTTTAAGTTTTTGAAGTTTTTCACTCTCAGAAACAGACTGCTGCTGACGACGTTCTTGCTGCTTCAGGTAACGCAAACGTTGTTCCTGACAAAATTAAGTACCAAGTTATGTATTATAGCAGTTAACTTCATCTGTCTTAGAGCAGAGATTCAAGATTTTTTAGAACCAATTTTAAATTTACACATACATGCAGATCCAATCCAAGCTTAAACACTCATTCAAACGGAACTGTGAAGCACCCTCTAGCATTTGTTTTCTGACACTATTAACACTTCTGCTGTTGCAAAATGAGCTTCTAACCCTGTTATCCAGCTTCCCAAAGAAATAAAAATATATCCAACAGACCATTTTAGACAAGCTGACCTACTGTAAGATAGTGTTCCCGTTCTAAATAATGGTCCCACTGGGTACACAAGGCAAACATTTCTTTTTCTATATTATTTCCACAAAAAGAACAACAGAATTGATAGGCTGATAATTAGGTACTCCCAAGCATTCAATACATCCAATACATTGCATCCCAAGCATACTATACATTGTAACACCTACACCAAAACATTAGACCCAGGTATCAGTCTGAAAACATACTTAGATTTGTATATCTCAAGAGACTTGGAGAACATTATACAAGAAAATAAAGAAAGTGAGCATATTCTCCTGTCACACTAGTATTACTATGACAGTGAATGAGGTACTAAGGAGGAGCACAGAGCCAGCCCCCAGCTATCACAGACCATGAGGTGGACCTCACAAAAGAAACTAAACCTAGCAAAATTTTTATTAAGATATATGATTTGGCTTGACTTGCTATAGTATTACTTACACTGAAATGCTGTATATTACCTACATTAACTTAGTAAAATAACTGATGTCTTAAGTTCTTTCTTGACCTATCTAGAACGAGGTTTGTGCATTTTCCTGTATCCATGAAACTCATGCTTGCCTATGTGAAGGAAATTTGTATTTATTATGATCTGTATATAATGATTACCTTGGCAACCAACATTTGCTGTTGATTTTCAATCTGCTGCTGTTGTCGGGCTGCCATATCTTGAAGTTCAGAAAGAGTGAGCTCAACACGTGGATTTCCAACCTGCAGAACACAAAAATGTTACATGAATGTTTTGATGCATATTGAGTGAAAAGAGAAGCTAAATCCCCACTCCCCAGAGGAAGGCCAAAGCCTCCTCACCACTTCTCAGAGGACACCTATGAAAAAGCAAGGAACCTCAGAGCAGAATGAATGGACACAGACCAGAAACAGAATAAGCAAAGAGCAGAAAAGAAGATGAAAGAGGAAAGCACTGGAACAAAAACAAGGGGAAACCCCCTTTATACTAAATTTAACACGGCTCATTTAAGATGTTCTGTATAATTGGTAAACAGTACCCATGTGACAACACAAAAACAAGCAGGTATTTTAAGCAGAAATTGGAATCTGAACTTATTTCCTTTCCTGACATTTCAGTGTAACAGTCTTGGCAGCTTCAGCTGGTGATTAGAATTATTTACCTATTTTCACTATGCAATCACAAGAAAGAGAGTGCAGAGCAACAAGACAAATTCTAGAAGCTGGCACTTGCCAAATACCTGCTTTGCTACTCAGAAAACCAAACCCCACAACCTAGAACAGCACAGTCCAACCACAACTTTAGAATTTGCACAGAAAGAAAATACCATCCTTTGAAAAATTACGTTGGTAAGTTCAGAATAGCCCAACATCTGTTTCAAGATATTTACATGTAATGCAGTCAATTTATTTGGTCAATATAAAATTTCAACAGTTTTACTAGAGACTATGCAGTACAGGAGTGATGTTGTCCATAATATCCCCTGCAATGCTTGTACTTCACTCTAAGAAAAGTATACATTCTTCTCTAACATCTTGTTGATACTGAAATATCTCACCCAATTTGAATTACTTGTTTCATGTTCCTACACAAAATTGCCACTTAAGTAAGCAGTTTTCCAACCAATACATAATACAGGACTGTTTCCTTAAGCTTCAATCAGAAAGGGAAATAAATATTTCTTCTAAAATCACCCACTTCCCTTTTTTTAATCCACCTGAATTGCAATTAATATTTCATGTTTCTGCACACAACTATTCAGGTAACATATGCACATTACCTTCAGACATTAAAATGAGCCAGATTTGGAACACTAACCTTTAGATCTGCTCCATTCTAGACAAATTATATAGACATGTTGAACTCAATTTTTTAGAGAAATTTATTGTTACTCTTTGAAGATTCCTATTAAGTGAATTACGGAGCAAAATTATAATTCTTTCTGGATAGTACAACTGAAATGCCTCTTACTAGTCAACAAGAATAAAAACTATTTATAGTAGAGAAGTAAATAAAAAACCCAAATCCGTGTTTATTTACCATTAGAGATATATTTAGTAGTTGAACTAGAACAAAAGTTAAAATCCAAACCCACTCAAAAACACTCATTTTCTACTTCCAATGCTTTATTAGTGAAAGAACTTAAAAAATTTAAATTAGTAGTGTGTACTTTTTTATTAACTATGACAGAGAACAATCCATCACAATATTCTATAAGGCCAAATAACTTGTTTGTACTTGTGGTCACCAACTAATAAGTCAGAGATATTGTATTATTAATTACAGAATGGAATGCACAAATTGGGTAAGAAAATAAAGAAATTTTTCCAAGTGCCATCCACAAACCAAAATGTGCTCACTTGAGACAAGAACATAACAGAAAAAATACGCAGCTCCCAGAACATGTTCAGGCTCTGCTGACTTGTGTTGGCAAAACCTTCTACCAGAAAAAAACTAAACCTTTACATCTGCTGGACTCCATAGGTAATTCTTAAAAGGGGCTCAGAATGGCTTCCCTCTGCATCACTGACTTTAAAAGTAGCAAGGTGAGAGTCAGGTGTGTGAATTGATAATATAATCTCAATACACATATGCTCAGTTTCAAAAATGTACAACTTGCATCAGACTATGCAAGATCTCCCCAGTGCTTCCCTCCTTTCTGCTTTGATCATCAATAAAGTTAACAACATTATTAGCTCATTCTATTTCAAATAATAATTTTCAGTACAACACTGTCCAGGATATAGAGAAATGTTTTATTCTGCTAAGAAATCTTGTTAAAAACCCATCCATACTCAAAAAGTGTTTTCTGCATAGGAGTTGTGCATACTTCCAAGTCAAAAAGCCATTTCACCAAGTGAAAAATGAAAAATGTGACCTGGAATGTACAACATGACAATAAGAAACTGGTTTGTAAAAGCACCAGAAACAAAAAAACCATTGTGATCCAAAAGCTCAGAAACTTTATTGCTTTAAATAAGCATATTTGCAAGCATACCTTAAAATGCCTGAAAGAAGTAATGCATTATTTTGTATTATGTAAAATACAGAAGATTAATGATAAGATTAATGCAAATAACTTTTACTTGAAGAAGCTATTAACTACTGTAAAATCTTCCATTTAAAAAGTGTAATGTCTAAAATCTTTTAAACATGGGAAACAGTGATAATTAACCACTTAGATATAAATGCCCTATGAGAAACCTTTTAATGTTTACCTCACTGAATTCCAGCAAGTCTCCCTTTCACCTAGAAAAACTACGTTATACTTAGGAAAGAGAAGCAATAGCTGAGGAAGCAAAGTTTAAACCTGTAACTTCACTCGCAGATTGTTCTTTTTCATCCACATGGCAAAAGCAGTAACCACACCAAGCAGAATTCCTCTTCAATGTCAAATCAGTTTCAGATACAGACTGGTGCTGATCTCAGGCTTCCAAAACAGGAGAGTATAATTTTTGAAACAACCCATAAAACACTGAATCTCTCTCTTGCCACGATCTACTTTAATCAATTTGTTCAGAGCATTTCATATTAGCTGAGTCTGCCTCTAATAATCTGCATGCAAACACCACCACTGGAAAAAGTCAGCCTTGGTCCTTCTTCAGAACCTCAAGTTATGCAAGGCAAAGAGAGAGCTGAATTTTCTCAGCTCTTTAATGAGGTTGATGGTTTCTGGGATTCTCAAGTTTGTGCTGTTCATACTAGTTATTAACAATTTCATCCATGAAGTCACTCACCTCTCATAACAAACATGAGCCTATCACATTGAAGGTCCAGACCTCCTCCTTTCTCCTGCAGCAAAAGAAACCTACCTCCTGCACAACTGCCTTCTGAAGGAGGTACTAAAAAGCCACTACAAATATCCACTCCTCCACATTCCACAGGTTCATTTGCTACATGGTGATACATCAAAGCAGACAGTTCTGCTGAACTGTAAATTTCTTTTCACTGATTCACAGAAGCATTTACACATAGAGATGAACTCCTAAATGAAATGCTATAGAGAAACCACTGCATTATTATGCACTAAGGAAGTATTATATATGGCTCATGCAGACAAGAATACTTTACACCTGTATTCTCTAGTTTCTTAATATTGACAAGAATCTTAAAAAAATTGTATTTATTTTGTTTAGCATGCACTTTAAAAGGTCACAATGAGAAACAGAATTTGTAATGAACTGGATTTTCAGCTTCTGACATTATCCTCCTACTACAGACTAATATTTTTCCATTTGATGATTATTATTTTTGAGACAGGTTAGATGAATGGTACAGTAGTAATTAAATAGTTTGGGAACTAGTTTACAAGCAGCCTCAAAACAAGTCATACCTTAGGCATTTAATTAAGAAAAGGAACTTCCTTTAATATTTAATTCTACACATTAGTCTTGTCACCCTGAAAATCCATTTTCTTGTTCCTCCTCCCTTTCCTTCTACCCTCACACTATGCTATTCTGTCTATCATCACAAACTCCTCAGCCTACATGCTTCTGAGCTATTATGAAATGGATTGCTCACTAGGAACCCACAATACTAAATGAAGAAAAAAAATTCCACCTGAACTTGAAATATTTCTTTGACAAGCACAGTGTACTGTAGTGAAGTCATATAAGTAATAAGGGCAGATTCCAGTGGTTTTTTGCCTTTATTCCCATCAGATAACTATATTCTATGAGAAATCTAATTATGTCAATACTAAAATAAAAACCCCTTGAGACTGGCCTTTGAAAATAGATTATTCTTTAAAACATGCTAATTAGGATGTGGTTTGATTTTATGCATTTCTTTGCCTCTATGCCTATGTTGTGAAGATAGTTATTTTGGATAATTTTATAAATTTGTACCAGTAAGAACAGAAAGTTACTTTGAAAATAATAATACAACATATACCAAACCCACCCCCGAGACTGTTATGATTTCAGAAAGAAGAGTTTTAACAGAAAACAACAAATATTCATAAGCTTTGTGAACCCACGTAATGCCTGGCAAACTGACTCATGTTTAGTTTCAGCAATGCCTAACCACTCAAACAGCCTGTGCAAAGCATAATGTAACCATTTAATTCAAAAAGAAAACCAAAGCAGCACAAGAGTTAGCCTGCAGGAAGTGATTGG
Source organism: Calypte anna (assembly GCF_003957555.1). Lineage (NCBI taxonomy): Eukaryota > Metazoa > Chordata > Aves > Apodiformes > Trochilidae > Calypte > Calypte anna. The sequence goes on from NC_044251.1 coordinate 33,606,232, forward strand.
TAATCTCTTCAGATCTTCTAGGTTTGCAAGAGCCACCGTATCATTAACTTTCATTATCTATTCCTCCCCTCTTTTCAACATGGGTGTTCACACCCATCACCCACACAATTCTCCATTTCCCTTCCCCATGCCCTGCACTAGAAAGTCTAGGTTCACGTACCTCAAGCCTCTTGAAACTGCTCATCCTCCACCTTCTCCCATGTGTATTCTTGGGCAATGAATTGCATGGAATGAATTCTCTCACATATTTTCCAACCTTTTACCTATCACTCAGCTCCATCACCTCTATCATTACTCCCTCATTTACTTCTCTTTTAGTACTTCAGCCCATCCTTCGCTCTTGTCACAGGCAGAGATTCTGACGTTAAATCCCACTAATTGCCAAGGCCCAACATAACATAGATAAATGTAAAACAACAAGTGTGCAGGGTGCTGAGAAAGTCTGTCCCTTAGCTTTTGCCTTGGAGCCCAGAATGGCTGATTCTCACTTTGGCCATCAAAAAGGCTACCCAGGAGATTTTTCTGCTTGCATCACACTACTTTCAACCACCCATTAGTTTGACAAACCAACACAGAGCAGCTACTAAAGATAATGCAGTGTACATCCCACCTGCAACTCAGGCAGTGTTTCTTCTTCACATAGGTTACCGCTCTAAAACTCAGTTACAGATAAGGAATGTTTTGGCCAAATGGCCTCTTTTAGACAAAAAAGTGCCAGCCTTCTCTGAAGTGCTCCAAGCCCCCTCTCTCCCCAAAACATGTGATAGTAAATATAGTCATATCCTCAGTCAGAATAATATGTAAAAACCCACCCTTTATCAAAGTTTGGAAAACAATAGCATATTTGAGGCTGGTAGGGTAGAGAGACACACACCCCCTCCCCCCAAAACAGAACCCTAAACTCCCCAAAGGACACAGACCACGGAGAAGATCAGTACTGAATTAAAGGCAGAAACTGCAGAGTGAGAAAAATCCAAGAATCAACTCCTTTGAGCTTATGATTTGAAGAGTTTACTCCTCCAAGTGGGATTCATTAATGAGGCATACAGCTTTTGCCATGAAATGCAAAGTAAATACTCTGCTTTTTCTGCACATATTGAAAGACTCCATTTTCCATAATTTATAGCAGTTTTTTAGACACTGTTCCTTGCTAGGGCAAATGAAGGAATACAAAACTCTACCTCCAGACTAGAAATGTAGAGCTGTCAAATCCAAGAAATCTATACATTTTCAAGACAGAAAGAGAACTGACAGGTCTGGGACTACATATACAAGTACGTGGACAAAGGAAGTGAAGCATAGTGCAGAAATGATTATTTTCCCAGAACAAAGCATACTGACAAGTATAAAATGGAAGTGAGTAGGCTAGAGTATTCCCCAGCCAGTGAATTACAAACCTTCCCAAACCAGGGAGCTTCCCTTAGTGGGCCATCCCTGCTCTGTGCCACATTTACAGCAATGGAAGAGCTACTGCTCTGCCTGCACAGCTACCAAATTGCCAGAGCAGACAAGGAAGGGACAGCTCTGTCTGCTGAATCTAGCAAAAGATGTGCTCATTCTTCCATGCTAACATGGACAAGAGCAGTAGAAGCCCATCAGTCATGAGCAACTTTTCTGCCTTAAGCCTCATGCAAAGCAACATTGTTTAGGGGATGCTTTAGGGGATCCCAGCTGGCAAGAAAACTTTAGAAGTTGTGAATAAGAACAGCTAACACACAGTTTGGGTATCTGTCCTCAGCACACCAGTAGTGATGAGGAAAACAGATTGAAGATATAGGAGTATCAAATAGGTCTTCTATGAAACATGTATGTCCTCCTTGGGCTATCTGAGGAGAGAACACAGGATGAAACATCTACTGAAGATTATTGATTCTGACTGCTTTACACATCTGAAACATAGTGACCATAGACATCACCAAATTTAAATTTTCTAATAGATTTTTATCACATTTTTTATAAAATCCAATCCTAGTACCATGAACAAAGAACAGAGCTTGAAAATCTTATGTGCAAACTCACATATAACACCATAAAAAGATAAAAGAAAACATCTGTTCTTATTCTAGAGAAGACTCCTAAAATAGAGTTTTTGCTGATCTCGACATAGATGGCATTATTTCCAGTTTAATGGCTTTATCCACAGCTCTGCCTTGCATTTTTTAATTGGGTCAGAAATATGCCGATAGCAGAAATCCATTTTAAAGAATCCAATGACAATAGCATGTGCCTTTTTTAGCTTAATGGAAATGAACAAGCTAATTAAACCCAGACAAGGCAACCAGAGTATTGGGAATTAAAGGAAAATATACTTAGTGTGTTCTACCTCCTGATAATTAAATAATCTTGAAATTAACATTACAAATAGAATCTGGTAACTTTTCCAAAAATGTGTAACAAGAATGTTATTTTATTTGTGCAAAAAATACATGAACAGCTTCTTACAATGAACACACTTCAACTGTACCAAAATTCACTGAAAAAAATCTCACATTATCTATATTTGATAAAATCTCAACATCTCTCATAAACTACACTACCGGATGCTAGTAAGTCACACTATATAATAAAGTACTTCAAGTGTATTTAGCATAAGCCACAGACCCCATATTTCCTGTTTTAATATACTGCTCTTAGAAATCTCACAAGTAAGACTGCTCCCTATTTTGCCCAGAACAGCTAAAGAAACCAGAAGTTAACAAAAATAAAAGCCATGTTAAAATATGTTTTGAAAATTAGAAATGGATTTAAACATATATTGAACATTTGCTTCATATTAAATAAACTGCTTATAGATCACTTCTGCAATACAGGAAAGTAGTTCCTGAAACTCAATTATTTAAATACTACTGTCTTGTTTTTGCAGACACTTTTAAATAGCCACAAAAATCTTAAACATGTTCATATAAATTATAGTGTTGGGTAAAATACCTGGCAGCCTGCTTGAATAAAAATACCAGCCTCACACTACCAACAAAAATAAATTATCTTGAAAGAAATTATGCATTCTTATAGAAATAACAATTCAGTTATGCACAAAACTTCAGACATGTTTACAGTATCAACCTTCTTAGCTCTGATTGGTTTTGAGTAAAAGACATGTTATAATACACATTGAAAACACTGCCCAAGAGCCTTTAAAAATACTCTTGTATTTTTCTGGGTCTTTTAGAAAAGCAACATCTTATTCTGATAGGATAGCTAAGTATGGTTAAATGCACTTATCATCACTCTGAATAACACACTTAGCATCAATTATGCACTTAATCTTCCCTCAAGCTTCAATGTGAAGTCTTGCACTTCCCATAAAATATTTTCAAGTAAAAAGCTTTTAATAATATCTTAAAATTTAGAAATTACAGCAAATGCATCTAAGAAAATCTGATTAACTAAGAATTTCAATTCACAGGTGCTACAAAACACAAACTGATCTGCACTCCTGTCATGTGACAATGACACCCACAATCACTTTAGTTTAAGTGCAGAAGTCACACAGTATTTAAATAACATGTCCACTAAAGCGTAAAATGAACACATTTTGAAAAGTAAATAATTACCTTCTTGCTGTTTTCCCATGTAATTGTAAGAGAGCACATCTTTATTTTGCAGCACTGCCCATCAGATGTAAACATTTGCGTTTCTTCAACATGCTCCCAATCCATGTTGCTGTTATGCTCTGCCTATGCTAATTGTTTAACTATTTGCTGTGAACAAGCCAAATCAACAGCTGTATGCATCTTACAAGCTCCTGCATGGCTTTTTGGATCAGTGAAGTCAATAGGAGGCAGGATATTTTTTCATCTTATTCCATAGGGAATAAAGGTTTCCCCAAATTCTTTATCGATAGGAAAAGCTGCCTCTCTGTATTCATCAACAATCAGCTAACAGAAAAGGCCACTGGATTTTGCCAGCAGTAAAAGACCCAGTCACGGCAAGATCAAGCCAGCTGTCAACTACAATCAGTTTGATTCATTGCACTTATCATATTCAATGGAAAATGTTGAGCAATACACATTTCTTTCACAGCAATCAGGTTAAACTGAAAAATCTAAGAATACAGACAATTTAGCTTTAAAAACACATGAAATACTTGTTCCTTTTGTATTTTTGCAGTATTAGCAACTCGGTGAAAAACTGAATGCCAAGATCAGGAAAAACATTTTTTTTTTTGTTCCTAATTCTACTGCTTCAAGTGACACCATTTGAAATTTAATAGAGTTTCTGCATTAATAGACTGCTTAAGATAAAAGGCACACAGTACAGTCAGAACAGATACCACAATCTGATGTAAATAACCTTTCCTGTGTTTGGTATAAGCTTTTCACTACAGTTCAGCTGTTTCTTTAATCTTGAATGCAGCAAGATGAGCACACAAGCCAGCGATAAAGGTGAAGCAAGTCTATAATAGCATAAATCAAGAAGCACGTTAGAGAAGACAGCAACAAGCTAAAACCTAGACCTAAGGATTTTTAAATATTAAAGAAAATATTAAATGCCATCAATAATTTATTATCTAAAAAATTATGATATTGTTGGAAGGTAAAAGCCATAGAAAGCTGTAATTTACCTTGTACGATTCGTAAATGACAGAAAAGTTCATCTTCTCTTCATTCTTTCAAGAAAGTCATTCAAGCATTACTCAGTGCACTTACACACGAGATCCAGCCAAATGGGTCTCCATAAGGGCACTGAAGAACTATGTCCAAGCACAATACACTGAATATTCCAACTACATAAAGAACAGGCTTATTTTAAGCAAGCAAGCAAGGTATGAGCTATTGAGTAAGATCATTTAGTAGGAATAAGAGAAGAAAAACAAGTTCAACTCCCTTGCTTCTAAATTAGCCAGAGGGACTTTGATTTTCTCTGCTTTGATCTGAGGAAGTCTGGAGGGGGAACAAACAGCAACTGGATCTGGAGGCAGCTGAAGAGACAATAGAGAAATTGAAAGGTTCACTTCCCTGGGAAAAACAAAGTTGAGAAATAGGTATGCTAGGTGTCCAAAGGCCTGATGGACAGGAAAGTAAATGACCAGGTCAGTGAGCATGGAAAGGTGTGTCAGAGAATGGAGGACACAGCAGCACTGCACAAGAAAAACCACAGAGACTGTGTAAAAGATGAGGAAACACTAATCTGCAGATGACATGACTAAGTAAAAGAGAACTCTAAAGGTAGCCTGAAAAGGAATAGTTGGCCTTCTAAGTAGCAGAAGAGTCTTGCTAAGACCTGAAAGCTGCTCAGAGAGACAGTCCAAACCCTCAAGATCTGACAATTAATCTTTTGGAACTCTACACTGACACAGTGAATTTTATAATCTGTCTCCTGTAAGGACTACAAAAATAAAGAGCAAGTCCTATCTTCCATACAACAACTTTAATGTAAGTATTTGGCTTGCCTAAAAAGAATACTAATGTGGCTGCAAAAGGCACTGAAGTTTACAGTACTGGTATAAGGACTGTGAAAGCATAGCAGTACTTAATGAAAAATAACAAATGAACTCTTAAGTATCATTTACTTTGTGAGCTAATTTGTATAATGTTATTCATTCATTAATGTTATTCATCAGCTGAAGCAGTCATTTATTCTAAACTATTCCATATTTATCCAAGGGCCAAGCAATCTCTTAAGTGCAGTATCAGTGGGAGGCAGTTCACAAGCTTCATGGAAAAGCAAAATCAGACCCACAGACTGGGAACTGTAGGTGTAGATTGAGTGAATGATACAGGGTAAGTCTTTCCCCCCCTGAAAAAATGGGAAGCCACTTGGTGGCTGTTCCAGACAAAAAAAACCACAACACATCTTCATTCCCTGCAATTTGTTGAGCAGAGTTAAGTCTGTATACTACAAGTTTATATACTGTATCTCTCACATCCATAGGCATCTAGATAGATACTTGGGATCTATAGTGAAAAAAAATTAATGTTATGTAAGCACATGGAGGAGACATGGAGGAAAACAATCCTTTCCAAAAATGTTTCCTGTTCCCAGTTAGTCAAACTCCCTCAAGACTCCTCAAAACACATTGTCAGATATTCAGTGCTAATAACAGTCATAAACTAATGCTATCCTATCTAAAATTATAACACAAAAATTATCACAGAACAAGTCTGATGAAGCTTTTGAAATTATTCTCATAAAATGTAAGCATCTAGTAACTTTGTCCATTATGGATTGACATTTGAGATTGCACAGACTGTGGCAAAACACTGTTCATGACATTCCAAATCCAAGAATAATCTAAGGAGAATGTGATTCTCCTTAGACAGTTTTTAAGAGGCCTCAGAGTGAGGTATGAGGTCAGGACCATTTGAATTCCCTGCAATTTCACACAAGTTGTTTCTGTGAGATCACATAATTTAATTAGTCTTGTAGAGATGTTACCCTACATAACTATCCATAACTGAGGTGTGAGGGGACTGGGATTTCTAATCCAGCAAGAATTCAAGTTACTTGTACGAGATGAAATTAGCTTTTGACTTTTTTTTTTTTTTTTTTTTTTTTTTAGTTTCCTAATTTAATTTTTTCCCTTAAGTCCTTCAGTTGGATTAGTTTTTCTATTTTTTGAAGAGCAAGATACAGCCAGTTATCTGGAAAACATTTAATGAAGAACTGCATCCATGAGGAGAATCCAAACTCTGAAAAGATAACCCAGGACTAGAAGTCTGACAGTGCAGAAGGCTGATGTAGGTGCAGCAATGTTCCCCTCTCTGACAGGTAAAAATAACTTAAGGAATGTGTGCCTTAGCCAAAGGAACACCCTTGACTGAAAACTGGTAGATACAATCATTTTTGTCCCCTTAACGAAAGCAACAGACAAAGTTGCAGAAGAAAATTAGGAAAACTTGGATCTCTGTTAATTACCATTTTTTTTATATTGTCAAAATCTACTATGAAGCTTGCAAGCAAATTTCTTCAGAAAAAAATTTCTCTGCAAACTGCCAGAATTCCTTCCACCTACATTTTTTGAATCATCATTTAATGGAATGATTTGCTTAGATTTTGCTAAGAGACCCCTGAAAGAATCTAGTTATTTGTTAATTTTAAACAAATTTGATTAAAACCTGTCTTATGTGAAAGTACATTTTTTAATTTTACAAACAGAAAATACTTTATACTTACAAGCTTATATTAAATTGAATTTGCAGCTCAATTTCAAGAACAACTATTCCAGACTAAGCTTTTTATCCTTCAACATTTCAAATGAGAAACTTCAAGCAAGAATATATGACTTCCTCTTCTTCTGAGGTCACCACTCTGTTAAAAATTTAACTTGTTCACCTTTTTCCTCACAAGTAGATTTTGTCATATCTTTGCCTAACAGGCTAAAAAACCCTTTTGAGTATTTTGTCTGTGCAATTATGCTTGCTAAGACCATTCAGCCATCTCTGAAGCCAGATGCTCTTTAGAATACATTTATATATTTTAGTTGTGTCATAACAAATGTATCAAAAGGCATAATAGATGTTTAGTGCCCTTTTTATCTGGTCTCACTTATTTCAAGTGGTTAAAACTAATAAAAAACATACAATTCTACTAATGAATTTTGGCACCACATGTAAATATATCTAAACTCTAATCCTAGATTTTAATGCATTTCATAGTGAGAGTTCCACTTTTTATTTCTTGGAGAAGGCTTCAATCAGTATCTATCAAGGAAAAAAAGCTTACTGACATCAGTCTCTCTAAATCAGGGGGAGATATTTTAATGTTAGGGCAAAAATAAGAGAGAGAATGGTACAGGAGACCACAAACTGACATTTTGTTCTCCCCAAGTAAATTACCAAGTATAAAAATAATTTAAACCAAGCAATTACAAAATGAGTATTACTTTCATATACAGACTGTTTGCATTACACTAAATAGATCTATTCAGTCCAATACATTTTCATCGTGTACAACCCACACTTTTTTTCTTCCCTATCTGCATCTGCTTTCTTGTTTTATCATCTCCAACAAATTTCTCAGTAATCTAATTACCTTTTCATCTGGCCAGCTGTCATCGAATGGTCAGTCTTCCTTCTGGGACTTCCTTTAAGTACATCTCTGATCCACTTCTATTGATGACTGGGAGCTGCACCACACGCCGGGTGGCTCCCAGTCCCTCTCCTGTCTACCACTGACCCCCAGTGGTCACATCTGTGTTTGTTCTCTCTCTGCATTCACACCACGGCCGCTTCTGGGCAGGGAAGCTTGGATCACGCCAGGACATCGGGAAGCCAACAGTACCCAGCGGGCTATGACCACTTTTCTTCATGGCCACTGACCACAGAATCAAATAATAATTTAGGTAGAAAGGAGCCCGGTCACCCGGTTCAATAACTCCTGCTCAGAGTAGTTCAGATTGCTCAGAACTCTTTGGCTACACACAGAAATTCCACAGAAATGGGCAATCCATTCCAATGTCAGTTATTCTCCCTGAGAAAACATTTTCCTCAATCCTTAATTAGAAGTTGCCTTGTAAGAACGTGTTACAATCCTAGGCTCAGCTCTACATGCTGAGAAGAGGAAGAAGGACGAGGAGGAGGAGGAGGAGGCAGCTATTCTCAGAGAAGAGAATCCCTCTCCAGACACCATCCGATCCAATCCCTGGCAAAGGGAAGTGTTAAGTTATGTAAGGTTTCTCTCCGCGAAGCTTCACCTTTGTGTAGCAGTGGAAATAAGAGTGCTCAGGCCCTGATTACAGCATAATTCCCCTTCCAAGAAGGAAAGTTTTAAACAAAAGCATACCCAGAAAGGTCACATCAGGAATGAGAGTTTTTTAACTTGAGACTTTGCAGAGTGCAAAGCTCCCAGATGAACACTTACAGGTAAGTATTCTTTTCACAGCAATGCATGTTTCACTGTTCAAAGAGACCTTGCCTATTCTATTTATAACATTAAATCTTTAATTGGAAGACAATCTAATGAAATTTAAGCATGCATATAATGTGATTTTAAGCTCACCATTATTAAACAATTGTTAATCAAGGACTTACGAAGAACAAAAAAAAATCCCACTGTATATGCCAAAATACCAATTAATAGAATCATCCAAATTGCCTGTAATTTTTTGCAAGGCTACTGATTCAAACATTCATGCAAACATTAATCTTAAAGTTTTCTATGCATGTCATACTTTCAGCTCTATCTATATATTAAGTAAAAATCAATTATTCTGTCATTAAAGCAGTACACATAATAAAAATATACCTGAATGAAGAATATTTGGTAAGATTTGAGCTGTCTTCAATGTTTCATTGGTTTCTACTGATTTTAGGGGTAGTCTAACATTCAGCATGCCAGTAACAATGAATAAGCCTAATGCATTACATAAGAGTAAGCTGATTAAATCCTTGATCCTGAAGCCACCTCTTTTCTCCCCCTCCCCCTCCAATTTAAAACTTTATACAACTGAAAATCATGGGCTTATATACTCTCAAAACCTAATCTGTATCAGGTTTGGCAGGCAAGCCTGCAACAATTTACATTAATATAAGCCCTTTGGGTTTCTGTCTTTCCTGTGTTTTAATAATTTCCTAAACCTGGTAAAAGTACATTTTGAAGTGATCACTTCCCTAATATTTTGTGGCCAAACTTTTGTTGTGTTTTGTTTTTTGTTGGTCTTTTTTTAATTGTTTGTTTTTGTGGGGTTTTTTTTGTTTGCTTGGGGCTTTTTTTGTTTGCTTGTTTGTTTTTGTTTGGTTGTTTTTATTTTTGTTGTTTTTATTTGTGTGCTTTTTGTTTTGTTTTGTTTTAATAACACGCACTGAATGACACACAGGCAGCAATGCAGAGTTACCAGATTTGAGCTTTACCCATAAAAATTAAAAACAAACTGAACTAAACATAAAGCTGTGCTGCCATAAACTTTAGTCCTGCCAAGAAGTCAGATTTACAAAACATACTGCCCATGCAGTACAATAATTCTGCATCATACCAACAGATATTATGTCTCAAATTAAGTACATGTGCTTAATTTGGGAGGAATAGATCAGGGGAGGTCATGAAAGAGTTACGTTCCCCTAGCACACTATGATCTCACTACATTGTCAATATGACAATGGAAGCAGGATAAATAGAGCTGTGCAGCAGAGGATATCAGCTCGTGTCAGCTACAGAAAAAGGAACGTAGAAAGCAATCCATGATTAGCTGGCCTGAATAGGAAAAAAATTCCTGCCACTAGGCCCACCTGCCACACAAAAAACAAGCTGCTAAGAGTTGCAAACTGACTGAACAAACTTTGTGGCTGTGTATTTGTGTGTCCCTGTGAATGTCTGATGTCAATTGTCAGGTAATATAGAAACACAGACTTGTTTAAGCTGCACAATTATTTTTAAATTTTTCTTTCAGGCATCGTAGCTTGAAGAACTTGATTTGTTTGCTTTTAAACTCTTTTTAAGCATTGTTCTACCCTGACAAAGAGCTCTATATGTGTCGATAAACTGACAGTGCTTCCAAAAGACAATACAACTATGAATTGGTGACCTCAAATATTTTTATTTTTAAACCTTTTAAAAGGTTTAAAAATTTTAAAATGTTTAAATGTTTTAAATGTCAGCTATAATGCCTCAGTAAAGACAGCATATACATACTATGTTTTAACTTGCAAAGGAAAAAATGTTCAAGCTTGGATTCACTGAGTGCTACGCAGTGTGTGTTTTCATTTAGAAACCTAGGTAAAATCTTCAGGTAAGACAAAACCAACCCAACTAACCAAGCAAAAAACCCAAAACAAAAAACCACTAAAACCATATAAATTAACTAAGTACATAAAAACAGTATAAAGAGCTGGCTCAGAGAGGTATACAGCCCCTCCTACCATCATCTGAAAACATCCCAATCCATGGATAGGCTTCTCCACTCTCACACTGTAATATATGAGGGTAGGTCATTAATCAATATCAGTGAGATAAAGAAGAAAAGATGGTGGTACATGCACTACTAGTATGGAAGAATAATGCAGTTGCTTTTTCCTTCAAACAGGATGAGTAAAACAGATTAGAAAATGCAGAAATTAATACAACTCTGGGGCTTCTCACATCATGTAAGTGAATTTTTTCTAGGCAGAAAAAGAGTAGCTCATGAAAGTCATATTCTCCCATTCACTTTATAACAAAAAGAAACAAACAGAACAAAAGTTATACATTTTCTACCACTTCCCATCGTAAGAGATCTTGAAAAATAAGAATTTTTGAAACATAAAATATCTCAGTGGAATTGATCCAAAGCTTTAGGATTTATTACATACCCCATTTTCTGCACGTTTGTCCACTGGTATATTTATGCCATTTCTTTGACTTGGGGCTTGACGTCCACCTAAAAGTAAAGTAGCACTCTTAGATCTAAATTCATTTTACAGCCAAAAGGTTTTCACTCTTTAATCTATTCACCAATTTTTATATAAAGCTTTCACCTGTGAATTTTTGTTCTGCTAGTTACAACTCTTTCTTCTACGGTATTCTTTGTAGGCAGTGGAATTTTAAGAAATACATAATTTATTTCATAGGCTTCCTCTGTTAAAAGTACACACATGCAGCTCTTTTTTTCTGACTTATGTTTACACAATAATGTCACGAAAGGGAATGTACTGAGCACGACCACTAAAGTTTTTTATTTCTGTGTCCAGAAGAAGCAGTGCCTTCACTTGGATACATTGCTGGGCCTGCTATTTCTGGCAATCAAAGATGCCAGGAAACAGAAATATGAGCGGGAAAAAAAAATCCCCCCCCCTCAAAAACCCCAAACTAAAAGCTCAAAAACTCAAATAAGGACTCAGCCAAGTCTTGAGATTTAGTTGTTAGAAGCAGCTAGATCATTTGAGTGAGTAAGGATGCTATCTATAAAATAGATTTTAATTTCTAAAGGAGACAAAGTAATTTACTGAGTCCTATCTGGGGCAAGTGAAAGAGAATGGGAGGTAATACAGAACCTCTTAAAATGTAGGACTTACTCCCAAGAATTAAAATGTGCACTAAACCTACTATACCCAGCAATATTTTTAGATCAGTATGAAGCAGAATAGAAACCTATCTTACTACAAAAATATTACTCAACAGACTAGTAGAAATTATTCTAGAGAAGAGGCTATAAATATTTATATAAATAGAAATTATATAAATATAAATAAAAATGCCACTGAGAAAGGTCCAAAATGGCTTTGGTGTAAGGAAGGAGTATTACATATACCTACTGAAATCCACTGAAAGAACTGATAATCAAATCACTTCATAAAACACTTAAACATGTTTAGGTAACAACACTACAGGATAAGCATCCTTACTCTGTTCATTACTTTCAGCTGGAGACTCCTCGTGACGAAGAAAAAACTTCACCTCTTCCCGGCGAGGACCCCATTTCTGCAGGTGGTCATACATCATGTGATCATAGGGTATGGGACGTTCTGAAAGTACAAGACCAAAACACTTATAATAACTATTTTAAATTAAGCAAAGTTTTACAGAACTCTCATTAAGAATCAAAATGTTCTTCTTGGTAGCAATTCCTTCTATCCAGTGCATTTTGTCTCATGCACAAAGAAACAGGCACTAACAGGAGTAGTTGCACTGTATTAAAAGCTGGGCTGCTACTGTAACACAGCTCACTGCTTAACAGCAGTGCACCATCAGTTTGCAAAACTATATAAAATAATATTCGTAATTTAGGAATTCTTCATCACAACCTTTTGCACCATGCTGATCTTTGCACTTCTGCTCCCCATCACCAGCAGATGCATACCTGCATAATTAAAATTATTCATTCAATTTGAACTTCCAAGTTTCCACTCAGGCTAAAAACCTTATCATTTTATTGACATTTCATCCCCTAAGAACTCGAGCAGGTGCTCCCACTCCAATACATTATTGCAGACATTAACTTTCAGTATATTTGGAATTACTGGCAGATCTTTGAACAAATAAAGGCTAAGTTTCATGCAGCAGTCTCTTTGTTTTCCCCCAAGGAAGTGCAACACATTTTATTAGTGCACCTATTTCTTTCAAATTGATCAAATATAGTGCACTGAGGCCGCACATTGTATTTCTAAATCAAAATACATTTCAAAAGCAAAGTTTAGACTGCTTCTGTAATTATACTTGAATTTATTTTAAAACATTTTCATTAAGAAAAATCTCCCTTTAAAGGTTTTTAATATCTAATACTAAACATAATATTAGTCTGTATCTTCCAAGCAGAATGAAATTATACTAAAAGAGATTTCACTAGCTTTCCATCATACAGCAATATGTCAAGTCAACATTACTTCAGAAAATCAGGCTTGGATGGAAACCAAAAGGTGGAGTCTGTGTTCTTCATTGTTAATAGCAAAATAGTCTCTGCCCTCAAAACTCAAACCGCATCTCCTATCAGGCAGAGCACCACTAACAATTTGTTATCCTTTTCATACTTAACCCATTTAACAAGAGAAGACAGAAAGGTTCAAAGATATAACAGCTACACTGGAGAAAGCTTGGTGCATGCATTTTAGGCTATACCATTCTATGCATATCTTGATAATCTTCAAATACTAATTGTATTTAAAGAACAATTCATTTTCATCACTTGATTCACAGTGCATCTCATATGATGCAGAGCCTTGTCAAAATCTGTCATGTCAAAGACAATGGCAATGAACACAGCCACAGTTAGATCTAGCTGCTTTCAGTAGGGAAAGGTCATTTAAACCATAAGCTATTCATACTCATCAACTGACTAAAAATCTCACTAAAAAGCAAAACCCAAACCCCCACAAAAACCCCACAACACCTGGATTTAAAACAAGTGGTGCTTTTCTCTCTTGCTCCTCACTCAAGTGAACTCCAAGAAACACTGTCAATAGTGTTTATGCACACAGGAAGATGGTCAGTGGCTTATTACAACTCAGCTCTTGAAAAGGAATTTTATAAACACGACTTTCAGGTTTTTCAGCCCCTAAACTAAGATTTCAAGTGCTTTGAAGCATATCCACTACAATTGCAGCCTGTGTCTTATAAAGATCACAGAGTGTAAAAATATGTAAATAGTTTAGTTCAGAGACTTTAAGTCAAAGAAGATAAGAATCTATAAATTTTTTTTCCCATATACAAAAAATGTTAGGTAAACCTATGAAGAACTGAAGCTTGGTAACAAAGTACCAAGAAACTGGATGTCTAGGGCTGGGCTAACTCTGGAATGGTGAGGAGTGGCTGCAGCATTGCTCCTGGTTAGGCTGGTCTTCTATGGAAAGTAAGGCCCTGGTCCTAGAAACTATTCAAAATAAAAAGTGTCATTTACATAATGTTACTTGAGGAATCAAGGCTAATATTTTTTCAGACAGGAAAGACATTTTCTACTACTTTTGCAAGAGTTACAAAAAAAAAAAAAACACAAACCACCACAAACGGGGGGGGGATCTGTTGCCCAAATTAGACAGAGAACAGGTTTAAAATAATATGAGCAACATCATCCTCATTGAAACTGAGATAAGAAAAATAAAGGAGCACTCAACATTCTGTGCAATTTAGCTACATGAAACAGTTTCAAAAAAGAAAGAGGAAGAAGAAATGGACATAAACACTTGACACAAGACATGATGAAAATTGAAGTACTTATTCCCTCCTTCAATTTCAATCCTTTAAATCCAGAAGAATTGCAAGAAGAAAGCATGATCTTGTATTTGATGTGAGGACAGCATAAAAGGATATTTTCTGCAAATATCTGTTCTTCAAGCATCAAAACCAAGCCAAACAAAAATCTGGCAGCTAAATTTCTTATAGTTGTCATAGCTTCAGATATATTTAATAGTTTTCACAATGCTATTTTGAACTTTAATTTTAAATTTTAAAGTTTAAATAGAAGAGAACAAAGAAAAGATGAAACGGGAGGATGGGTGTAGAGTAATAATAAACAAGTTGGATACCTCCACTTTAGCAAGTTTAAATTACTTAGAGAATGTTTTAATGAATAACTAAGCAGAGAACCATGCCATATGCATGAATCCATAGTAATTTGCAAAAAACTGCCTTAGATATTAAGATGGGTGAAAATTCTGAAAGACTTTTGAGAACTGAGTATAGTTCCTTCCCTTTTAAGCAAAAATGTTGAGGATGGGCTAATTTTAGGTATTCTGAACTGACCAAAACAACCTGAAAGACCAAAACACAGATACTGCATCAGTGTATTAGAAGAGAACTGCAAAAATCTTTCTGTTGGAAATATTTACACACTATTTAAAACAAAGTAAGTTGCAGACTTCCAGGTCTGTTTTGATCCCTATTACAAGTATCCTGCTCTTTACTACAAATACATTTATGCTTGCTATACGTGAAACCTGCTTACAAAGTTTTGTATTATCTCCATAGTAGGAGAGTTCGCTGCAAGATGAGGCACAAGCCTTTTACCCCTCAGGTTTGCAGAAGTAAACTTGTAGTAAACAACTGTTTCTTTCACAGTTGCTTGCCTCTATGCTACTACTAAGCTCAGGAAGGCCAATTAATAACAATTGCTGCATTCCAAATGTAAATGAAGTGAATAATTGAGTACTGGGTGTATTCAAAGGTGGAAATCCATGTTCTCAGTAAACATACTGCAAGTTCCTGGCGTCACACCTGTCTTCTGACCTCTTTACCAACTGCTATTTGCAGTAGCTGGAGAATGAGGAAGACTATTTTGTTTTGTTTATTTTTTTTTCTTCTTTTATAGCATAAGAAATCAGTGCTAAAAGAGAAAGCTTCAAACTAAAAAAGCACAAGGTGCTACAAAACATACTGATGTATCAAGACCAAATGCTACTGACTTTTTCAACTACTACTCATTTCCAGAAATTGGAAAGGAGGGGAAACAGAAAATGAAATACAAAAAATCAGATGTGAATAAACCAAGTGCTTATGCCACGCAGCTCTGAGGCGATTCAGTTTCTTTCTCTAATACAAACAGTACCTAAACTGTTTTCTAACTCTGGGGAAGCTCCTCATTTTATTTGCCACACAAAAGAAAACAGAGGAAAGAACATAACAAATAAAAACAATGTTTTCCAACAGCTAGGCTATTATAATCCTCTTCTGAACTCTCTGAATGTTGTTGGTTTTTTCTCATTCCCTTGTTCCCTTTCTATTCCTTCGTTGGTTTTTTTTCTTGTTCCTTCCTTATCTTTCTATGTTTTAATTTTTTTCCCCCCTTCCCTCATTCCCCTTCTATTTTTCATAGTTTCTTTTTTTCTCGTTCCTTCGTTCCCTTTCTATTCTTTTGTTGTTTTTTTTGTTCCCTCGTTGCCTAATTTTTGGAGCCAAACTTGACTAGATTTTAAAAACATTTTTCTAGAAGACAAATGGTCTCTGTCACCCTCTAAAAACTTAATGAAGTATTTGTAATTTATTTGTACATACACGTTCAGAAGAGAAAGATCATTAGAAAAGACAGAATTTTGTTAGATCAATACAGTTTAGGAAATAGACACTGTTTTTTTATCTGATAATAAAACTATCATGTGCAGGAACCATTGCTTTGAATTTGAGTAGGTGTGTGTTATTCAGCTGGGGTACCTAAAAGGGGTTGTGCCTGCCTGTAGAACAGAAGAGCTAAGTATATTCACAGGAGGACAGGTATGACAGCTCTCAGAAAACACTGTCATTTGTCACCTGTGCTGCATGGAGAGACTACCAAGAAAACAGCCCACTTAAAGTGTATGACCAAAGCTAATGTATTCATTCAAGCTTTAAATTTTTATTTCCTAAAATGTCTTCTAAAAGAGCATTTATGGACCTCTTCTGAGGATAACAGGCTGAGAGGTCAGAGATAGTGTAATAGAAGGGAAAAAATACTCTTCCACTGGCACAACATGTCACAGTTTTATTGCAAATTGCTTCACACTTCCCACTCAGAACCACGGTTGTCAAATCTTTGAGAGGAAATTTCATGAGAAAGCTGGAGATACTATGTCCAATGCTGGCACAATTCTGTCTGCAGAACATCTGCTATTCATGATACAGAAGGGAAAAAAAAATACATCCCCTTTCATAAATGTCAGGTTGTGGTCACGTGCCAAATAGTGAGGAAATTGGATTGAATACAGAAAAAATGTGGACTGAAATTGAAAGAATGTGATCTGCACCCACTTGCAATAAAAAGATCGCTGAGATTCCATGTTGTCATTTAAATACCCTCCCATGCTATGTGTGCTGTACACCTATTTGAAATAAATGGCTTCAAGGAGTGAAAATACCCTCCTCTTTTCTTTTTTTTAAGATGGGGACACTGTTTACATCATTTGAAAAACTGACATACAAATACTAACATATCTTATACATGCATTTTATCAAATACTCTGTGCTCAAGAAGAAAACAGAGAAAAAAACCAAACAAACCAAGAATAGCATTTACCTCTACATATTTTGAATTACCATGCTTTACATCAAAGCTTAATTAAAAAAAAAAAAAAGACAATTTGGAATAATTAATATTGATGAGTCAGTCTTACTTTTTTTTTTAATAATACATATATATATATACACACACATATATATAAAAAAATTAATCAATTTCCACTGAATATTTCACTTACCATTTCCACGCCATACTTCAGCCAGATGGCAGCTTCCTTCTCCAGGCTCTTTGCAGAACTCAACTACATCACGACAAGTTGTTTCTGGTGTTATTGGAACTTCTGTTAAAATCTGTTCATTGTTGCTTAGAAACACAGTTAATATCATCTGTAAGAAAAAAGAAAAGTACCAGAATATTAATAAAAATTACACTAATAAGATTATGATTAGATCTATAATCCCCCTTTAAATGGAAATGTATGCTTATTGGTTGGCTACCACAATCCAACAAAGCATTGTTCTGTTTCCTGTAACTTTGCCAAAGCTTTGGTCCTCTGTGTTGAATTTTTTTGACAGTGGATGGAATTGACAATTAAAAAAAAAAATAAAAAATCTTCAGTTGAAATTATTTAATTCTGTCTGAAAATAAGGCTGGGAAGGAAGGAACAAGTTTTCACACTGTTTGTGAACTTTGCAACTTTGTGATTTATCTGAAGAAATACTTGTATTTGGTTGAACCATAGCCCTCAGACTAAAAAGAAAAAAAAAAAGAAGAGAAAAAAAAAAAGAGGAAGAGAGTCACATTTTTCAAGGGACAAAAACCTGTGAAGTCAGTTCATTCTGCACTACTTTAGCCCCACACCCCAAATACGTTGTGTTGATCAGACTGTACATGCAACCTTCCCAGCATTTTGTCTTCACTCTATGTTACAACATCAAAAGACTATTTTCTCCAGTAACTGCTCCTAGCTATTCCAGATGAAAAATAGCCACAATAAAATAGTTTTCCTTCCCCCTCTCTCCCAACACACAAGATGATTTGAGATCAAGGAAAACAAGAAAAAGTGGGATGAAATCTATAAAGGGGGAAGCCTAGGACTAAAAGCTGTTATTAATCTGGATCAATGTAAACTTCTGCTCAAATTCTTTGCACTCCTTTAAACAAATATGTGCACAAATACAAATATTCAGAGATACTAACATCCTTCTTCATGTGATACTGAGATGATTTTTCCTGAATGAGTCTGGTTGAGGACCAATAGAGATTGTATTCAAAGACAAGTATTCCTCTTTTATACTAAATCCTCTGAAAGACACCTGACCCTAAGCTCCTGCTTAAAATTGAACAGATACTTTTAACTATTTTCTCTCTTTACTCTTTAATTTCCCATGTGTAGTCAGATGCTCTGTAAATACTGCTCTGTAAACTCATAAGGGCAGAACAGAGATAATTCTGTATTTAGAAGACAAAGATACCATAATATATAGATATCCCTAACGAATGTGACAGAATTATTAATTTTGTCTGCAAAGTTCATTCAGATCTTTTCAGTAAATAAAATGTAGCATCACATATTGAACCACAAAAATTAAACTTAATTATTTGTCATGGTTTAACACTGGCCTGGCAATTAAACCAAATAACAGGTACTCTCTATTTATCCCCCTCTCCTCCCTGATAAAGAAAGGAGAGAGAATAACTTGATGTTAATTTCAGCAAGTGCAACTTACAAGAGACTTAGCTGAAAGTAAAAGACAGAAAATCACCTTTATCCTGGCCCAAACCAGGACATTATTTAAAAGCTTGTATTAAATGACCACTCTCCACTTAAACAGAGTTGTGCTTCAATCTCCGTAGATGGTTCTTAAAAATATTCACAAAACTTCTGCCTGTGGGACACCTGCACCAAACTGGAGATTGCATCAGTAAGAGCCAGATACTGAATGAGAGGAGTTTCTCTGTTTCAGAACTAGGCACAGGACAAATTCCAAGAAAGCCCAGCCTTCAGGCTCAGACTCCTGTCAGTCCTCCAGGCTATTTCAGTCTATGTTTCTGCTCTCCCTCAGCCTGTCAAGTTTGTACACCATACCCTGAAGTTTTCAAATAACTATACTTCAACACAAGAAGCAGTCATCGTGGGCTGTAAGTTCGCTAGAATTCACCCAAGTTTCTCCAGCAGCAGCATTAAAAGAAGCTGTAACAACAGCTATAGCACTATGTAGGAAGAAGCTACAGGATGCAGCCAGATAATAATGGAAGTGCCTGTAACCACCTAGCGTAAAGAGAGATTTTTTTCCCATAGAAGATTCTAACATAGTCTCAATACCCAGTGGCTGTGGAATCTTTCACAGAATAAATATCTTACGTGGAATCTACTAGTGGAATTTGACCTCATATTTAAGAAAAAAAAGAAATCATATGGAAACATAAAACAATACTTAGAAAAAACTTTAAGAGGTCATCTAATGCAGTCTCCTGGCCTCAGGCAGGATCAACTGTACCTACCTTATTCTGCAGAGATGCTTGTTTAACCTGTTCTGAAAAGCCTTTCATGATGGAAATTCTACCACTTCCCTCAACCATCCTCCCCAAAAAATCCAGTTTCTTCAAGTCTAGTCAAAGTTTTCCTTACCACTATTTAAACCCCCTAGTGCTTCTCCTAGGCACAGGAGTGATTTGAAATATGGAGGAGTTTGTTGGGTTTTGGTTTGTTTTTTTCCCCTCTGCAGCTAAATTAAATAAATGTATCCTAAGTAAATCAAGTTAAATTTAACAACCCCAGTTTGACAGAGAATTGTTAATGCCAGTACTCAAAACTTTCCCCATTGCAGCTGATAGTAATTTCAAAATGAAACACAAGTTTCCCAAACTTCATGAGAAGCCAAGAAACCCTGGCTTTACTGAACTCATAATACAATACAGTGCATACTGCCTCTTTAGTTTAAAGTCCCCTTTGCAAGACCAAGCCAAAACTTGCTGTACCTCAAGCATGCCACTTTGTTCTGTCAGCTGTGACTACACCAGTACTGTCTTCTCCAAAGCTGGATGTCACTCACAATATCAACTGCTAAACAGCCCAGGGAAAGTTATCCCAGTAGTGAGGAGGCAAGGTGCTGTAGCCAACTACTGTCACACTACTACTACTGAAGAAAACTTGGTTAAGTAAGGATTTATTTTTAAGAGGTTGACTGAGTAACACCAAAGGAACTGGAACACTGTGCTGTGAAACAGATGTCCTGAAACATACACAGGAAGACTCAAAATATTGAATGCTATTAATGTATTGCCATATTAATTAGGTTTTCAAGTCTGTCCCTGTCATAGCTGTCCCTATTTGTGCTGGGGGTGGAATAATAATCAGAGGTATTTCATAGAGATAAAATACGATGAAGCATTGATAGAGCCTGGAAATTTGCTGCTGATGAATATGAGTGAAGCATAGACATGAAATACACAGTACACCCACTGCAGTAAATCAGCTTTACAAAAAAATACTCTTAGGCAAAGGTCAGGACACAGCAGAAGTGATAAATCCTTTGATTTCTCATTTTAAATGGATTCCTAGGTAGGAACAACTGTAAAAACTCATCTTGTTAAGACCTATGGTTTTGGTTGTTTTTGGTAAAAATGAGATCAACCACTGATAATCTCTTAATTCACTCATCCAAATTTTTTAATACATGCACACAATGTCACACAAAAGGATCAACCCAATACTCATAAGCCAGTCATCTCAGTGCTTCTAAATCATGTATTTTTTTCCATAAAGAATACTCAAATCTTTCCATTCTACCCAAACCTTCTCTACCCAACAGATGCTTGTCAAATGGTTGCATATATTCCTCCATTGTCTAATTTTACCTTTCTAGACCTGATCTCTTGCTAAAGTAGGTGAAATGTTGACGATCTTCAATCACCTCTGTGAATGTCTATCAATTCAATTCAATTTCATATGGCTGTAGTACAGTCCTGAGCCATGATGACTCCAGATTTCATATTCATTAGGTACACAGGTACCTATCACAAAGAGCTGTAATACAGGTACCTTTGAGTCTAGTTACTTCCTCAGTCTTGTGTCTCAGATCTGTCTGTAGTTTTCCTCAACAATATGAAACACAGAGACAGTTTTTTGTATCAACTGGCCTAACTAGTGCTCTCAAGAGCTCAGAAAGTTACCTAATTCCCAGATGGTGCCTTTTTTACTCATTATGCTTATCACAGCAAAAATCATTCTTCGTGCCTATGGCTTTAACCATGTTACATTTATGTATCAGTCCTGGTAAGTGCAATTTACAGGTCTTCACTTCTCCATCGAGATGTGGAAACTTCTTCCCTACCATTTCTCACTTCATTTCAAGAAATCGATGCTGAAATTGTCCTTCAAATCAGTTTCTACTTTCCCTGTGCTAAACAGGTGTTTTAATGCTCTCTTCTGTGTTGTTAATCACACCTTATATACACCTGCAAAGTGACTTCTCCTTTGCTGTTCTGTCCACAGAACGTACTGAACACAAGTAAGCTGTCAATATGCTGAAAAGTGCTGCCTATCAGGCCAATAATATATTTATAATACTGTTACAGCATGACCTGAAATAGTACAAGTTAAAACAATTCCAAGATTTTTTCTTAATAGTAGTAGTCATATATTCAAATAGAAAAATAGTGAGTTCTGGTGATGAAGCTGGGACATTACTCATGGCTTTTTACTTCATATATAATTGTTTTTTAACTAACCCTCATGTTTCCACTCAAAACCCTGGCAAAAATGGATCATATGAGCATCACCTTTCCTGTTCATAGCCTGAAGTCCACAACAACAACAACAAAATCTAGAGAAATCATATCAATGAAGAATGGGAATTAGATCATTCAGGTATTGAACAAAAGGTTAAGATGACTAAAAACACACTAAGAAAATGAAAAACATTTACTTTGCTCCTTGTGCTATCCATTGCTCTCATTACCCGAGGCTATATATGAAACATATATATATATATGAAATGCTTATTGTTAAAAGGCTGACACACAATGGTACCAAACATCTCTGATAGAATTGCCAACTTCACTCCTGTTTCACAGGAATTAAAAGGCATTATCTTCTCACTATGCGTTTTCCTCTAATAAAGAGTTCCAAAAAATCCACTCATTATCATGTTCTTTGCCATTTCAAAGCACTTACTGGTGCCTACAACTCCAAGACTTGTTCAAAGTAAGTATCTCTTGCACAGGAGAGACCTCAAAATGTCCCAAGAAGTTTTTGTAACTTTCATCCTTGATTCTGCTGACTTGGAAGTACCAGGAACTTGCTATAGTGAAGGTTCTACTGCAATAGGATTTTAACCAAACATCCAAATCTGTATCTTAGTGAAATGTCAAAGCCCCATCAATCAAATACCAACTTTGATTAAGTCTGAGATTTTTAATTAATAGATAAATTGCTGAATGAGATGCAAGCAAAATGTGAAGAGGTGAAAAATCGTCCCTTTGATGATGAGACATACTAAGATGCACAATTCACCTACAGGATGATCAGAGAAAAGAGTTACAAATTATAAATTATCTCATGCAAGTTTGCTTGCCTGGAATTCATGTCATTACATAAATCTTGTATCAGCTACAGCTGTAGAAATTCTGGTTTCATATTTCAAGCACTAAAGCAGAATTTTAACTTAACTTGAAGTATGAAGACTGTTCCTTTTAAAGATTATAGCCTTCATTAGGTGAAGCTTTAAGAAATTACATCTAAAAGAAAGCAGACTATGAAATTTTAACCACAGAACTTTTAATTAAAGACTCTTAAAGACACATTCTTTACTACAGTCATGAGCATGTCTTTATATTGTTGTGACTTCAAAACAAAAAAATGCCAAATAAATCTCTCTTGTTGATTATTATATGGAAAAACCAAGACAAAAGTAAATTCACATCCCTCTATTAAAAAGAAACATTTCAAGTCCATCTAATAAGCAAGTTATTCACCAGCATACCTTGTTTCAGTAATTATTTACCTCCAGAACTAAACTGTTCTTTTTAAAAATAAATGTTGAAGAATTTATTGCAGTATGTTTGAGTTGCCTGAAATAAGAGCATCGAGAATGACAGCAAATGTATTATTGATTACTGAGTCTTTTATCTGTAGACTTCTTTGCTTGAACACCTTTTCCCCTTCCTCATATACTCATTGAGAAATAACTGTGTCCAATTTCCACATTTCTGAATGCATTTCCTCACATACAGGCTTTGAAAACTATGAGGTCAGGACAAAATTTAAAGCTCAGTTATGCCTTTTGACTGTATTAGTAAAATTCACAAGCTAGTGAAACCAGAAGACTTTAGTTTGCAAAGAATACAAAAATGAGTAAAAGTTTTCTGTCAAAATGCAGACTTGTGAAGCCAGTAGCATGTTTCCTATTACACTGCCAAATCTGAAGCCAACTGCCTCCATATGGCCCTGCAAAGATTTCACATAAGTGGGAGCAAATCTCAAACACTAGAGATGTATAGCAGTCAGCTGTGGGCTACTATTTGTTTAGCTTGCTGTTTGGCAATCACTGCAAGACAAAAAATAAATAAATTGATCCACCTTGAAAACCACCTTCACCAGGCTCTGCACCAGATGACCTGGACACCAAAAACACCACCAGGAGAAAAGTCTTCTCAGACAATTGTTTTACTGACAATGCAATCACTTTAATTAAAAAAAAAAAACCCAAACAACCAACCACCGACTTTTGTAGAAATGTGGAAGCGTAACATTAAATGAAATCCTTAAATAAGATTTCCCTACATTTTCAGCTGGCCTACATGTGGCTTTAATAACTGACAAAACCCAGAGACATTTCCCCACAGGACTTCCAGGACTGTTACTTTTGCCCTCTCTAAAAAAGCTTTTAAAAGACAGGATTCAGACTCTGAGAAATCTACACCTACTGGATACGTGTTTGCTGAAGGCACATTTAATGACCTTTCTTCTCACTGAAATATAAAAAGCTACAGCATCAACTGTAGATCTGGAATTTGAAGCCTCTTACTCTTCCAGTGGCAGGGTTTTTGTAGGGCAGAGAAATAAGCAAACATTCTTGCTAGAGGAAGGAAATGGCAACTATCATCATGTATTTGAATATATTCAACTAAGCAAGATAGATTATTAAATGAAAGGTATTGTAGTAAATTGAAAGACATCCAGATCTCTAAGAAAACAATATCTAATGAAAACAATAGCAACTAAAAGTTCACTGGTGTAAACAACACAAGCAAAGCACAGACTCAAACGGGTGTACGAGAAGTAAGATATAAATAGGGCTTAAAAAAAAAAAATACAATCCTGGCCTAATAAACATTAAGTTTCTAACATCTACCCAAGACAGAAAAGTGACACAATCACTGGGACATTATAAGCTTACATCAGCTTTTAAGCTATATTAGCAGTCACAGTTAATCTATGGTGCTAAACCACTGCCAGCTCTGCAGACATTATCTTTATAGAAGTTGTGTGTTGTCACACTGTTGAAATGCCTTCTGTTAGATTCAGATGGTTCTGTTAAAAGCAAGCAGGAGCTGAGATTTGGATAAATTAATTTAAAGGACGGGTGGTAAGCATGTGGCTACAGAAGGGAAGATGGGTATAGCTGAACAGGGACAAGCTAGAGGAATAAAGAGGTTGCAATCCAAATAAAACTATTAATCTAAAAGGAAATCTGTCCAAGTGCAATATTTAACATCATTAGCTAAAGCAACACAGCCTGAAGTTAGAGAAATCTATAAAACATGCCTCTTGTGATGTTTTCTAGTGGAAAATGTAATTTGGCACTTGCTACAGAATGAGTTCAACATCCCTGCTTCCTATTATCTGTTGGCTTGATTCCTAAATTGCTACATCTGGAGAAACAGCAAGAGATCTTGTTGTTGTGCTTTGAGGCAAATAATTCTACCAAAGGACTGTCAAGACACTAGTTACCATGTAAAAAGACTTCAGAATGCAGGGATAATTCTAGGTATACTGACAAGTTCTTGCTGTGCACGTTTCTCCATTAGGCAACAGAACGAGTCTTGGAAACTCTTTCCAGAACAAGGTTTGGAAATTTTGTTTTGTTCCTCTGTTTAGAAGACTGTGGGCCATATGCTATCTTCCATGATAAACATAATTATTATTGGAAATAATAATAATATAATTATAATAATAAATATAAATAATATATAAATAATAAATATAATTACAAAATAAATATAATATTATTGGTGGAAATTGGAGACTCTTCATAAGATTCTCTGCTTCAAACAGTTGATGCTGGATTTCCTGAACCCCTTTTAAGGTTCATGACATCTCACGACACAGAAATTAAGTATTCTCACCTTGCAAATTAATATCTGATTTGTTGCAGGACTATTGCAAATGCAACTTTGCCATTTATCAAGCAAGAACATAAGACAGATCTTCAAATCAAATAAACAGAGACTGATTCTCTGTGCCTTCATTAAGAATACCCTTTTTTATCTTTTAGAATACTTTTGGCTGTGAATATTAAGATGACATACCTCATCTAGTACTACTTGCCTAATTTCAATTGTATTTATCCAGAGGACGTTGGAAAAATTTTTTTTAAAAAATCAGCAAACTTTGTGCTTATTATTAAATAAAAATGATCATTGATAAATAAAAAAGTTATCATTGTTTTTGTGCTCATTATTAAATGAAAAAGTAAAAGAAATTTCTAATCTATTTAAGAAACTAGTAAATACCTCTGCTATAACTAAATATTTTAACAGTTGTTTGGGCTTATTAATGTGAGAATTCCTTGAACAATGGATTATTGCAAAACTCTTCTTTAAAAAGTCCAGCAGACACAGCATTTGCAAATGGCTGGAACACCAGGAATACTCGAGTCAGAAGTTCAGGGGACAGCAAGACTCTAGATCAAAATAGCTACACTGCTGTAGTCATTTTTCCAGAAATCCATTTCTCCATGAACTCTTAACAGGTCTGTTTTGGTGAAATACAAGTATGATGTTCACATTTCTACTACATTTCTTCACATCTTCAAACCAGGGTCCTCCAAACCAAATGGTTCAGAGAGTGAAGTGGGAACATCCAGTACTGGGTCAGCTGTTCCTGCCCCCAGGGGAAATGGGAGAGGAATCACTGTGGCACTACAACCACATCTCAGCAGACAAGATTGCAAACACAACCTAAAGTTCAAATCTTTCACACCTGTCAAGGTTACCAGTAGGTCATACATCAAATGCATGACAAGCTTGAAACAACAATCCTAAAATATTAACTGTCCATTTCATTTAATCAGCAGATGAGAGATGAATAAAAAATGAAGCTAAAAAATACAACTAAATATTTTACTTCCCAAACCATTACAGAAGACAGGTTGTTGAAGAACACAACTGTAGTACTCTAAAATTTGCAGTAAATGCAGGTGAACTGACAATGTATTAAAACTAAAACTAAATTAATCCAAGATGACTCAGCTTCTGAGATAATGTTATTACACAAGAATCTCAGCCTTCCAGTCAGGGAAAAAACCCCTTCATATTCACCAATATTAGGGTTGTTGGGTTTTTTGTGGCTTTTTTTTTTCTTCTTCTGTTGTTTTTTAAAAAACACCAAACACAAACAAACAATGAGAAAGCCCCCAATACCCCCCCACACAAAGTCCTCTTAAAAAAAGAAAAAAAGAGAGAGAGAAAGAGAGAAATACAGTATTTTACTTTATTATTATGTGAGGTGTATGGGGAGAAATCCTATACCAGGTTTTTAAACATTGGGATTAGAAATACTATAATTTACTCTGAAAGCAAGCTCATTCTGTCAACACAGTGTAAAACTGAAGAACAGGGTTCAGAATAACATTTTGGGTTAAATTTCCTGAAAGACAACTTAGTCTTTAAAATCTGCAGGCACCAAAAGTGTCCCACAGAATTTGTATCACAGAACTGAGTGTTCTCAAAATATTAAAAATATTTTGGCCAAGGCTAAGGAAAGGGAGGTGCTGATGCTTCTACAGTCTTGCGCTCGACCTTGTCAACAGCTACAGCAAAGTCATCCAAAATCTACTGAATTCCAGAAAAGCCTGACCTACCTACTGCATTAAAAATAATCTGATAACATATCCTATGTAAGGACAGACATTTGTGCCTTTTTATTTACTTTTAAACAAAGCAAAAACAAACCCGAAAAACCAAAGCAACCTAACTAGTATAGGATTTTTAAAGTCATTGTGCTTTTTGTCAATTGATAAAGGTGATCTGCAGCACTGAGGATCAGTACTTCATTTTAGAAAGAAGGAAATCTAGAGACAGACACACCCCTATGTCATGTTGGCACTGTAATCAGTGCTACATTTTCCTTTTATTTTCAGTAGAGTGAAACAAGAAGGGACTGCCACAGCTTTCTCCTGCTGAGCGGAAAGCAGTAACAAAATACTGATTGTTTACTGTATTGCTTTCAGGGAACACCAACCATTTAAACACAGATGTAATGTTATCTGGCTTGGCAAAAATATAAAAACTGAAAAATGGAATATACCCTTTGGGATTTAACAAGCACTCTGCAGAGCTTTCCTTCCATCAGAGTGAAAATTGGGCATAACAGAAAATAACTCTTTCCTGGGCATTTTCTTTAGTTTTAAATGGCAGGTCTAAAAACTAGATGCTAAAAACTAGATTTACTTTGACTGAATCAAAACCAATAAATACTAATAAAGTAGAGAATCAAACCACTTATGCAGGATAAAATTAAAAATTTTAGACATTTCAGATATAGAGAAAACCCACAGAAGGCAATAATCTCTGAATTTCAAGTAAATATCCCACATCCCTCTCTAACCCATTATAAGGATACATTGTTCAGTTTTACAAAACAAAATTTCAGTGCTTAATTTTACAGCAAATAAACAAAAAGCAAAGTAACCCCACCTTCTTTCTTATAATTCTGTCCTTTGTCCAGTTTTTAGAGGTAAGTCCAGTCTTTTCTGGTAGCCAAGATTTCTCTTTTGATGTCTGTATAACATTCTGAAGAACCATCCTTAGAATATTCTTCATGTGGACAGTCGTAAATATTAGTGTATATAAAAATATTGTGTAGAACTAAAACCTAAGAAAAGTTTCTGTGCAACAACTACAGGAAAAACTACTTAAATGGAGTATTTTTGGTCTACTGGCATATGAATTCAAGCAGTAATGAGGAGCAGTGATAAGAAGTTCTAAAGAAACAAGACAGGCCACACTTGTGACAGGAACAAGATAGGCTAGATCAAGTTTCACCTAATTAGGCAAGGTTGCTGGAGGGGAGTTCTGCCATCCTCTCATTGTGCAATAGTAATCTGTGTTTGTTATTATAATAATGACAAACAGTAAGTCATCATCTTAAATAAATTTACATTTCAGGCTCTGACTGCCTCAAAAGAGAAAGAAGTGATTTTCCTCTTGAAGGGGGCGATGATATGAGCCAAAGTTCCAGGATAAAATGATCTTGACAAAGATCAAAAGACGTTTCCATGATGTTTTTCTGATTCATGAAAGACCATCTAGCTTAAGCATGTAATAAACAACAACAAATCCACCATGGATTTATGGCTAAAAATACTATAGTTCAAGCACCACTCCATTCTTGGCAAAGTCTGTCTTCTTTCTGGATGCAATTCAAGCAGCAGAGAATATAAAATGGTAAACTATGTTTCTGATTGCCTCTTCATGTCAAGGGACAGTGAATGTTTATCATCATTCCTGTCAGCACCATCCAGGATCCAGAGTGGGGAACAGACAGAGATGGCACCAACAGTGCATTCAGCTCGTACTCTGCGATGGCAGGAGCAAAGCATATTCTTCAGCCTATTCCATTTACTTAATAAAGAGTGAGCAAGTGACCCAAGGGGATAAAAAGGAAAAAGAAATCAGAGGGGGAAAACAAAAAAACAAAAACGAAGCAAAAACCAATTCCAACCCATTCTATTAAACATCAATGGAACTCTTAAAATTGAGCTAGGAGCTACATTTTCTGTGTAGCACCTTCCACACCAACTGCAGGAAAGGAAAAGCAAGGCATTCTCAGCTTCTTTTGTAATCCACAGAGTTGTTAGATTACCCTTCTCCACAAGCAGCAGCAAAGAAAAATGGTAAGACACCCTATTTAGCCTGTTTCAACATTCAGAAATAATACTGTCCTCCCTTAATGCATTATTTTGTCAGTAACAAAAACATTCTGATCCCATGAAGTAGTATTCCTTCCTCTTCAGCAAACATGTATCACATTGAGATGTTTACTGAGAATACAACTGGTTGAATAATTTCAGAATTAACCTCTTAGCAACTGAAAACATTTTAAGTAACTGAAACTTGAGGACATTTCTTAAAAGGGAAGGGCTGTTTTGCTTTTGGAAGGATGGAAAAATATAATCTGGTTGTTCTCCAAAACCAGATTGTATCTTTATCTGCCAGAAAAACAAAATGTGCCACATGAATAAATATTTGAAAGGAAAAGCTGGGCACATATTAACACATATTGTGCCACTCTTCCAACTGTGGCTACTGGCTGAATTCTTCTGAACCCCCAAAATTTACAAAAGCTTTACTTGCAGTAGAAAGGCGAAACATCCACATCCAGACCAAAAGAATGGGAGGGTGGGGCAACTCTAAAGCCCACCATCCCTTTGAGTTCTTTCAAAAGAAGAATATGGACTAAAATAGACATACGTGTCACTGAAATCTTTATCCTGTCATCTTTCTTTCTGAAACAGCTGAACATACCTGTGTGTAGCTTGTTAAGCCAGATAAAGGATAAAACCACTACAAGCTCAATGTAGCATTCTCATGGAGAATGTTCTCTTACAGTGTAGTAACTGTAAGCTCAATAACCTGTGCAGAGTGTGATTTGTGGTGTGTTCCCTTTTTCCAGTCAAAGGGAAAAGAAAACAAAAATGAAAAATAATTCAGGTAAAACATGTCAAATACATCCAGCACACTCTATTCTGGGAAGGTAGAGCAGGGGTGCAGAAAGGAATTTTTACCAACTGCTCTGCCAAGGATGTTAAGATGTACAGAAGCATCCCTAAGTCCCCAGCATTTCATATTGTTTTTTCCACTATGACCACAGATGCTAGTACATGAAACCAGGCATAGCTACACTATACAGTATTCACATTTTTGCATTCTTTCACAAATCGGAAGATATAATTTCTCCAAGAAAACTGCAGTAGTTAACAGAGCAGGGACTGAATTACTTTGGTCCCCACTTTGGTTGAGGAAAGGAAGACAAAAGGTTTATAAAGAACACTCACACAATCAGAACACTCATCCCTTAGTGCTGGAAGAAAAGAGGCTGTTGAGACCTTGCTGTTTGAAAAATTTCTGTATCATTTGTGAGATAATAAGAAAAAGTAAAGCAAAACCTTTGTCCTACTACTGAAAATTGCAGGCAAGTACATGTACACTCCAGATCAATCTTCTATTTTGCATCAAGGCTTCTTGGTTCTTCAGAACTCAGAGAACAAACCAAGCAGTATTTGGTAGCTACAGGGAGAACTTTTTGTTTAATAAAATAACTGGGGGAATGAGTAGTAAATAGGGGAAACCCAATAATGCACTGAAGACTTAAAACACAAAGACTTTTTAGGCTGAATGTTATAAAACACCCAGAAACACAAAAATACCCTATTAGAAACACTGCATAGTAAATCCAATTTAATGTCTCTTTTATGTCCTATAATTTTGCACCATAAATACAAAAAAAATCACTATAAAAAGGATAAAGTAATCTAAGTTAGGAAAACATGGAAATTATTCCATTTCTTTATGGTTAGCTCAAAGTAAGCAAAAGCACACTAATTGATACTTATATTGGAATAATTTAATTTATATATTTCCAACATAAGTAACAGAGCAGTTTATAATTCAGAGTTTAACTGATCTAAACCTAGTTCACCACTTTACTATCAGGGCTGCAGAAACAAATACTACTGCTATCCACCATCAAAAAAAACCAAAACCAAAACAAAAACAAAAAGTGAAAATAAAAGTGCTACAGGAAGGAATTTGCCAGGAGGGAAACATAAAAGTAACAGACTCAAAACTGATTTGTTTCAATGAAAAGCTTGGATTTTTATAGCATATTCCAATATCAAACAAGCTCTTGCTGATCTTGTGATAAATGGCAATGAAATGGTAAATCAACTGCAGTGTTTACTACACCAAGAAGCTATTCAGAAAAAGGACTGAGAAGATTTCCAAGTGGCATGGCCTAGAATAGACACCAATACACGACATGGTTTTAAAATAATTGTATTGATCCTGATATGATTTTGAAGTGTCAAGGAGGTCAACCACTACAGATCTTTTTTTCCACTACCAGACCTACATGATTCAGACTTGCAGATAAATTTTTCTGAAATTCAAATAACATGGAACAATAAAGCAGTACATAAGGAAATCAAGCATTAGGCATGCTGAGACATTCAGAGATGCATGCAGAGATGAAGGTGCATACAGAGATGAGTTTCACAGTTTATTTTTATAAGACACTGTTGCAAGAACTCAATAATCTCCCAAAGTGTACACCCAGTCCAACTGTTTAGAGCCTGAATAGTAATTAATCCGTTTGTTAGTCTGTAGAATCACCAAAAATTTCACTTCCAAGAACTTCCTGCTTTTAAATACACAGCAGGAAAATCTAACCACTTCTCTCTTGATGTATCTGAATAGCAACCTGAACACTAAAGAGAAATACTGACTATTTCTAAGTACATATTTGACTAAGCTACATTTCTACCATGGTCATGCACTACAAAAATTTATACAGGATCTGTGAGAAATGGCTGTCAGTTCAATGCTAGTATATTCTCAGATGCCCAAATAAGTGAACTAAGATGGCAGTAGATAACTTAGAGTTTCAGGCAAGTGATCAATAGTTTAATTGTTTAAACTGATTAGAGATGCTAGTTTTGTATGCTGTCCACATCATTACATTCTTCTCTATACAAAGAGCTAAAAGCCTGCAAACCATTCTATAGACATTAACTATACTGTACCAATGTACAAACATCTTATAAAAGGAAGAGACTGAGATATCACTAACATTTATTAAAGACAACTTTTTCTGTATAAATAATTTGAAAACCCTTATCTTAGGCTAGATGGGATAGATTCAGGTCAGGTTTAGATCAATACTCTGGTTAAGATTTTACAAGATAGTCAGATACACTTTCTTAAGCCCATTTTTTTTAAAAAAAGTAGCAGCTGTGATGTAGAAAAAGATGAAGTTTAAGTATGATGAATGTATCATAACTACATTGAAAATAAGTACCTAAAGTAAGTAAAAATGCCAACAGGTGCAGCACTTGCTTGAAACATAAATTAGACAAATTGCATCAGGAAAACAGGATTAGAAAAGGATTTTCTCATGCAAACATGCATTCAAAGCATGTCTCCTCAACTTAAATTGTACCTGCTACAGTAAATAAAACTTAACCCAACTTCTTTGAGCAATTAGAAAAGAAATATTTATATGCAGGTAAGCATGTACTTTATGGCTATGGTAACCTTTGCTTGTCTCAAACCAACCTAATTCTTTACCTGTAAACATCAGAGAGCAATGCAGGCAATACTTTTCCCCACATACTAATAACGCAACCCTGTCTACTGCTTTTTTCATCTAATAGTATAACTCTAAAAAATTCACAACTATTCATCTTTGTAGGTCTGGACATATATTTTGGCTACAAGGAGAATGAGGTTTGCTTCTCTCAGTGTCAAAAATCAGCTCTCAGGAGAGGGAACATAGAATTAATTCAGAGGCTAAGTCAATGCACTGTGCTTATGTGCATGGTTCTATCCATGGGGTTTGGGATGGGAAAAATTCTCCTAGATCAGCCTGGCAGAGACCTTGACCTCTGTACTGGTTCCTTGTTTTGATTTCAGAGAGCAGAGAATTTACTCTTCTCTGCCACTTGGGACATGGATTACACATCAAAATCATCTAGATATACCTCACTATATTTATTCACCACCATGGAGTACTTTCAGGCTGAAAAATGACAACAAGCTAAACTCATAAATGACATTCTTTCTGTGCCCTGTGCATTTCTGCCCTCCCTTGTGCTGGTTCCATTGCTTATCTGACCCTGCACAGAGTCGGTTTCAGTGTGCTCAGCTGGCAGAAAAGTATC
The DNA here is from genome assembly GCF_003957555.1 of Calypte anna. NCBI lineage: Eukaryota > Metazoa > Chordata > Aves > Apodiformes > Trochilidae > Calypte > Calypte anna. The sequence goes on from NC_044251.1 coordinate 33,639,670, forward strand.
CTGTAAAACAAAAAAAACAAAAAAAAGCTCAAACAATTCCTGCTGAGTTTGCCTACTGACACAGCACAGCACCAGACACATACTCATGCAAGAGAGGGGGCAGCAGGGAGGCAGGACTCGAGCAGCCCCCTGCAGTTACCTCGATTCCACCTGTACAAAGTTGAAACCTCAGTTTCCCCCATTCTCAGTTCATAAAAAGTAGTTTAGTGATGTGGAAACTGAAATCCTTTTGCCAAAAGGGTATACAGGTGAAACAGAGTATCTGCAGCATATGCAGGTTTAGAATTCTCCAGCTAAGCAAATCAATTAATTGGAAACTAAAAAGTCTTAATTGTACTTCCACTACTGAAGAACCAGGTTAAATTACACTATGAATTTTAGAGAATAAGAACACAATGGGCAGAAAAAAAAATTATAGTTGACTAGTGACTGCCACTTAATTTTTATTGTTTTTCTTTTTTTTTTTTTTTTTGTCCCAACTTTGTACTTGTTTCTCAAGATTTTCCCAAAACCTACACATTCCAGAAAAGCCCTGCAGGACCAGGTGCTAGGGGAACATGCAACACTACTCCTAAGAGATTCAGTTGTAGAAGTGTAGAGCAAGATGTGTCACTTTAATATCAGGAATTTTCAATTATGTTGAGACAGAATATCTTGTAATTAATTCAGAGCTGGATAGTTATCAGCAATAATGATATCCTTGTTTGATTAATAAATCTGAACTGACTAGTGAATAATTTGCAAGTTTATCAGCCATTATTAATGAAGTTATTTATTGCAACAAATCTGAAAGTCACTATCATGTGTTTTTGATCATGTCATTGTTTTTATATGAAGATAAAAAAAATTCTAAACTATAGTAAAAACAAGTTCATCAACTTCACCATCTCAAAGAAAAGTACTATTCACAGGCTATTCTGTAATAGAATATTTTAATATACACATGTGGATTCTAATGAAATGTATTTTAGAGGGAAAATAGCTCTGTTAATTTCTCTTCATAGATGGTATAGTTGCCCACTGCAGGCTTGAGAAGAATACTTAGTTATTTAACAAAAAATGCCATTGCACCAGATTGAATCATGCTAATCTAATGTGTAATATAGGCCATCTTACTATATTAAAAAAAACATTCTATCTTACTGTTCTATTTGTATTAGTAACTCATACAGCTGTGGAAGGGCCCCCATTATGCTAAGAGCTGCCCATACATGAGTAAAGACAATGCCTTTTTTAAAGAATTTGCAATTTAATGCTTTTTCTTAAAATCAAAACCCTCATTTATTATCTTTTTAAACGTTTAGGGATTTTAGATCTATTTGTCTGTCCTTAAAAGCTTGAGGCAGCTTCAGAAATAAAAAAATAATTGTTGAGAATGTGGATTTGAAGAAGCAAATAATTATTGCCCAAATGGGGGGAAATACTTCAACTCTGAATATGCTGGTCTGGGACACAGGAGTGTCATTCTTCAGTTTGTGTCAGACACCAGCAAAATGAGATTTCAAATATCTTTATAATTTTTCTTCACTTCTTTTATGAACAGATTTTCAGTTTTGGACCCTGTGTCTCACTGATTCTTAAATTATAAGATTTAAAAAAAAATAATTATTATCCAATACCAATTTTAACTACTCAGATTGATCTGTTTTTCTGGTAGTTTGGAACTCTGTCATCAGAATCTATTAAACTTGGAAGCATGTAATCATCTCTAATGTATTAGGCAATATATCCATGGAATGTACTCAATGTTTTGAGCTTCTGCAAACAATTGTTTTATGACAGACAATAATAGAATTATATTGTGCAATAATATACACCATCCTTCAGTAGATTTGTGTGTCAAAAGCAACAATGCTGCCAGGAGGGCAAAGTGTACATTCTGCAATATCTCAAAAGACAATCAAGAACACGAACTGCCTCGTGGAGGAAAATATTTGTTTTGGACATCAACATTCAGTCACTTACACAGATTTTAAGTCACTCTAGTTTCTTAAATTGTGCTTAGAAGCAACTCTGTGTCACCTCACTTGTATGGGAGAGCACAGGTTTATCATTGTGGTGCAGTAGGATGTTGGAGCAACTGAGTTCCTTTCGGGGCTGAGGTTTCACAAAGGGGATGAGCTGGGTTAACCATTTCCTGTGGCTGCTGGAAAAGGATGTTTCCTCTTCCTTGTTTCTTATTCCCACTATTTGCTTTGAATGGACTGTACTGCTTGTCTCAGTAAAATGATCCAGACCCCTAAAGAAGGAAAAAATACTGGTATCCAAAGAATGCTGACGAGATGTGTGTCTATGCACATCTATATGTGAGTATGTATATTTTCTTTCCAGACTAGTGCACTAAATCAGCTTACATTGTGGCTATTGTAATGTCTGTTGTTAGTACAGGAGGCAGCAGATCACCTGGCAGAGATTAATAAAGAAGGGAATACAGATGTGGAATCTTTCCCTTTCAGTATTTTTAGTTATTCAGTTTAGTTTATTGTGGTGCTGTACCCCAGTGAACAGGTTTTGAATTTTGTTCTCTGGCTAAGGAAGGTGAGTAGAAGAGTGAAATGAAATCTCTGCAGTGTAGAAACATTGTTACTTTGGAAATAAATTATGGTTTCCCCAGTTTTCACATCTTTTATTTGGTATCTTGTAACACTGTATTTTCCCTGAAACAGGAGCAAATAATTGTAATCATTGTTGGGTTGGAGGTTTTTTTTTGTAAAATGTGTAGCTGTGGGGAAAATCTTGAGAAACAAGTACAAAGTTGGGACAAAAAAACAAAAAAACAATAAAAACTAGGGGGCAGTCACTAGTCAGCTGTATTCTTATTCTCTAAAATATTATAGTGTAATTTAACCTGGTTCTTCAGTAGTGGAAGTACAATTAAGACTTTTCAGTTTCCAATTAATTGATTTGCTTGGCTGGAGAATTCTAAACCTGCATATGCTGCAGATACTCTGTTTCACGTGTATATCCTTTTAGCAAAAGGATTTCAGTTTCCACATCACTAAACTACTTTTTATGAACTGAGAATGGGGGAAACTGAGGTTTCAACTTCTACAACATAGCATTATATTAGTAGCAAACTTCCTAAAGAAAGAGAGCATTTGAAAATCTTTGTTTTAAATTGGGAATAAGAAATGCCCACTTTGGACTGCTTGAGACGGGTCTGAGGCTGAATACATGGCAAGTGTGTACTTACTTGAAAAACACCTACCAAAACACCACCAACAAAAGAACACCACTAAACCTTTTTCTTAGCTCTCCTGGAAGACAGCTTAATTTTAATTGCAGATAGTCATCTTTAGTTTGTGTGTTATCAGTAATGTTATGTCTTCATAGGCCAGGAATGTATATTGCAATCAAGAAGATACTGCTGAGCCTGACCGAAAATATCCATCGGTAGCAGTCCCCTTGGGAAAGAGTTACGATGTCACACAAAATTAACTAGACAAAAAAAAACCCAAAATCCAACAAAAAACCCCAAAAAACTACCCAAACAAAAACCCAAAACAAAAAAATCCCCCCAAAAAAACAAAAGCACAAAAAACCCAAACAAAACAACCCAAACAAAAAACCCCCACCACTGAACACTTTCCAAACTTTTCACCCTCACTTCTGTTAAAGACACCAAACAACCACCCTATCCTATACATAAAACCAGACACACCCAACAGGTCTCTGACTCTGAAATTTGCACATAGTCCCACAAGGTTGTTCCTAGATATGTTAAAAAATGTAAATGCTGGCTGTGGCCTCACTGATAGTAATTTCTCCTACTTAAGTCAAAGACAAAGCCAGAAAAGCCCTGCAGGACCAGGTGCTAGGGGAACATGCAATACTACTCCTCAGAGATTCGGTCCACCATGATTTCTTACACAGCATTCCTCATCCCTTCTCCTCTCCTGTTGATGCTGTACAGACACCATACAGTTCTGTCTTTGTAATGATGTATTACCTCATGTATGCTACAGAAGAATGATACCCAAAATTTAGGGAAGAAAAAGGCAGTGTTACATAATCAGCTGTAGCAGTTCCTTTTTCCACTGTATCTCTTCTTAAATAGAAAAACAGTGCTCCTCATATAAGGGCCTTTTTCTTACCTGCACCCTAATGTCTAAGGAATTTGGCTAATATGTCTCAGGAGAGGCAACTGGAACTACCATCCAAGAAGAAAAAGCATTATTTGCATTCTTCAAAGAAAAAAAAAGGTAATTAGGCTCTTTTAAACAAGTGGTAGGAGCTACAGGAGCTACAAGATCATACTAACCTGGGGTTTTTTCAGTGAAAAAACATTACTATATTTTTCAATCAATGCATACTTCTAGCAACTCTTTCAGAAAGTTTCTAAAAGTAAAGATGGTATTCACTGTAGCATCATTAGTTCATCATACACATGCACTTACGTGCTGAAGGCAATGAAAGTTTTTGATGGATATTTTGTATTATATGTCAATTATTCCAGCAAAAGGGTTTTTTAATCCTTGCAGTCCAGAAGTAAAAGAACTGGAATGACAAACTGGATGAGTAAAGGTGCTGTTATGGTGTCCATTTAAATACACATATTCCTTACTACCTTATGATAACACTGCCCATAGCTGTGTCTAAAAGCTCTTCAGAAAAGTAAAATAATTATTATTTTAGGGTTCAGAGTCAGTAAGCTCAAATCTACAACACTGCTACCATTGTAGAAAGGTAATTTGGTTTTATTAAAATTCAGCTGTCAGTATTAAAAGTGCTTTGAAGTATGTTTCAAAACCATAATATAGAGTCCGAATTTCTAAAACTTTCCTTACAACAAGCACAAACAAATGCTATGTTTAAACAGCCATGAAGGTAACACAGGACAGTGGAAGAAACACTTAAATAGGTTAAAAAATTTTTTATAAAGTCAATCGCTGCATTATGGATGTTACAACATCAACCTGGAACCCACACGTGGTTTAGTGATGGAAAGAAGATACATTTGTTCTAACTTAGCCTATCACTGGTATGCTAGGTTTTCAATAAGTAAGAATTTTATTAATGTAAAACACAATTCTAGTTGTGATGGAAGCTGAAAAAGCTGACAGCCACCTTGTTTTTGTATATACAAGTCAATACCCATATGTTTACAGAACAAGCATGTAACTCAATGAACTTCGCTGATGATCTTTAGTGTGCTTAGTGCACTGACATTTTTATACAGTAACAACAGAGTATTTCAGTACCTAGCAGTTGGAAGTTAAATAGCACATCATGCTAAAGAGCTTGTCATAATAAGAGCTTTTAAACACTAACAGTAATTTTCAGTCTGAAATTTTACATCTAGTTTGGGCTATTTATTTCCACCTCTCATTCATGAAATAAAGTTAGAGCAATGAAATTTTGTGAAAGATGTCTTTAATATTCTCACCGAAAAGCATTCTGCTGCAGTGCTTCAGTTGCAAACACTGCAGAGGAACTGTAAATAAAAAGCTCATTTCTATTCGAATTAGATAAAACAGGAGATACTGCCTTAGACGGGGGAATCTCATAAACCCACATTTTGAGATCAAACAAGAGTTTGAAATAAAACAAAGACAATGTAATTGTTCATCACCCAGTCTCAGCAGATCCTGTCATAAAACGAACAGTCATCAAGAGCAACTCTCTTCTGACCACTGCACCAGCCCACAGCGAGAGGGGGAGGGATAGAGAGGGGAAGGAAACGGAGGGAGATTCTGTCACAGAAGACAATCAAGGTTGTTTGCGGGGAAACGAAAGGTCTTATCTTCGATAAATAGACTCCGGTTTCACAAAAGCGGTGGCAGAAACCGAGGAGGGAGCTCGCCTTTCTCTCAAAGACTGATGTGAAGCTGCCGCCTGCACTCGCCTGACAACCGGCTGAAGGGCCCGGGCTGCCTACCCCGGGACTGGTTAACCCTTCTCCACACCCAGGAGGTGAAAATTCAGTGTTCGGAAGGAAAAAAAAAAAACACCACCAAAACAAAACAACAAACCAAACATACCCACACACACACGCACACCCACTGGCACAGAGAACCCACCCACGCGTCACGCTGGGCCTCGGCGGCCAGCAGCCGGTCCTCCCGCCGGCCGACAGCCTGGAGGCGAAACCAGCGCTCCCCCCACTGCCCCCCGCCGAAACCACCGCGGGGGCAGGAGGGCCCCGGGGGGCAGGGAAGGAGCCCTGTCAGGAGGACGCGAGGGCAGAGCCCGGGGGGACGCGGGCCTCGAGCTGTCACGGTCGGTGTAAGGCGGAGAGCTGCGCGGCCGGAGGCGGGCGGCAGCCCCTCGATGAGAGGAGAAGCGGGGGTAGGTCGTGTCCCCTCCAACAAGCCAGGGACGGAGGTGACCGGCGGCCCCACCCCGGCGGGGAGCCCGACGGCATCTCGGCAGCACCATCTCCCTCTGCCCCGTCTGGCCGGGACACAGGCGGGAATGACGGCGGCGCCGCGCACTCCATCCGCCGCCGGCCGCCCCGCAGGAAAAGACACGGCGACCCCCGGCCCGTCAGAGCGGCGCCAGGCCGGGAGAAGGCGACGACGTGAACTCAGACCTTTTCTACTCACCGGCATCATCTCCGTAGCCGTCCCCGAGCCAGCCTCGCCGAAGCTGACGCCGTGCTGTGCCGGGCCTCTCCTGCCGCTGCCGCCGCCGCCGCCTCTCAGAGTGGAGGACGCCGCGCTCGCCCTGGCGGCTGTGACAGGTGCCTCCCGCGCGCCTCGCTCCCCGCAGCGGGCGGAAGGAAGAGGCGAAGGCGGCGGCAGTGGCCGAGTTCCCAACCCCCTTCCTCCTTAGCGCGGCGGCGGCGGCCTCGCTGCTGCCTTCCTTCCCTGCCTCCTTCCCTCGGCGCTTCCTGCTCGGCTCCGCGCCGCCCCGCCAGGGGTTAACCGCCGCCACCACCTCATTGGCCGAGGCGGGAAGAGCCGGGGGCGGGGCGGCGGCAGGCGCGCGCACGGGCCGCGCGGGGAGGGGGCGGGGGTGAGGGAGCGCTCCGCGAGTGCGCACTTCGGAGCCGTACGTGACCGGGACTGGGACCCTGACTGGGACTCGTGTGCTCCCCTCGCTGTCGCGTAAAGGGTGGTTTCCTTCGCAGAACCCCCGCTTCCCTCCTCTCTGTGAGCCCCGTCCCGCCGGTTCTTCCCGCGGCCCCGCTCCCTGCCCGGTCTCCACTTCTTCCCCCCCCCCGGCGCTGGACTGGACTGCCCTGCTCCGTCCCGCCCTGCCCCCGGGCCGGGCCCCCCGCGGGCGCTGCCTCCTGTGGGCGGGCTGCCTGGGGTCGGTCGCCCGCGGTTCCCTGTGATGGAGGAAGAGGCAGAGGCCGCGGGCGTTTTCTACCCCCGGAATGTGGGGAATGCGGTGGTGGCGGGGCGGGGCTGCTGTAGCTGCTCTCTGGGGCGCGGAGGAGCGAGACGCGACCCCCGGGAGTGCGGAGGGGTGGCGCGTGGGCGGTGGGAGTTAGCGCCGCGGTTATGGAGCTCCCGGGCGGGAAGGCGGAGGTGTGCACGGCGGGGGGCAGGGGCACTTTCCAGTGTTGTTTTTCGGTCTGCCGAAGGACACCTTGGTGCGTAGCTGTACTTTGTGGCCAGAATAACGTCACCTTGGCGTCACCCTGGTTTTACCGTCCCTTCACCCGTGCATTACTTGTGAAATCTGCCTGATGTACCGAACTCCCCGTAACAGCGGGAGTTTAAGCCCAGGACCCTGACATCGGCCCCCTCCTCCCCCCTAAGAGATTTGTCGTTTTTTAAAAGGTTTAGTTTCATCCTTTTCATGAGGTGTCTCGTTCTGTAGAGATACAACACCAAGGCGAAACTTAACAGCTTGGAAGAATCAAGTCCAACATCGCCGTATGTTAGCACTGCAACTCATGAAATGTAGACGAATTTAAAATTGCTGTGAGTCTCAAATCCTCATCTACAAAATACCTAGAGCTACCCAACGCTTCAACTGTTTTTATAAATGGCTGGTTTCCAGGTTTTGTCACTTGATTTGTAGAACACCATGACACATCTCAGCTAGGAGTGAAAAAAAAACTACAACTTCTAGATTTTTGGAGAGGAGCTTAGATACCGATTATGTAAGTCTTAGAGTTTGTTAGTAGCAGATTAATCTCAAATACGAGCTTGTACATTAATGTACAAGTTATTGAAAGATCATATACCAGATAATTGCATAAATTATGTCTAAGTAATATATGCATGCCTGAGATTTCATTGTGTATCCTTGTCAGTGTATTTTCAGGCTCTAGTGTTGTGATAGGTGAAAGATTCTGCTGCTTTTAATAAATGGGTCATATTGGAAAAAAACTATTAACATCACAAGATAATGTTTTGTCAGTTTAAAATTATTTTGTACATAGTATTTGGAGTGCTTCTTGCCAAAAATTATTATCATAGTTTCTTGTAAACCATGAGTCTACCTTGCACACACAGCTTTGGAAATAGGTAAGACTATGGTACCTCTGACCCAACAGAGAATTCCAAGATCTACTGCAAATAATAGCATTCATGCTGCTACTAAGCTGACCTAAAATGAAACAGGCTATAAAGCACTAATAGTTATGTATTAAGGAAAAAAAAAAAGTAGTTAATCAAATTCATACCAAACGTTAGCAAACACAAGAATACAAGGGAATAGAAATGTACTATTCTTACTATTAGTGGTGAAATTCTAATTTTAACAAGATGGGAAAGGTGTACCATTTGCCATGCTTGTCTTTAAAAATGACTGTATTTGTCATTACCTAGGTTAATTTCTTTGCCAGCGATTCTTAAATGATGGCCTATAATTTCTTTGCAGGTATAATTTATAGCTGACATTTCCCTGTTTTCAGTGATCAATACTAAAAACTAAAATACTCTTTAGTATTACTCCAGTATGACTTTTCCTTTGCAATAGGAGGAATGCTGACAAAAATGAAAAATGAGAGAATATGGTGTAGATGCTACTGGGAAAGAAGGCACTCTTCCATGCAATACCTTTGTTGGAATAATGGCCTCTAGTATAGAAGTTTTTTGACCTTGTGTTGCTTTTGGCAGAGGCAGGTTCAGGCAGTGCAGCAACCAGACAGACCGGATACTGTGGACCAAGAGGAAATGTCTTCAAAAGGTAAAGTATGTACCTAAGATGGAAGTCTGTTCCTACAATAAGGATAAGGAAGTCCTTATTTCTCCTTCTCTTTTAAAAAACCAAAACCCAAAAAACAACACTTGCCTCATCCCTTCCCATCTCCATTTTCTCATAGAAATGAGGAAAGAAAGAAAAAACCCATAAATTTTTGAAAAGCATAGACTTAAAACTCTACCTGCAGAGTGGTAGATTAATTAACATCTCTCCTTCAGAACAATCTGTTTGGGAATCACTCTTCTATCAGTCACAGGGCAGAGCAGCAATTATAAAATCTGATTCCATCTTTTAAGATCTTCAAATCTTTTGTTGACTGTGAGAAGGAAAATGGTAACTTGTAATGTAGATTTTTTTCCCCACTGCCATGCATTTCCATACCAAATGACTGGTAGGACTGGTAGAAATTATTTTACTTGGCCAGAGGGGCCAGTGATATCTAGAAGTTAGTTGCCTGTCTTGGTAAGTGAGGTTGTGTGAAAGCAGTCACAATATGCAGAATACATAAGAAGATAGAGTTAAGAGAATTTGATTATGGAAGCAGAGATACAGAAACCAAATTATTTGCTTCCAAATATAACTGGCCTTTGTGAGAGGTGCTCTAATCTTAATGGCCTTTTTCTAAAGGAAAGGGTCTGTGCTTATTTGTTGGCGTAAGTATTAAAACGTTATGCAAGTAGCTTTTATGCTTCTCTTGGTTCTTTTAAAAAAACAGAGCAATACTATGTGACTTTAAAAACCTAAGCCACTATAGTTTAACAGACATAGCTTCTGCTTAATGTTATCAGGGTATGCTTAGTTTTTGAGATTTGGGCTGAGCTTGTGTTAAGCTAGAAATTGAAATTTGATTGAAATGTATAAGCTGTCATCTTAGTATTTTGCTAAAATACTTGAAAGTTACGGATACACATGGAAAAATAATCAACATGTTTTGTATTTAACCCGGATTCATTGAAAAAAAAGGAATATTAATTGAAGTTAATAAACTGTCAGGCTTCTTATTTGATCATGCACAATGTTACTGTTGGAAAAGGGAAGATTCCCAAAGATGCAGGCAGAAACTAAATGAGAATTTCAGCACTCCTGATGAAGTTCCAATTCCTTTGTGTTTTTTAAGTATCTTCTAGTGAGACTTTCAAATGCAGATTTTAAGTTCTTAAAATTACCAAGTCTGAACCTCTTCTGCTTCTTTTTTGTGCATAGAAAAAAGGAAGAGAATGATCTTTCCTACCTTCTCAGATTCAAGTTTTCTTTCAATTTTTATTCACTTATTCAGATGCTTTTCTGCATAGGAAAATGTTTACAGGTTTTGGAGGTGTTGCAGGAAAGTGTTTACTTTTAATGATCTAACACTTTTTCTCTTCATATGGTCTTATTTTCAATAACAGACACTTTTATTGATAGCCAGAAACAGCCCCAGAGCTCAAACATTTAGAGTGGGATCCATTGTACCCAGCTTCAGGAATCTAGAAGTTAGGTGCATAATCTTAGTCATTTAAGGTCTTTATACAGGTAAATTGGATTAGGGAGGGAAGGGTCAGAGGCAGTTCTGCAGGCAATTCATTCCATGCTGAGATACTCATCCCACTATCTAAATCTCTTGGTCTTTGAAGGTGCCTATCTATTGATTAAAGGAGCCTGGATGACTAGCTGAGATTAGAGAGCAGAGATGGCTACAGTTAAGATGGATCTCCTCACAACTGGCAGAATAAAATCTCCAAAAAGTGAGAATGGGTGGGATCAGTGGGATTTTCTTTGCGCCTTACAAAGAAAAGGTAATGGATCCTTTCTAAACAGATAGGCAGATTATTACAGAATACAGCTTGCCTTTCAAGAACAACATTTTGGATTGGTAAACTGTTTTTGAAGTTGAGTCACAGAAGCACTTCTGACTTGCCAGGCAGTTAATGTGCAGATGCAGTGCTATGTAACAGATGATACAAAAAGAAAAAAAAAAAGAAAAAAAAAATCACTACGTGTATCAAGGAGAGTTTCACAGCAGGTAGCCTAAAAGCTTTAGAGAAATACTATGTAAAGTGTGTACATTTAAAGAAAATGTATTTTAATTTGGTATTGTGGCCTTAAGTAACTTCTCATTCCAGAATTAAGGTGATTTTCTAAGGCTGCAACAATATCTCAGACTAAACAATATTCATATGCTGCTGTGTTTGAATCCAGGTACAGCCTATGCATTTTAAACCCCACCAAACCTGTTCAGAGATAAACTATAAATAATCTAAATAAAACACTTTGATGTCTGTTTTGTATACAGTATTTGAGACACGTGAATAGAAGAAAGATACTTTTTCATCACTACCTTGTAATATTCTAAAGTAATGTATGCTGGGCTAGATGACTAATGGTCTGAAGTTTCCATAGCACAATCCACTCAGTGCATCATTCTGAAAGGAGTGTAATAATTAAAACAGGAGTGAAGGCATATGATCTGTATATAGCATAGCTGTGTGCATTTCCCTGGGATTTGAGTGTCTGATACATCATGTGTTTCAGCCTTGTATTTGGTGGATTAGTGCTGTAATTTCTTTAAACAATAACAGAAATTGTATGCTTAATCCCATACACGATGCAAAAGAGTGTACTTAGCGAAGTGGCCTCATTGGGAGTGTTACTCCCATAACATTCTTAAGCTTAGTAGCTATTTTAATGTTTTTATGTTGTAGCTACAGAAGATAGAGCTCTGCAAGAGATCACAGGCCAGTCTTTTTACAGACAGAAAATCTTGTACTGCTCACTGGTAATTTATAATTATGAAAACATTAACTATATTTGAAGGGGTAGAGAAATAAAAAACTTCAATGTCCTGGGAGAGGTTCTTTGCTTGTACCTCTAGGCTTATAACCAGCTGAGCTCTCAAGTTGTTTTATTACAAAAATATTTTTTCTTAAATTTTCAATATGCCGATGATGAGTGGAAGATGTTTACTGCAATTTTTTAGTTGTATAAACAGAAGGATGTCAACAGTAAGGGGAGATGACTTGTAAAGAGTAGTGATGGAACTCTGCTGAAAATGATTCAGTGAAAGTCCTACAAATAGGATGGTAGAAAATGTACTCCCAGTATGTGGTGATCTATTTTATCTTGATTTATTAAAGAGAATATGATATGCAGCTGAACCTTAGAACATCTGAAGGGTTGGAAAGGAGTGTGGTCACCATGGAAAACACAAAAAATAAACCTCCTTGCTTGGTTATGATTAGATGCTGATTTAAAGATTAGTCCATTGCTCATATCTCAAATTTAAAACCAGTATTTCTGTTCTAAAAAAGGGCTGGCTGTATAGCACAAGGGAACTAAATTGAATCTTTTTTTTCCAATTGCTGTGTGAAAGTTCAAGAGTTTGTTTTTCTGCCTTCTGTTTCTGTCCTTCTAGACAGACTTTAAATTAGAAGCATTAATTTAAAAAGAGGAGTAATAGTTAGCATTAGTAAGAATACATTATTTGAAAGCAAAGTAAAAATACTTTTGCAAGTTTCCTTTTCTAGTTGCATTACTCTGAAAGAATTAACTAAATTAAAGTATGCTGAAAAGTATTTGTCTTGGTGCTTACTGCAAGAAGTGTCAGATCCTTTGCTAAAATTGGTATGTCTCCAATTCTTTCTTAGCTTACTGAAAGAAATGCATAATTACAATTTTTGCTAATTATTTTAAAGGAGTGTTTTGAGGTCCTACTGGGACCAAAAGAATTTTCTTTTCAAGTTGTATGGTATGTACGTGGTATACAAGATAAAAAGTATGAGAACTGTAATGTCAAGTATAAGAGAATTTAAACAAGGCTCTTTTTCTGATACAAGTACACAAAATTAAAAGGTGTATCTGAAACATCAAGGGCAGAGTCAATAATAGTCTGCAAAAAAGTACAGCCTGAGTCTGCTATATAAATCCTCAAGATAAACAATGGCATCATTGTTTAACCAAAAGCACTTGGAAATGCCTTTGGTTAGACGCCCTAAATACAGGTATCCTTTCCCTGTTTTTTTACTCTGGAATCAAATGCCTGCTCACATTCTAATCCACTTGATTAATGATTCCTCCTTTCTCCCCCCATAATATCCTGGTTCTGTTAATTTTATTTGTTGCCATTTTGTTTGCTTATATAGCATTCCATATGAAATACCTCACAACAGTCTCTACTTCATACTCAAAGACTGCTGCTAAATTGCAGCAATTCTTAATATTATCAAACACATGCTAAACACTACAGGTTATAACAAGAAATGAAGACTACAACTGATAGTGCAGGAAAAATCTGTGTAGGCAGTAGTCATGACAAACAGGATTCATTCAGTTTACTGCTGTTACTTGTACCACCCGCAGGACCCCTCTTACCATTCCCTAGCAAACACACTTCATTAGTTTTGTTTCAAAGATTAGTTTGAACCAATCTTTTGTCTGTTCCAGCAGGTAGCTGAAGTTCCTGTGATGATCTGGATATGAAATAGTTAAAGGTCATGTAAATTAAGAAAAGTTACTTTAGGTTTTTGAAGGTCATAGCAATTAAAAATGTATTTTCATTTGATGATGACCAGTAATGTATTTTGAAGAACCACCACCAGATTTATCTTTTTTTACTAAAAGTACTCTTCCTGCAAGTATTGAGCTTTTGGATATTGTGGTACAACTGTTCTCCCTGGTCCCTTCTTGTTTGCTCATTTGTCACAATTAATTAAATGATACTATGAACTTGAGAAAGCTATGTGCTGTCACAGAGGAAGGAAGCAAGGTTATGCCTTTCTGCTAAAGCACAAGCTGACATTCCTGATTTGTATACAGGGTGGAGTTCTGCATTCTTTTTATTCCTGTGAGTGCTGACAGTCATGACAGTTCTTATGGGAGAGACAGTACTTTGATCATGTGCGTAGCTGGGCACGAGGAAGAAACTCGCATTAAATTATTGTAAGGGATACAGTGACTTGGGAAATCTGGGTGAGTGCATGGAAAGCTAGAAACTCTGATTCTGCTGCCCCTTTTTTGAAAAAAAAACCAAAAACAAAAAAAACAAAAAGCCGTGCTATTGTGCTGTAATGCAATTCATAAAGCAGCTTTGCTGTACACAGGATCAGGCGATTGATCCACATTAAAATAGAAAAAAACATTAGTGCTTGTTTTGTTATTTTAGAGGAGAAGGGAAAACCCTGAAATGATTCACAATAATTTGATCCACAAATAGTTGTATCAGCACAACTGTGAAGAGCAAGGCACTGTGGTTTACAGGTGGAAACTCCACAAGTTGGTGTAGCTGCCAAAGTACTCGTAAACCACATCCAAAGAAATCACAGTACCCTCAGCAGAACTTAATTAAAAGTTCCAAGTAATCCATTCTTGTGGTGGTCAGTTAATTTTCAGTTTGGAGAGAGTAATGTTTCCAGGTAGTTGGCCTGCAGCAGTGGAACAGACTACAGGAATTTAAGAGTTCTTCATAAATTACCAAATTAGTCACATGGCTTTACATTATTGAAGTAAAGAGAATATTACCTGCTAAATATTAGTTGCTAAAGGTCATGGAATTATAAAAAGAAGAGCAAGTGCTATCTTGTCACTTCTTGTTCCTCCATTTACCAAATTGTTAACCAACATTTAATGCCTCAGGGAATCTCCATCTTAATATTCTTTCCTTCCTAGTAGCTTTACACATTTCCGTGAATGAAACAATAGAGATTTCACACATCGATTTCCTCAGTTAGTTTCATTCCAGCCATCTGGTGGTGATGTCATCTATAATCACCTGTGTCTAACAAGCACCTGATAGTTTTCCTTCCAGGGGTACTGAAAGTACAATGCACATACCAATACCAGCCTTATATCAGGCTGTATTTGTACTACAGACAGTGATTTGTTATCATGATTCAGATAAACAGATTAGTTCAGCTGTTTTAGTTAATTCAGATCATTTCCTGCAACTTTACTCATCCTCCCAATTAACATGAATACACACTTGGCTTTTTTTCCAAGTTACCCATTAAAGAGGTTAAGTAGGTTGGGCCCCATGACTAATGTTTCCTTGGCTGTGTTTTGCTGTTCCTCTGGAGTATTCCACAATACTTCATTAGCATGCAGGGGATACTCTCACATTCCTAATTGTAGATTTGCAGATGCTCTAGTAATCTCAGAGAGATTCACAATGAGAAATCCTAGCCATAAGTTAGACCTGGTATGAAGAGGCAAGTACAGAAAAACTTGTACTGTAAAAGGCCCAAGTCTTGCATTGGTGTTGTCATTACTGATACAGATCCCTGCTTTCATGTTCTGTATTGATTTTGTAAAAAAATACCAGTGCCACAGCAAAACTTAATGAAGATGGCACTGCAGTAATTGGATGAGGTTTCTCAGCCCCTACAGGAGTTTGTTGTTCCACTAACAAGTAAGGTAGTAAACAGTTTGTGTCATTGCTGATGCCTTATCACAGGCAAAACATGAAAAATGCAATTGATGAATTTGTATTTTACTACACAAAGTTTAATCCTCTCATTTAAAAAAATGGCAGCAATATAAAGAGTGAGCAGCCAAATTGAAACAGCACGATCTGTTAATGAGCAGTAAGCATTTCCCTCACCAGTGTTTAATTGTGAATCATGATGAGTATTACCTCCACGGATAAAAGCCCTCATCTTAAATAGTCATTTGCATAGACAATGTGGGGGGTTTTTTTCAGGAGCTGAGGCTTGTCTGTGTAGTTAAGTTAGCTTTAGAAATCACCCTGACTACATGAGAAAAAAAGGCACATATGCTATAATCAGAGTATTCAGTTCAAGGGTACTCCTCTATAGTGCCTCTCTACCCGGGGCTACACTCCAGATGCTGGTGCTGCAAAGAAAACCAATTACTCCTTTCACACCTCACTGTACAGAAGGAATGGAACTCACAATGCCTTAGCTAACTTCCCTCTATTGTCTTCCTGGTATGCTTCAGCATAAAGGAGCAGAAAGTATATAAATGGTACTACAGGTGTTACACATTCTGGGTGTGTTGATTTCTGGTTTTGACTCAAGCCACTGACTAAAAGTTAATTTCCTCCTTTGAATCCTACTCATCTAAACACAATTTAAATGTCTATTTAAACAGAAATACCAGTTTTACTTCCCTCATCTCTTGCAGAAATTTGTGCGTTAAGAATCACAAACAAGAAGGAATATTCTGCAACCTTCACAGAAAGTTCTGACAGAGATGCACTAATGGAAGAACCAGTTGCTGATAGCATTTCCATGGCATTTGTAGGATTCATAACCAGACATTGCTGCCTAAATGTACTTTCTTTCCCTAACAGAAAATCACGCAAGTCAGATATAAAGAAGCCTTCAGAGTTAAGCAGGTTACATTTACCTGTAAGTGCAGCTAAGGGTGTCCCAAGGGCAGATTAGCAGAAGCCCCTCTTGCTTTTCAGTTACCAACCAGGAGATCAGACAGCACACTGATGTAACTCAGTCTCGTGTGCTAAGTTCTAGTTCAGGTGAGCTAATCCTGCAATGATTAATGTTTTTTTTTCCCCTAGTTCATTTTCCTTAGCTCTGTAATTGAAAATTGCTAAAGCAGGTCATTAGAAGTATGTGTAGTATCTTAGGAACTATAATGTAGTGATCATAGATTTGCATTACAAATAAACATATAGCTCTTTACCTGGCATAAATTTTCAATATGAGCCACTCATTAACTCTACAACAACTCTGTAATCATCACTGGCCTAATATCTGTTCATTTGAAGCTCCATTTTCTTCTAGTTCTTGTTCTCCGTTCCCTTCTTCTGAATGCTTTTGGCTTTATGAAAAGAAAGTTATTTTTATTTCTCATTTATTCTCCCATGATGAGGAGACACTGAGAAACCCATACAGAAATCAGAAGTCTCAGCTAAAGCATATCAAGGAAAGATGCAACAAGGGAGGCTGTGGAAGGCAGAAAACACATCAAGAATGCATGAAAAAGAGATGTCACCTATTCTTTTCAAATTGAGTAAAGCTTTATCTTCCTTTTTATAAAAAGCTTCCGGAGAAACATCACTGGTAATATGCTGCTTATGGTAGGTACAGCTGTTAAGCTTAAGCAGACATATATATTTTGAAATTAAGGGCAAGACAGTGTTTGCAATGTTTACCATCAGAAGGTAAGGTTATCAAGCAATACCAAACATCAATATATCAAGCAATAGCAAATTGACTACAATATTTTGTATTAAAATACAAAATATTTAAGTTATGGCCAGATCCTGCAGCCTTGAAACCAAAATTTTAATCAAGCTGAAAGACATTTCAGTGAAGTAATTAAAAAGATGTACGTAAGCATTAAGTCATTAAAATTACCTAAACCTCTTAATCTTCTCAAAAGCAGATTAGGCTAAATATAAACAAAACATCAAGTCCAATTTGGGTTTTATACACTATGTATCCTTGGTACAGGATTCAGTATGTACAGTTCTGAAAACTGATTTTCATAAGATAGAATAGGTTCCTGAAGTCTTAAAAGTAGCACACTCCTCATGGAGCTACTTTAAAAGCTGTCTGCAAAAACCACTAATGATCCATCTTTGTAGTATTTTCTAAACTTTCAGTAAAAAGGAAATCTCTTTGAAGTCAGTTAAGTGTTTGTTTATGCTTGTATTAACTGTTGCCAGAGTGTGTGATTTCCTTCTTCCCTTTAAATTCTGGGATTTTCTTAAACACAAGTGTCAGATGAGGGTCCATGTCATATGAACTTTCTCATACAACACGGACATGTTATTACTTTGCAAAATTTGTGACTAAAGGAAGAACCTTTCCAAGTAATTCCTTAGCTCTACTGAATATGAAAGACAAAAAAGGTAGTTGCCAAGAATGCACTTCTAAAAAACCTCTGTGAATGCTTTACATGTTTTAATAACAATAGAGCTTCTGTTTTTAACCCTTGTAGAACTAAGAAGTCTTTATAAAAATGAAAGGTATTAAGAACTTTCTGAACCCTTATTTATTGCGCCACAAACTGCCAAAAAGATGAGAATTCTCATACTTGGTATACTATTAAATGACAATTTAAAAGTATATGAAGTTTCAAAGGTTCTAGCCAAAAAAGGTACCGTTGGGGGAAAAAAAAGAGGCTTAATGCTATTGTAAGAATAGCATCCTTACAATTCTTACATTCCAATTCTACTAAGAAGTTTAGTTACAGAAATGTAGTCTTTTTCAAAGTACTTGAAAGACCTGTAGAAAACAAAACATAGTTATTCTAGAAATTAGGTTAATATTACACTCCAGAATTCTTTGTCCAACATATTTAATTCCTCGTTGCTCAACAGATTTATTCTTTCTCTAATTACAGCAGATGGATCAGGTAAAGTTTTAGAGTTCCCTATGGTTGTCATTTTCTTCATTTACAAAGATGGCAAACCACGAACTCATACTCCCAAGAAGAGAAGATGCCTTTAATGATGGCCACCACCAGAGGACTCTGAAACAAAGACACAATTTAGACTGTTCAAACAGTAGAGCTGATCAGTTCAGGCACCTAGTTCAGAACCTAGAACAGACAACTGCATCTACACCTGAGCACAAGAGCTGTCAGATTCAACTATCCTGTCAAACACTACAAAATCCTCAAACTACATACATAAACTTGGCTGATATTAAAAATCCTCTTTCCAAAATTTTAAGGCATTATTACTGGCAAACATGCATTCATCCTCAGTCTTGGTATGGTTCTTTCTATATTAGGGTTTGTTTATGCTATCATCTGTAGGTCTACTGGGCAGTATTTACACTAATTACACATTTTAAAACGTAAATCATGTTTGCATATACAAATTCAAGTGGCAGCAAATGGGCTTCTAATTCTGGTGCAGAAAGCTAAGATACAGCAGACCATGAAAAAATAAATTCCCATGTGATGTCAAATGAAACTGTAAATATCTAGCCACTACTTTCTATAAGATATAAAAATACAAGTTCAAAATGCAAGTTTAAATTTCATTCTTCTCAGCTAAGGTAGCAGCAACTCTTGAGACTGTACTGACTTAAGAAACTCCATTAAATTGTTGGGGTTTGTTTTTTTTTTTTAATATAAAAGAATGACCACTATTTAAAACCATTCCTCCCCCTCAACAAAGGCATGCAACTTCCATGCTGCTCCTAAACCCTACACAAGGGACAATTTAAGACAGAGGTAGCATCTATGCAGATTCACACGTTTCTAGGCTATAAAACCATCAATACCACCAAAACTATGTATTTTAAAGCAGTCTTTAAACAAATCCCAAAGTTATGTAAAATATGGTGAGCTAATTTTCACTACACTCCCTTAAAAATGCAACACGGTATTAGGTATTTCATACTTACTATCTGCCACTGCTTTTTTACCTGAAAAAAAGAAAATACAAGCTGAACAATGACAGTTAAAAAAGATAGTTGTTTTTTTTTTTTTGCAGATAAACTTCAATTAAATTATGCTACTTATGATGTGCTAATTTAGCTTGAACAAGATTTAGGAAGTGTATAACATGTACTTTGGTATATGTCAGTAAACATTTTAATTTTGTAAAACTTGGGTTTTTTCATTGGTTAAGAGACCATGCATTTAGAAACTGCAGCCATCAAGACTCCTCCTGTAATTCAAAAGAAGCTATACAGAAAGGTGCTATTTTATACAATATATGGGGTGTGTATATATATATATATACACACACACACACACACACACACACAACATATGGAGGTAAATTGAAGTGATAAGAATGCAGGTTGCTTTAAAATCCTCCTTTGTAAATTAAATAGCTTTACATTCCCCTTGTAATTGTTGTCCTAAAATACTCATTCACAGTGGTCAGACAAAAACAGATGGAAAAAATTCTTCATAAGGAAGACAGTCGTAAGAGGTTGTGCAATCCCCACCCTTGGAAATACTAATTTGAATTATAATTATTAAGGCCAGGAGCAACCTTTATCTAACTACCTTAAGTTGTGGCTTGGACCAGGTGAGCTCAAGAGATCCCTTCCAATCTACATTATTCTACAACACACTCTTCTATAAATACATGTATTATTTTCAAAACTGTTCCCCAAACTGTGGAAAGGCCTAAATCTACTAAAAGCCATTTTAACTTTTAAATAATGTGTAGCATATGGTTGCCCTATATCAAAGTTTTGGCCCTTAAAACCCTACATTGCCACATCTATTACTTAAGTCATAAATGAAAATAGAAGTAGCGTGACATGAACACAAACTTGAAACAGTCTGTCAACTTTGAATTCTCTTTGAAAGAAAGAAATTAAAGCAAGTTACACTACTTGTTTTCTCTCTGGCTGTTCAACTACTTCTGTTTACCTATGTAATAAAGCTTGTAAGCATAGTGTAACAGTTTTGGACAGGCTGCAAGTTGGTTGGACAAAGCTCAAGAAATGTTGAGGTAACATCCCTCAGCTGTGTCCACAGTGAGGAGTTCCTTTGTCTCCCAACTTTGTCTGCAATTCCTAACATTTCTTCATGACATGTAGTAAAGGTTTCACTTTTGGCACCAGCTGAATTGAAGGAGTTTTAAGACACCATGTACCCATGTACTTTGAGGTTCCTGCCCACTCAAATTTAATATTTTAGATGTTCTGTTTCTTCCTCCAAGGAAGCAGTACAATATCCCCAAGTAACAGATGTTAATGTTCAGTGATATTCTTCACATTTTCAGATGTACCATCCAAAAATAAAGTAAGTGCTTTAACTTTCACAAGTTCACATGGCAAAACTTTTTAATGACCACATTTTTTTTTGAGCAAAAACTCCAAAACATAAGGATTCTAAAAAAAATTCTAGTTAAAATAGGTTCCAGTACATTTCCCTTTAGGACAGATCTACAGACAGCTCTTGCTGGAAGTTACAAGTTAGATGTGTATTTTTAAAACCAACTCTTTTATTACCTAATCTTTGTAATAGTGGCACAGCTGCAGTGGTATTTGAGTATGTTTCTCTGTGTAACTTTCTACACTGAGCATGTTAATACTTCTGAATTTCTATGGCAAACACTTAGCCTTAAGTAAGAATGTTAATTTCTTACTTGTTGGATATTTTCAATGACTGATTTCTAACTGTTAAGGGTATTCTCATCTATAAACCTTATATATAAAGTAACAGCTCATTAAGACTGTAATGTATAACTTACCACCATATGAAATTTTGTAATAGGCATAAGCTGTTAATGCTACACCAACCCATATTTCTTGATACACGGTAGTGAAGTAAAACTTCATGGCTTTCAATGACTTTGGAAGCATTGTCTGCACCATCTGAAAATTACAAGAAGTTTTTTTCCACAGTGAGTTGTGCAACTGTATTCATACCTATGTTTAATATAGATGTATTTATCTGTCTACATACTCCTGATACGTATCAGCAGCAGTTTACAATTTAAAAAAGATCCCCAAGCATGTAAATGTATTTATTGTGAAGCAAAGCAATGAAAATTCAGAGTTAAGGTCAAAATTAATAGGTTAAGGCAATAAAAAAATTCATAAATTATACCTGATGAAATGGTTCAATGACAACTCAATAAAGCATTTACAGAGTAGCAATAGCTAGACTCCTTTCTCCCTATCAATCACAGCTTTTAAAAATATTTTAAGATTCTCTAAGAAAACCTTGTTCCAGACAAGCTAGGGAGGTTCCTTCCTTGCACTACCTCCTTTCCCTCCCCATAGCTAAAATGTCTCACCCAGCATGTTAATTTCTATTAAAGACAGCAGAATAAATTTTGCTAATCTACTGAATTCATGATTTACTGTGAATATTTTACTTTTCAAAATATGCCTCAAGAACAAGAAGCCTATACATGTTTGTATCTTTTCTTGTCTATACAGCCTTGTTGGACAAAAAGAAAACTTTTAAGAGGTTTTAAAATAAAGTTTACCCAAAGTCCCATTCAACATGTTAATACACATTTGCACCACACTCCACTGAAATACTGTATGTTCTACTGTCTCACATCACTTAACACCAGTAAAGTCACTTATTACAACCCACTGAAGGCACCTACAATACCTGAAGGCATATGGACAGTTTTTGGTAAATCAGACATCCAGGAAACAAACAGATTTAACCTTATCTGCCATAATTAAATGTAAATCACCCTTTGTCAAGCATCTAAGAGAAAAGGGTGCACGGGTAGCCAGTGTCAAAACAACAGGAAAAATCTTGGTGCTTCTTAAAGAATGAAAGCATCTTCATGGTAATTAATGCATAGCCAAACACTTAGCTTTACTTGTTTATGGCCAGACCTTTCAATCAAATTCATTATCGTGGCCAGATTTCCTGAAACACTGCTGTGCTTTCACCAATACACGAACACTGCACCTCCCCCAAAGTTTGCAGTATTTGCCGTTTCAGACGAACAGCAATTCTGCTGCAGCAAAATATCAAAACACAACTAACACAGAGACTTAACAGGAGCAAGGAAAAGATTCTCCCACCACCATAAACCCCCGAGAATACGCAATTCTATTTCCAGTTAACACACTGCTAAAACCCGGCAGACAGATCCCCAAGGCCTCCGTGGGCGCGACATTGTTCAGGCCTTTTTTATTAATTATTTTTTTTGCACTTTATCCGGAACACCTCGCTGACCTCTCCGCCACGACCCCACCGCAGCCCAGGCAACCCGCCCACCCGGGGCCTGGCCCACGCAGCTCCTTCCCCACACAGCGGGAAGCGGTGCGCAACGGCAGAGCTCAAGCGCCGCTTCTTTTCCCAGGCCGTGCCACAACCGCCTCCCCGAGACACCGCTGAAAGCGGGCCCACAGGCCCGGCTTGGGCCTCAACGCACCGTGACACCGGGAGATCGCGGCCGGCAGCGAAGGTCACCGAACGGGGAAGGGCTCCGCTACCGCCGCGGGGGATGCTGGGAATGGCGCAAGAACCAGCGAGCACCTCGCACCGCGAGAGGCGCCGCCGTGCAGCGCCCCCTATGGCTCCGGAGGAGCTTGGACCGGCCGGTTCCGCGCCGCGCTGCCGCTCCCCGTGCCCCGCAGCCCATCCCCGGGGTCACGGCCCCGCGCCCCCTCCGCCGGAGTTGCCGTTGTTGCTGAAAGCAGCACTCATCCCCAGGGCCCGCCTTACCGCAGCCTTGTGCCCGAGCTGCGCCTCGCTGCTGCTTCCTGAGATGGGAGCGCAGCGCGCGTCCTGCGCACGGAACAATGCCGGGAAGGGGCTGTGGCGAGCGTGTCGCTTGGGGCACAGAGTGTCCGGGAGGACGGGGAGGCACCCGCTGGGTTCGCTCCATGCGGGCTGAGGCAGCTACGTGCTGGCGGGTCTCTTCCTCCACGGGACGGGGGGGGAACAAGGGGATTGGGATTCCAGAGCAGCTCTGGGGCATTGTTATGTAGGTGCGAGGGAGAAAATGACAGCCCCGCGCCTCTCGTGGCTGAGAAGGGAGGGAACCGTAGGTTGGGACGAGCACAGGAGGGATGAAGGATCGGGATACCCCGCGGTAACCCCGGGGCCGGAGCGGCCTCACCGCGGATGGCGCCGCAGCGCGAGGCGCCGGCCCTTGGGTCACGTGCCAGGGGCGTGGCCGTGCCGCGGGCGGGAAGAGGGGCGCCGCGTGCCGCCATCCGCGAGGTGTCGCCGCCATCATGCTGCGTAAGCTGAGCGGGGAGCAGCTCCGGGAGTGGTTCACCATCGGCAAAGCCGTCACCGCCGTCGAGTTCTTGGGCGAGGAGGTGCAGGTCGGGCCCCTGCGCGGTCCCCTTTGCCGCTCCCCAGACCCTCCTGCTGCACGGGAACCTTTAAAGCCCACGGGGTGAGTGCGGGGCGCTGGGCCTCTGATGTTGGCAGCGAGTGGAGCATCCTCAGGGCCGCAGTGAGGGGCAGTGGGGGCCTCGCCTTCTGCGGTGTGTGCCCACGGCCCCGCAGGGCGTTCCCACTGGATCTGGGCTGCCTTCTGCCTCGGTTGAGGTGGGGCGGTCGTTCGATTCCAGCCTAACACCTTCGGTAATGCCTGTGTGTGTAGTCAGGCGTGAATGGGTGTGTTTTTGTGTGTTCGCAGTTGTTTCCTGAATTAGCAGTTAATGCTCTTGGGTTTGTCATCGCTAGACGTGCTATGTTTGCTTTCTCTGAAGTCCTAACAAGTGCTGCTGAAAAACTGTGGAACAGTTAGAAAAGGGCTGGTTTACTTGGATTCAGACATGTAGCTTAGGAATTTTGGTAGTGGGAAGTGATAAAGGAGATGCAAGAGTAAACTTGATTATTACGGAGTAATATTCTCACAGACTGCTCTTTTGCATTTAGCGATTAATTCAGTAAGCACTGCTGCTGATTTTAACTGATCTTTTACACTTCATAGTTACTTCTTTGTGTGGTTTTGAGGGGCTCATCATTGAATGCTGAAGAGCTATTATACTGTATGTAAATACTTTAACTACAGGTGCTTCAATATGTTATTTGGAATTAACTATGTTTTGAATAGGTTAGTCCTTTATATCAAAGTCTGTAAGCAGATTTTCTTAATACTGTGTAGGTACTACCTGCCCTATAGCTTTGTTGGAAAGTTTGTTAGGCTACAGATTTGTGAAAATTTGACTTACCTGTTGCTCTTCCTCCCTCTGATGTTCCCACATCAGCTGATATGTGGTTTTTTGTGTACAGGTAACATAGGTGTTACGTGTATGTGTGTGCTGCTGCAGTGAAATGAAAAGAACCTGTATAGGAAGGTGTGTTTGCTTAGCTGTGTTTTGTTTCTATAGTGCTTCACAGTTCTGGGAAAATTCATACGCTTGCAGAGTTTTTACAGAACTTGAAGAGCCTTGAGAAAATTAAGATTCGAGTAGGAAACACTTAGAGTTTATTCACTCTCTTCTTAAAGAATGTGAAGAGCGGAAATCAATTTATCTCCTTTTGTTTAGGCTGCTTGTAGCATAGCAGTTAATATTTCCTTTAAAACTCCTGGTATGTTTTTGGGGAAAAAACAAAATCAAAACTATTTCAAATATTTGTTTATTTCAAGCTGGATACACAGTTACTCATGGTGACTGCCTTCCTACCTATTTTGTCTAAATTTGTATGTAAGCATGTGTAGGATTAATACCCAATTTGTAACAGTAATAATGGGTGTGGTAATGCACAGAAGTGTAATAGCTGATATTCTCAAAAAAATGTTAGAGACTGTCTAATGGGATCTAAAAGCCTCATGTCTGCCTTTAAAAAGTGATACAGAATGCGTTCTCTGCCTTTACCAATGTTATTTCATTTTTCAAGGCTTTTAATATTGTCTCGTAGTGCAACCCATAGAATAGCAGTATTAGCAATTGAGTTTGTTAAGGAAATAGTTATTTCTTAGAAATTGTGGTTGCAATTTTGTTTAACTGGCTTATTAATTAACTTTTTAATTCCTCTCATTATGTTTAACTGAATGAAAAGAAACTGAGACTCTTAAATCCTTCCTTGTTATGAGTGCAATTGTGGCTCACATTAAAGCAATCAACCACCTTTTCTGGAGGCAAAACTTTTCTTTCTTCCATTTCATAGCTCTAGTTTTCACCAAGCTAGCCCTTTTTTATACCCAGCTTATTTGGCTAAAAACACACTGAGCACTGTTCTGTCTGACACCTGTGTAGGTGGGAGACATTGCTGCCTTTTGATTACCTTTCTGTCACTGCTTAGTGTCAGCTGCCTGCCTGCATCAGAAATACCAGCTGGGTTAATAGAAGGAACAAGATAGATTGTGATCACCTCATGCAAAGCTCGGAGGCCATATATAGAAAGGGCTTGAAAAAACAGGTGGGTTCTCAGACAGCAATGGTCAGCAGGGAAGTGATGACTTTTTTACCGTGTTACTTCTGTCTGTACCCAGTGAGATTATGGACTTCCCTTCTCTGGAGACATTCAAAACCTGCTGAATGTGTTGCTGTATGGCCTACACTATGTGATCCTACCCTGGAAGCGGGTTGGACTTGATCTCTCAAGGTCTCTTCCAACCCCTAACATTCTGTCATGTAGATGAAATCTTAAGTGTAAGCTAAATTACAGAAAATAGCTTGTCTTAGTGGGCAGACTGAAGTATGGAGTCTCTTTGTAGCATGTTGCTGTAAACCTAGCAGATTTCTCTGAAACATGTTTAGTTTGTTGTCTTGCTCTTACACCCTTGTTTTTTGTATGTTTTTCTCTGGTTTTTAACTAGAGTATATGATCCTTTCATCAGGTGAAAGTGCTCATATTCCCTGAAGTTCACCTCTCATTTCTGTATTTGAAAAAAAATGGGACAGTGAGGTCTTAGTGGATGGCTTTTTATCAGCCTTTAAATAATTTTTTTTTTTCCTTTACTCTCTCCAGTTCCCAGTTTGGTTTGTCCTTGTCTTTCCCCTCCAAGTGCAGATATTAGAACTGGATGCAGTACCTTAGTATCAGTTTTATCAATAAAGGATGCTTATAAAAGCAGGGAAGACTTTGTGTGTTTCTTCTGCATGATGCTGCAATTTACCATTGAATTAGCTGTGATTCCTAGATAATTTTCCCCACTGTTATTCATTGACTGCCTTTTAGTGTATGTTTAGTTGACGTTACTTGTTTCTTGACTTAAAATGCAGGTGCAGTCACTTGCTTATATTAAAATGAAAGTTATGAAGAATGGTTATCATCTTATGGGCCTGTTTTTTTCTTTTTTCCTGTTTTTGTTGATAATAAAGGTAAGTGGACTTTGTATGTTTACTGGTCTGCTGTTTTCCATAAATTAAAATTTGGAAGCTATTTTTTGGGGCATTTTTTCCCACCTATTTTCCAATAGAAAGCTGTGAAGATACTGTTTTAAGGAACTGATGTATGTGAATTACCATTGCTGCAATCTTATACATTTGAACAAATAAAAAAAATTCTGAAACTGGCACTGTGGATGTTAATTCTCAATGTAATAGTAATTCTGCTTATGTCTTTTATATATCCTCAGTACCTGTTACTCTCTTTCCTGTGGAAAAAAGGTATTTCAAGTTTTAACTCTTTAGGGAACTTTATCACTGAGAGAAAACCTTTCTTTCCAACCATCCTGCTCTCATGCAGGGATCCATATCTGGATTGTTTAGAAAATAAATTTTCATTGCATGAAAATAAACTGATAATCTTTATTCTGCATCAGTAAGGCAGAGTGGGTCAAGATGAGCTCTTTTATTTGTCCACACACTGAAAGCCGCAGAAAAGGAGGGTGAAGAGTTTAGGCCATCTTTCAGAGCAGAAATAATGAGTTTGCATGTTTTGTGCATTTAGTTTGAGGGTCTGGTTCCTTTTGGTATTGAACTGCATTTTTTATTATTCTAATTCAGTAGGAACTGAATTGCTCCCTGTCCTTTAGTGCTTTCTCAGTGAGGTGTGTGTGTGCCAGGGTTCTGATTGTTTAGCCTTCTGTGTATGTTATGTTCCACTTCTGTGCCAGAAAAGTTATCTAGATCAAGAGGTTTACAAAGTTTTTTTTAGTAGTATTTTTTATCTTTTATGAAAATACTGTGCTATTTGTTTCATTGAACTAGTAAATACTTTCTTGGGTGGGGTGTACAACTGTGGAACATACTTTCCACATTGTGTTACCAGCGCAAGGAAATCTGAGTTTCATCTTCACTATATTTGAAGGCAATACTAGAGGATGCAGTTTTCCTCTGTCTTAGAAAAATAGTGCATTTTGTGATCTGGTCTGTCTTAAGTCTTCCTCATTTTTATAATGTGGCAGACAGATTAAAAGGAAATCTGGATGTGAAGAGGTTACATAAGACACTGAAAAATTTGTTAGAATACGATGATGGGAGCCCAATTGGAAATGCAGGAAATAGAGTTGTGGCGTATGTTTTCATTGATTTTCTGCTCTGATTGTCTGCTGGGTCCATAACTGCTACATATCTGATCCGTCTTGTGAGACACTATTATGAACCCACAGTGATAGGTGATGGCAACCAAAAACCATGAAATTTGGTTTTACTTATATTTAAAAAGACCACCTCTTGCTTTGGAAATTATCTATTGACTCTCTTGCTGTTCTAGAAAAGTACTGTCTGATTTGATCCAAATTTTTACATTCCGTCTTTCAGGAAAATTTTTTATAATTTAAATGAAGAAATAACACTTTGATATATAATACATTAACTTCTAAAAGTGTAGAGAGCTAGTTATTCAATGCTGTTAAATAACCAATGTTTTAATTTAGTTGTCTATCTCCGCAGTATTTCAGCATGTGCAGAGCACAGTTTGAAAAAATACAGAAAGGGTACATATGCTGTGTTCTAATTTCTGACATTGTTCTCATTTTAGAACTTATTCTTGAAGTAAAGAAATAGGTTTAGCTTCAAATAGTATTTACCAGTTTATTTAGTACAACTGATACTATAGTAAGCCATTGATTATAAAGTTCCTATACAGTCTAAAAGCTATGTGACAAATACAGAAGTTTTTGCCCAACACTTCATAGATTGATGCTGTTTCAAAATACAGAATGCAGTCATTTCTTGTTTAAATACGCCTAGCTGTATGTCTAGAAGTGCACACATCTAGCTAAAAATGAAAATGTCAGGGTTTTTTGAGAAACATCTACATTTTTTGTTAAAAGGTATCTTCAAACACAACATCTTTAAGATAATGTTAAAATAAGAGTTCATATATAAAGTTGTATACTGCATACTAGCTATAATCAAGCATTTTAATTTCTGAACTTGGGGAAAAGGGAGCATGTCAGGTTTCTTAGTCCTGTGTGTGTGGAAAGGCAGTCAAGAAAAAGGAATGCAGAGCGATTACGTATTTTTTTAAAATAAATTTACCAATTTAACTTGATGGGTAATAATAGGGTAGATTCCAGATTCTGTGGGAGAAGGTGGGAAACATGCTTTGTGTGTTTTTGTCGACATAACTTGAAACTGTGGGGATTTCATCTTTGTCCAGTTTGTTAGAACTGTCTCCACGCAGGGTGCAATGTTCAGAGCAATTTGTATTCCATGCATCTACCAGTTGGTCTTGGTGGTTTTCTCTCTCAAGAGTGGTAAGAAAATCTTTTAAAACTTGTTTGAATATATAGACTATTTCCCATGGTAATACATCATTTTCTGCCAAAACTTCACGAAATCTAGAAACAAACAAAAACCAAAATCTAATCATCAGCATTGAAAACAGTTTCCTCTCTGGTCTTTTGAGGGGAAGGGAAGGAGGAGGAAATGACTGTATTTATTCCTTGCTGCCACATTTCCCCATACACCTCCCCCAAAAGATTGTAAGAGGAAAAGAGCTCAAACAATGCTGGATGTGGGCCAGCTATTATGAGGAAATTTTTTTTTTTTGGCCCTTGTGGGTAGCTTGATTTAAACTGACTTTGCTTGTAGGTATATTCAGGGCTTTAAAAGGCACATGGGTTTGTTATGTCCTTTCTACATATACATGTCCTTTCTACATTTCTACATAAAAAATGAATTTATATACAGGTGGTAGGAGATTGTTCTCTTTGTAAAATGTGGGATTTTGTTTGTTTTTAAGGAAAGGGATTTTTTTCCTCCCCCAGTGATTTTAGTTTTATAAGCTTTCAGGTATTTGGGACAGTGAGGCTGTGTTTGTGAGTCACAGGGCATTTCATTAGTGCTTTTGTTTGAGTTTTTGGTTGTTGGGTTACTATTTAATACATACTGGGCATAAGTGACAAGAGAGAAGCTCAGAGTAATGAGAGGTCACATGTTGAACCATGTGAGACTTCCTTTGTTTTGAATTAGGTCAGGAAAATCCTGACTTAAAACTTCCTTCAGGTACAACATATTAAAGATGTAATTGCTGAAACACCTGTAAAAATGTGTTCAAGTCGCTTGTCATTGTTACTTTAGAAGAAAGATCAGAGATTCGGTAGAAGAAACCCCTTAATTATCATGCAGTACTCAGAGAAACATGAAAGGGTTACCTGCTGAGAACAGTTCCTGTTTGGCAAGGCTGGATTTGTGAACACAGAACTTCAAGCTGCCTTTGCTCAGTAGCTGGAATTGTTGCTTGAGGATTTTGGTAGTTCTTCAACCAGTTGTAATCCATGCCAATCTTCTGGACTTTTTGTTCATTTTCAATCTCTTGGACTAATCTTTCACGCTCTTTCAGGTGCCATTTCAGTTCCCTCAGTAGGGTTTTTGTAACTACTTCTGATCCAGGATGTCTTGAGGGTTTATAGGAATCATTTTTTGACCATTTCATCCAACCGAAGAGTGGCATTTTTAAGCTGTGAAGGAAGAGGGAAAAAATAACTTTGTTTATTTATGTCTGGCCCATAGTATTTATCCTTGTAGGCTTCTTTTTTAGCAGATGAATATTTAAAGGAAACTTGATTAATGATCTAAAATATTTTGCAGTACAATATAAGTAGTGGTAACAATGATTTCTAAGCCACAAATCTGAAAAGCCTTGCATTTTGTAACATTTTCTGGGTTCACACAACTGCAAAGTTTACAGGATTTAAAAGCGCATGTCTGTCACTCTGGAAATACTTCATTTTTCATTCTCATAGAATGTGTACTTTAAAAAACAGAGCAGAACAACCTGAAGCCAACCAAACAAGAACCCCTCCCCAAAACAACAGAAAAAAACAAAACAACAAACCCCCAAAATTGGAAGTAACCCGTTCATGTTTAAAAGTAATTAAATAAAGTTAAGTGCTAGAACTCTTTGAGTTTTTAGAGCTTCTGCATAAATTTTTATTTTAAATATATTCCATTTTACATAACCTGGAAACAGTAACCTGGTGGAATAGGCTTTTAAATTGCAGTTCATTACAAATCATGCAGACACAAGCATGCTAATAGGAATAAAATAACCTAAATTACCTTTGCAGTTGTCTCTGAACAGTGTTGTTTCAGGTGAGTTTGCTTGAAGGTCTTTTATTCTAGCATATCCTGTTTTCAGGCTGTTACTGCTGCTGGAAAAAAAAAAGCTGGGTTTTTTTGTTGTTTTGTTCTTGGGGTTTTTTTTTGGTTTTTTTTTCATTTACTCCAACCGTGCTTAGAAAAAATGGGTTTCTGTACTGCATATGACATCTTAAGCTTTTCTGCTTTTAAGGTTCTTTTTCATCCTCTGTGCCAGAGAGATGTAGTAATCCATTTAGCCTAACATGGTCTCTCAAATACTCACTACAAAGTCCATTAAGATCTCCTACCTTTGAATTGAGTTCTGCCGATGGGAGCAGTTTAAAAAAAGATGGTAACAATTTCAAATTCTTGTTGCTAAATCCATCCAATGGTATTGTTGGCTGTGAGATGAATAATGATTGTCTGAAACAACTACAGATGTGCTTCTAGCTAAAGTTAAGGTTGTCGTATGATGTGATGCTTGGCTGTGCATAGCTGTAGGTCATGGTTTAGAGCTGTATTTTTTTGCCTGGAGAGTGCTAAAAATAACCACATTGCTTTTATCCTTAAACTAAACTTTCAGGCCACTGAGATGCTGGAAGACTTCTATCCCATTAGAGGGGGATCAGGCTGTTCTACTGTCATTTTTAAACAGCTGAGAAGAGTCTTTCTCTAGTGAAGATAATCTAAAGCCTTTGTTAAGTGAATGTTGACAGAAGAGAGCTTTTTTTCAGTTGCTTGGGATTTTGTTGGTATATTAAATGCTTCTTTCAGATTAATTTCATCAGTCTCATGGTGCTACACTTTTTCATTACTGTGCATAGCTGTTGGCATTTTTAATTAACATTTTAAATGTGTTTAAAGAAGCCAGTCTGTAACACCTATGGTGTGCCTTAAAAGACACATTAATCTAATTAAAGGAATAGAATGATAAAGAGATGCAAATTAAGGCAAAATTGATATATAAAGTCCAGAATTGTAATTCTTACCATAGACTCTGCTTCTCTCTCAGCTGGCTGTCAGTTGCCTGCTCCCTCTTTCCTTGACGAGCATATCCATTTTTAAGATTAATTTTCAGAGATGGCATTGTGCACACTAAAGGTCGCTGAAGCAGCCATTTTCCGTTCCAGTTATCGAGTCTCTTCCTATTAATCTAAACAGTAGGCATGATACACAAAATGCCTTCTCTTCTGCTCTTTCTTGTTCTAACGAGTGTCTTTGCTCCTGTAAGGATTTTTCAATTCTGCTTTTTTGCCTCCACTGGTGTGTTGGAACTGTTGGGAGACCAGGAGTTCTGTGAATGTGTTCTAGATGTCATGTAACATAAAGGGTGACGTGTATGGCTGTTATTAAAGCTGATACTACTTATACATTGGAAAAATTCAATTGTCAGTATTAATTCTCTTCAACTGGAAGGTTTTCACATTGCATTGTATATGGTACTGTGAAAGAGGAAGGGAGCTAGGTTTATGATGACAGAACTGTCCTGGCAGATTTTCTGATGAAATGAAAATGTTCCTTGCCACCTCCTGTACAGCAGAGTTAACGTGTCACCACTTTTTCCCCCAGTATATCAAATCAGAAAGTAAACTGCTATACAGTATGAAACCATTGTAGTGTCTTTGCAAATTAAGGAGGTGCATACTGGAAGGTTTGCAAATAAATTAAATGAGAAACCTAAAAGTATTTTTGTTTGTTTTTAACCAGATTTTTAGTTGCATTGTATGGCAGGATATTGAGAATTGTATCTATTAGTAGAAGAACATTGAAACGGAAAATTCGTTGTTTCTGCTTTTTTATGCATTTTGGATCTGTATTCAGAAATAGACAACTGTTCCTGTGAGGAGCGCATTGGGAACAGCTCTTCAGAGCAGAGCTGTATTTTATGTATTTGCCATCCAGGGGCTAGTCCTGGAAGCTTTGTGGGGAGTTAAAATTCTATCCAATTGTCCCTAAATGTACTTGTGGTTTTGCAGTGCTGTGTCAGGATGGAAGTTTTGGTATGATTTTGGCTGACAGTGGGCCTGTTCCCTGAAGGCATTTCTGAGTTTGTCCTAGTAGTAACTACAGCTGCTGT
The DNA here is from genome assembly GCF_003957555.1 of Calypte anna. NCBI lineage: Eukaryota > Metazoa > Chordata > Aves > Apodiformes > Trochilidae > Calypte > Calypte anna. The sequence goes on from NC_044251.1 coordinate 33,672,637, forward strand.
TATATCTTAATCTGGGTGGGAAGAAACACTTATATTATCTTTATATCTCTCATGGTTATGGAAAAATGTTTTCGTCTCCTTAACATTTGGCTGGGAATCTTGCAGTTTCCTTAAGTCTGTAAATTCAGAGAACTCTGAGTTGCTGTATTTTTAAAAGTACTTTTAAGCTTCTGAATCTCTTTTCTTTGGCATTTAATCTCATTACTCACTTCGGTAAACTTTCTAGAAGTTTCAGTCCTAGCAGTTTGGCTTTCTTACTGTAGCATGCCAAAGCAATGTTTTTACAGTTTTTATTTCTGTTTTCTGAATTTTTGTTTGCTGGTGTTAGTGACTAAAACACATTACTACCCAAGTGAGACTGTAACATTAGTTATATGATGATGAGTAATTGTTGTTTAGGAAGCCTTATTTTACCTTGCCACTTCAGCAGAGCAGTTGTTTGCTAAGCAATTTTATCCTGTAAATTAGCCTTAATTTTCTCTGAATATAATTTAAAATGTAAATTGAAGATTCTTTATTTTTTTCAACTTTCCTTCAACCTTACTTTATTTTCCAAGTTCTTGAAGCAAGAAATGTAATGAATTTTTGAAACATATATGCTGTTTCTCTCATAATTTTCTTTGAACAGTAAGTGATATGTCCTCTTATGTAGGTAAATCGGGGTATCTTTTCATATAACCATTTCTTATGCTTTCTCTTAATCTAACTTCTTTTTCTGTAGAGTATTTTAGGTTTGTGTGCTGTTGCCGTTCTCAGATTGAGCTGAGGGAGCAGCAAGAGTTAAGAGCCAAAGTGCAGACTCACTTTTATGAATCAAGTAAGACAGTTTTAGTGGGCTTTCTGTTCTTGGTATGGCAAGTCCAGATTCATCATCAAAGAGCCTCATTCTGAAACAACAGCCTTTCAAGAGTCCATGTTCATTGAAAATTGATTGGGTAAAAAAGTAAATCAGAGTGGCAGCCAGTGAATAAAACAGAATCTCTTTTCTTGCATCCCTATGCAAGACACACGGGTTATTAATTAACAATGTATAGAACAAACTTGAAAACCTTGTTGATAGCTAATATTCATCTTGTGGACTTCTTGGTAATAAAAATTGTATTCCAAAGTGTTGATGTCTTCCTCTCTCTCCCCTCCATCCAACTCCAAGTAAATGGGAGGATCATATCCATCAGTTCTTTCTTGCTGTCCGTTCCTACTGATTGTCAGTTCTGGTTTACAGAGATGTTTCTCGCTCGGGCATTAAGCTACGGAGGGACTTTTGGTAAGGGCACATAATGATAGGGCAAATGGTAGTGGCTTTAAAGTGGAAGAGGGTAGATTTTGGTTAGAAATTAGGAAGAAGTTCTTCACTGTGAGGGTGCTGAGGTATTGAGCAGTCTCCCTTACATGGGGAAGTTATTTACTGTCATGGCAAATGTTCAGCTATGTAAGGTATCACATTAGTTTCAGAAAAGAGGCTTTGAAACAGTCTACTGTATATATTGTACTAAAATTGTACAGCAAAATAGTACTGTAAAGATAAGTGGTTTTTTTCCAGTGATTCCTCCCCCGCTCCCCGAGATCTCTTAAGTAGGTGAACAGCTTGTGTGTGTGATAGAAGCAATGACTTAGGGCAGTCCTGCTCTGTGAAGTTAGTGGCTCCAGCCCCCTTGCAAACGGATTTTTTTGGTGTCAAAATAGCCATAAATAAGCACAAAGTACATGGGAGTTTCATTACATACCTGAATATTTTCTGTATACAGTCAGGCTTGCTGCATAAGAAGTGTTACTTTTTCAGGGAATAAGATTGTATGCATCTGTTTATTTAATAAGGCTTTTTTTACTCATGGCTTCTAGAGACCATTAGCTCTGTTCAGTGTATGCACTGGCATTGTAATAAACAGCACTGAGAAGAGGCAAATAAATGATCTGTCCAGTTTGCTTGGGGTTGTGTGGTTGATTCTGTTCCTCAGTTCTTGTGTGCAGAAATGGTTTGGTTAATACTTCAAATGCTCAAATACCCAAGTTTGCTTGGGTATGCAAACCCAAGCCTGTTATGGTGGCCTTGGTAACCTATTAGAGGTCACTCTGTAGCTTGAAGAAAAGGAAAACCTTTCTCTAGCTGATTTTATTTAAAGAAAGCACCCTTCAGTGTATTTGAGAGCATTTACAGTTGGATGTGTCAGTAATTTCTGGTGTTAAATTGTTTTTTCCCTTCTAGTAATTCCCCTGAAGTTACAGCTGTATTTAATTTTGTTTGTGACACTGAATTATCCTTTCGACTCAAGTGAGAAATACTTATAAAAAATAATCAGGATAGAAATAATTTTCTCAAATGCTCCAAATTAGTTTAACTAGTCAATTCTGTAAAGATCAGTCACAGCTCAGAGAAATGTCATGGTAATTACAGCACATGCTAAGGAATAAGGAAAGTATCCCATTATCTTGTAAGAAACAGTGTTAATTCTCTCCCAAGAAGAAGTATGTACCTTTTTACCTGGTTAGAAAGCCTTGATGGCTGGAATGGATTTGAATTTTCTGAATCTTGTCATTCCTCTGCTGTCAACAAATGTTTGAAACTAATTAGAAAAATGTTCCATCCCTTTCTGTTTGTCCAGGAATGTGTAGGTTGATATCTCCTAATGATGGCTTGTTAATGATTTCTTGAAAGGATTGTATTGTTAGGATGATTTAGGAGAGTTCCTAATCATAGAGATTGTTTCTCCATTTTGCTTTAAAAAACCCCATTATTCTGTAAGTTTCTAATTTTATTAAAGCTCCAAAGTTCAGCATTAAATCATTGAGAAATGGTGTAATGAAGATTGTTTGTTCCTTTCATATGCACATATGCAATTTTTCACTGGCATATGATTTTGCCCAAGACTGGAGCTTCATTCAGTGCATCGAATGAGCAATGTTCATCCTTAATGACTGGCTATTAAATAGTTTCTTTATTCATTGTTTAGCCTGGGGTATATTTACTTCATGCAGTTTTTTGAAGGCAGAGAACCTATTTTGTGAAAGCAAATAGCCAGATATTCATACAGAAAAAATTTGATGTATTTTCACAAATCACTGAGGTCATAATGTCTTCATTTTCCTGGAGCTTGACAGGCAAAGATCAAAAGCACTTACATCCTTCAGTGAGCCCATCTTGAAATGCTTAATATTCCATTTCCAGGAGCGTCTTGTTGAATATATCTTGTATTATATAAAACTTTTTCTCAGCTGTCTTCAGCTACTGCTTAAATAACTGATGCTTCTGCAAGGTCTTTACAACAAATGAGGAACACAGTCCTGCCTTTCTCACCCTCAGTCCCCACCCCTCAGTGGAAGATTTTTGTTTGAAAATGGTTTGCTTTCTGTTGCTCAGGGCTCTCTCAGTTGAGTAAGACAGTAAAAGAACAAGTTATGTTTACCATACATCCTGGTTTTGTTGTAAGATAATGTGTGTCCAGTGCACTTGGTGAGGCTGTAGTCTAATGGAAATGAAAAATAATTGGTTGTACCACTGAAATATGTATAACAGTGGATATAATACTGCCAAATTGAGATTGTGTGGTCAAGTTTAGTTACTTTCAACTACTAGATGCTTGATTTTGACACCTTCAGTGTATTTTTAGGTTTTACTTGTGTTTAAAACATATGCCTGGAAAAACCTATTTAACAAATGGTCTGAGGTATATGTGAACTCTACAGAACTCTATCTTGGATTTGGGTATGTTGAGGAGTGCTCCCTGTCCCAGCAGTTTCAGAAGAGTGATAATGGTGGTGTTGCACTCTGCTTGCATAAAGTAGGAAGTTGATACCTTGTGATTGTTCAGATGTGTGCAATCCTGTTGGATCTGCATCAGAAGGTACTTGATCCAGGGAGAAATTGCCCTAACTCTTTTTCTGAAATACTGCAAAAATAGGGTAAGAAGCCATTTCGTGGGTGGTTGAGAGCAGCAGGTGATAACTACTTGGTGTTTCCTCTAAGAGGAAATAATACCTGTTTGAATTCAAAGCTCAGCTGGCAGAGATTTTGCCGTGTCAGAAGGTGGGCGCTCTGTGGCAGCAAGATATTGTGAATTACTCTATAAAACAGCTATGTGACACAGTTCCATGTTAAAAATCTGTGGTTGATTTCAGCTTTATTGGTTTTGGAGTCAGTGTTGCTTACTGTTTGGGTCACGAAGTTGACACTTCTGCAGCAGCACCTTATTTGATAAAATGGCTCTGAAATACACCTACAGAGAAACAGATCTGCTGTGCATTAACAAATTATTAAACAGCAAAAACTTGGACTAGGCCTAGAATTTTAAGTGCAAAAGCATAGATTTCTCTTCTAGTTTGTATTTTATTTAAAGAAAGAGGGTGCATTTAATTTGTTCAAAACTTATGTAAGTTCATTTTATAATAATAAAAGTATATATGCTGCTTTATTCTTTATTGAAATCAATGTGGTTTTCTTCACACTGTTATGTAGAATAGAATTTTAAAAATCCCATTTCATTCTCCTTATGTTGTGGATAGTCTTTTATCTTTTGTGTAATAAATTTTCATGATATTCATTGATTGAGTGATTATGTTAATCTTTTTCCATATCCACTGTCATCTCTTGCCTCAAAAGACAAAAGCTCTTTCCTTAAAGTAGTGTGATGTCCAGGTAATCATGCAAGAGTTACGTGTACTTTCTTAATTGTTTTGTGTCAAGAATTGGTGAAAAAGAGCTATTTCATCTTTGTTCAGAAAAAAAATCGTAGGTATTCATTACAAGGGAACTTCCTAGGTATTAAAAACCTAAAGGGTGGTATTTTGGGAGCTATTTTTAAAAAAAATATATTTAAAAAAAAAAAGATTTAGTGTGGTATTTTCATCTGGCTAGTATCTAGCTTCAGAGAGAAAATTTATTTCTGAAGTTTGTTAATTAAAGTAGTTCCTGTGTGCCTGAGAGACTCTGAACTTACTGTATAATGTTTTTATTCCCAGGGATACCTGTGACTGTTATATTAGGAAAAAATCATTGCTTTGTCATTGGTTTCCTCTTCAGGCTGCCTATCACAGGGAGTGTTGGAACTGAATATGCTGAAGAATGCAGACAAATAGTTGGACAAGAATTAGGTGTAGCTGAAAATGATCAACTTGTTTGTAAACCAGGTAAAATATACATTTGCTTACTTTTATAAACTCAGATGTACTTGTCCTTTTGCTTCTGTTGTATTTCCCCACATCTCTTGCCCAAAACAGAGCTGTGAAACCTAACTGTGTATTACTTGGTTAATGCTGCATGTGCTTCTGGAAACCACAGTGCATAATGCTGCATAGATAATGTGCATACATCTGGCTTAATGTATTGATAAAAATGTAGGCAAATGATTAAAATATGCCAAACATACCACTCATAGGATTAAAGTCTTTCTTTGTTATGTTTTCCCAGTTTCTATCTGTGTTCTTTCTGTGTATTCTTGGTTGTTGCTTTGAACTGCCTTTAGAGAAAAATTTGATTGCACTTCTTGCTTAGGAGCTCTAGTAAAAGCAGTATTAGACTGATTCACTTGTCAGGACAACTCAACTTCAGACTCCTATTTTGCCTCTTAATTTCCAAATTTGTTACCATAGCTGATTTCCTTAAAAAAAAAAAAAAAGGACTTTTATGTGACATTCTCTGTTATATTTATTATATTACTTTGCTGATATACCAAAAAGCAACAAATTGAGAATTTTTCTAGGAATTACTGTCCTTCAGTATTTCTGCTAATTATGCAACCTCTATAACTCAGGTAGTAGATGAAGCCATTTTTTTGGTCTGTTGTCAGCTGAGAGGCAGCAGGTGCAGCTGGCCTGTCCAGCACATGCCATGCATCTGACCATCTGTCCTAAGTACAAAATAGTCTCCTGTTCTCTTGACAGCTGTTAGCAACACACTGGGGGACTCTGAGCAGACTGGGTAGTGATGGCACTGGAAGATTCTTAGGGCATTCTGAGGCAGAGCTGCCAAATCCTGCCTAGATATAGAATAACACAGAAACTTCTGAAAATCCTGCTTGTTGGTGTTAGCAACTTTGACTTAGATTCACGGGTCCCAGGTTAGGGTAGTATGAATAAAGAAGCTCGGTGAGTGAGCCTGAGATTTGTAATGTAAATCTTATGGATTATAAATGTGTACAATAATGAGACTGCTGTTTCAAATGGTACTGTGTTCATGACAATTTCAAGAGCTTCAAAACCCATTTGTAACTATCAGCTACATCAATCTGGAAGTGCATGCTCTATTTAAGAACCCAAAAATTGTCATAAATTACAAAGGATTCAATCTAGACCAGACTCTACCACTCCACATGTATAGAAATATAGTCAAGGAATAAGATGCACAAAAGAGGAAATAAGGGTGATTTTGCCCAGAGGCTTCAAAACCAGTCCCCTTCTCTTGCTTCTTCTGAATTGCTCTTCTACTTGTAGGTTGGTTTCTGTGTAAATTGACAGCCTATTTTAAAGCTTTCAGAGTTACTGAAACTGTTGTGGTATTTGCTAATGCCTTGGAGTTCTTTGGAGTTTAAATTTTGTGCTTTCCAATTTCTTTCGGAAACTGTGCTTTTATACTGAGAGGACAAGTAGAAATGCCTCATCTGCTTCTCTGTCAGAGAAAATGGATTGTCAGGGAACTGCATTTAGAGTTCTGGCTTGTACAGAGCATGGTAGAAATGATAATGGTGTGGAAAGGAAGTCAAAGTGATTAAATAAAAGTAGAAGAAAATTCTTTGTCGCAACTGTTAGTCATCAAGCTCTTCAGGGCTCAGTCAGCAGCAACTTCATGTACTTTGTTGTGACTCAAGTAGCATGACTTACTGTGAAGTCCTTGTGCTTTGTGGCTCAGTTCGGGAGCCTTGTTGCTTCCTTTGGTTTACCTTTTGAATGAGCTTGTTCGCAAACTTTAATTACATTGTGTTTGTATCTTAGTAGAAGCATGGTCAGTGATACAGCAAGCATTTCATTTGTCTCACTTAACCTGTACTTCCAAGTATAAATTTTTATGCATTTCACTTTCATTTGCTTAGTGGCAGCTACAAAGATTCAGCTTTGCAATCTTTTCTTCCCAGAACTGCTGAATACAAAAATCTAATCTTCTGTTAAAGGATCTCTTCAAATTCAGTTCAGGAAACAGGTACCAGAAGGAATATATCTGCCATATGGGCTACAGTAACTGAGATATTTCAGAATTAATCTTTTTATGGGCAGTAGACTGTTCTAGTCATGGCATTCAACATATCTTTATAGAACTTCAATAATAATTGTGAAGGAAGTGAGCAGGCAAATTCATCTTTCCTGTAACTGAGTTTTCAGTTTCTTTTTGCATCAGCTTTTGGGTAGAGATAGTAATATCATCAGTTATTTGGGACTGACGTTGACACTGCTTATACACAAAGTATTTTGCTTGTTGTAAAACAGCACGCTGGGGAGTTGCAAGCTTCCTCAATTTACTATTTTGAAGTTGGAAGTGTCCTGCATTCTCTGTGTCAAAATACAAGATGCATATTTGAGCATTGTATCTTACAAAGGTTGAGTTTGGTTGTCCCAGTTTTAATAGTGGCTTCTGGAAAGTATAAGCAATTTAAAAAGTGAATCCATGCCTTTCTTGCTGATCAGTCTGTAGTCCTATAGCACCTTGAATCTAGATGCCTCTGTATTTGCAGAAGCTATATTTTTTAAAGACTGGTTCTCATTTTGGGATGTTACAGACATGGATGTAAAAAGAACCACCGCAAAACCAAACAATAGTTGAAGGTAATTACACCGTAATAGAGTCCACACTTGAAGGGCTGTTTAAGTTAGTAGACTCACCTTGGAAATCTTATGGGGATGTATATTGCAGTGTTTCTGTTCTGCAACAAGCCTTCATTGCTTGAAATACAACCTTCCATTAAAAAAAAAAAAAAAAGGGTGGAGGGAGGGGAACACAACAGAAGTTTAAGAGTCATCTGAGATGGTTAATCCAAGTTCCTGATACCAGTTTTGTTTTCTCATTAATGATAATACTGGATATCAGTTTATTAGAGTGGACTTGTTCATGGCTGCTTGAGTGGCACCAACGTTCAGCTGAGGTTTATGGTTTACCTTGAGGCTCAAGACTGCCCTGTTTACTTCAGACAGAAATTTCACAGTTGTCATGGTAGTAGTTTCCCAGTCAAACTCAGTTTCACTTTAAACACAGAGTACGTGTCTTGAAGAGAAAATATGAAACCAAACAGCTTTTAGTACTTGCAGCATCTACCTAATGGTTATATGGCTGCCAGTTCTCAAACTCTTCATATTGATGATGGTTGCTGACTTTGGATGTGCTCTCACTTTTGGCATATAAAAAGCCATATTAAAAAAAAAAATTCTTCAATGAAAAAATGAAAAATAAAAAAATTGATCTGATTATTCAGTGGGTACATGAATAGTAGTGGTTGATTACTTCTTTCTGGTTCATTCCTTAGAATTTGAGGTTAATTATTTCCTTGGTTTTTACTGAGTTGGAGATGTTTATAATGTAAATCCTACAATTTAATTCTTTTGTCCCTGCCTTTTTTGTAATCACCATTATAGAGTTGCTGCTGTCTTGTACTATACACTTTTAATGTATTTTCTGGAATTGCTGTTAACTACATGGAAGATCTGATCATGGGAAGGCTATGTTGCTTTAGCAGGAATATGCTGACACTGGGATCTTTTCCCTAGCAGCTTGAGATTTCCTCTAGCATTGGTCAAATCATACGGAGTTACTGATGTCTCAGTAGTGACATGTTTGTGCCAGAGGGAAGCCAGTCAGCCTTCACAGTGTTGCTGTGATAGAACAATATATACAAATTTTTCTGGGGAATATATTCAGAAAGCTGACCAAAATTTTAAAGAGGACAGTTAATATTTTTGAGGTAAAACGTATATATAAAATATAGGTAAAGAACCTTTCTTGTTGGAGACTGTGGCTTCAGAACAACTCTGGTTTTTAGTGCTTTATGAAACTGTCTTAAACTCCCAAAAGCTGGGTAGTTCATTTTTTTTAGTGTGAGGATAACTAATTTTGTATTCCTTGACACCTGAAGACAATTTTGGGGCATAGGAGCACATTCTATTCCTGCTTCTGCTTTGCTGCTGTGTGAGCTTGTTTGGAAAGGCTCCTAAGAAAGGAAGCTGCAACTGCAGCTGTTTAGACTGTAGCCTGTATAGTACAGTAAAAACTGACTTGGTAAAAAGAATGCTTTATTATTTTTCCCATTACTGATGTATTTCTTAGAGAAATAACATGACATTTAAAAAATGAAGTAGTAAGTTTTTACTGTCTGTATGCAAATAATTTCACCACAGTACCTGAAGAAACCCATTTGAAATAGGAAATGTTTCTGTTTTTTATTTCAGTGTACTGGGAGTTTTAGCCAAATTGTTTAATTTTGACTTGCAGAATTGTTATTTATCAAAGTCTTGTCTTGGTTTTTCCCTTCTGCACCTGTCTCCACACCTGTTCAGTCACTTTTTTTCATGGTCCACCTGACATCAGGCTGGTGAGCAGAAATTCATGGTAGCACTGCAAGACTTTTGTCCTCTATTACCCAGTGATAATAGTGATCAACTCCTGCCAAGAGACGGCAGAATCAGTAGTGTCACGTTGAAGGGTCATCATGATACTTATTAGACTTGTTTTAATTGCCAAGTGGTAGAAATGTAGTGATCTTCCTGTCAGATTGCAGGTTATTTTGTACTGTGTATCCAATAGGCTTTAAGGAAAACAGCACGTGGGTGGTATGTGAATAATATTTTTTTGCTATTTTCAGAAAAGTGGGAAAAAGAGTAGATCTGGCATTTGTAATGCAAACTGCAAAAATACTGTGAGTTTTTTAGTTAAGAGAAAAAGGATATGCAGTTAGTTATATGTCCTTGATGCTGCTGGTAGCTTACATACAGAAGCAATGTTTTTCAGAGCTGCTGCCAGTACAATAATATTCACATTAACATGGAAATTCTCTTCAATCTACTAATATTAAAGTACTAATTGAATTAATACTCATAAGTATGTGATTCAAATTAGGTAGAAGTTAGGTTTCAAAATAATAATATCATATTCTCCTGCTGGTCTTCCCTTTTGTCTGTTGAAATAACATACTCTTGGCTATTTTTATGCCCAGATACTTCATTGTCTCCCTGTGAATCAAGTGACTCGAGTTCTACACCAGTAGCTAACCAGAAATGCGTGGAGATGCCGGTAGCCAAGCACAGGGAAGAGGTAATTTTGTTGTACTCCCCCTAATTAAGGAATAAAGCTGAGAATCATGGTTTGGTTTACTTTGGTTTTGTTTTTCAGAAGGAAATTCCTGTTCTGGTTCTAAGTATTGTACAAGACCTTTTTCGTACAAAATCATTGTATAAAATCTCTCAAGAGGAAGGGAGATTGCTGTTTCACTTGCTGTTTATAGCTATTTAAGTAAAATATGCAAACTAAAAAGAAATAAATGCAAGTAAGCAAAAGCCTGCTCATGTTCTTTTCTGTGGTGCTCTAATGTGTTTTAGGAGTCCATTTGTCTGTGGATGCTTAGGAGATGATAGAAAATATGGGACAGTGTTTTGCAGAGGTTTGATAGGTGACTTGGAAGGTATTGATATTTGGGATTGTTTGAAAACTGCTTTGATTTCTTTGTAGACTTAAAGAGTTTTCTTAAATTGTTTCAGATAGTGTCCCTGATAGAAAGCAATTCAGTTGTAATTGTACAAGGAGCAACTGGCAGTGGCAAGAGCACACAGATTCCACAGTATATTTTGGACTATTGCATTCAGCATTCTATCTACTGCAACATTGCTGTCACCCAGCCTCGGAAGATTGGTGCCAGCAGCATTGCCAAGTGGATTAGCAAGGAACGATCGTGGACATTGGGTGGATTTGTGGGATACCAGGTAGAAGAAAATTGCAAATTGTGTTCAAAAAGACATTAAAAAGTAATGTATCCTATTTCTTGCTTAAAAAAACCCCAAACTTAAACACCTAATTAGGAATGAACAGCTGAACAGCTCTAAATGCTAATGAGACTTCAATAGAAATATTCAATGGTCTTCATTCTGGTAATCAGACACATCTACCTTTATTGATCCCTTGAATTGTTGCAGAACTCTATTCTCTGATTTTTTCCTTTAGAAGCCCTAATGAGCATATTTAAAATGTTTGATTTTGCTACATTTACCTGACAGCTATGTCAGAACTTTCATGCATTTATTGTCAGATTTTGTGAACATCCTATCATTTCTTCTTAAAATGTCAAACTTGTTAAATCTATCTCCCTCATTTCATTTTGCCCAACTGGGCTTCATAGTTCATTCCTGTACCTCTGTTCATAAACTTTGTGCTCCTTTGATCTTTTGACACATGTACTGATGCTTTAATCAGCTCTTTGTCAGTAACCACAATAAATTGCTGTGATTGTTGTTTCACTGGAACAGCTTCTCTGCGGCCTAAGGGTTTAACGCAGGTGTTGGCACTGGGAGGATGCTCCTGGAGAGTTGTCAGCTTCTGGGGTTCTCTGTTGTGAGGAAGAGATACTGGTTTCTTCTTCCTTGCCGTTTTTTTCTTACTCTTCTCCACTCAGGGTCATTCATGTATTTGCTAATAGGCTAGACTTTTTTTCTTTAGCCAGTCACAATCCTTACTACCCAACCATCCAGACCATATTTCCTGAGTTTAGCTGGGTGAATGGTGTGGGAGACGGTGTCATATGCTTTAAATAATACCCTAAATATCTACATACAGTGTACATAGAGGTTCTTTGCTTGTTTAAAAGCACTTGTGTGAGCTGAGCAGAAATGGAAGTAGAACAGTTAAGCGTGGAGTCATCTACTCAAGGCTGTTGTAAAAGCTGAAAGTGAAAACACAGTTACAGTCGTGCCTGCCCTGTGCAGGTAGTGCCTGGGACAGCTAACAGACAGAAATAAAAAAATCCATTATTTAACACAACGTTGTAGAACTTTCCTTCTAGGAATAATTTGCCTGGTCTCTGTGGTATCTTACACTTCTTTCCTTTTCTCCTGTCTAGTAAGCAAACTCTGTTTTGGCAAAACCTTTTTCTTGCTCTGTATATTATGGAAAGATCCATGTATGCACCTTTAAAAGCCTTTGAAAAATTCTTTCCAGGCTAGAGCTCCTAGCAAAGAATTTTGATCCTTTATAATTATTTTAATCCATTTCTCTCAAAAAAAATGTTTGTGGTTGGGCTCGAAGAACACATCTGTACAGAGACTTTTACAAGTTTGATTGAATAGTTTATATACATTTACCCTATCTAATTTTGTAAGTCTTTCACATACATGTTCCTATAAGTATGTTAAATATCTGTATCTGTTCCTGAGTGTGTTGTTTTTCTCACTGTGTTAGGTAAGTTTAGAGAACGTTTCCACAAAGGAGACAAGGTTGCTGTACATGACAACTGGAATTCTTCTTCAGAAAGTAGTTTGTGCCAAGAGCCTAGCAGAATTCACACACATTTTCATTGATGAAGTAAGTTGGTGGAAATAATTTTTAAGTTTATATTAAAACCATTTTCGTCTCCTCATACTAGAGAAAGAAAAGTGCAAATTTATTTGTAAATAGGCTTTAAGTTCTCTAAGCCAATGCTTCTTGAAATAGGCATCTCCAGGCAGTCCTTTGAGCAACAATGTTTAGAATCGAGGGTGTGTGAAGGATATCTGGGAGTGCTTAGCTTTTGATACGAATATTTTGAAACATTTTCTGAAATCCACCAGGCAGATTCAACAGTGTTTCTGACTGGGCCTATTAGGGGGAGGCAGCTAGCTTTTACTCACTTGGTTAATGCTGCCCTTAGAGTCTGCTCTCCAGGGATGCCCTGAAAAATAAAATAACCATCTGAAAGTTCTCTGTCTCCTAGCTGGATTTACAGTCCACTCATGGTTTCATTCTTATTGCTGTCACTTCACTAAAAAGCTAAAGAAAACGGTACTTGTTTTTTATGTACTTTGTGTTTTTGTATGGTTTTAAGCTTAATTTCTGTGGTAAGCAGTATTTGACAGTTAAATGTTGTCACATATGAAATTGTGCTTTCACAAATCATGAATGTAAATCGCAAGGAAGTTTTAAGACAAATCTTTACTTGTAGCAACACGGAGGAGGACACATGGGGATTTTAAAATTTTTGTTTTGTTTATTTTTTTTATACTGTTCTTTGGGTTTATTCTGCTACGGTATTGTTGCTGAGAGTGACTTGATTCTTCAGTATTGGAGCAGAGAGATTGTACTTGGTGTACCACTAGACTATCACAGTAATAATGAAGGCTGCCATCACTGTACTTGAAATGCACTTGAAAACCTGGAAAAGACTGAGCAAATAGTTGAACTTTTGTATGAGGGAAACTCTAATTAAAAAAGATAAAAGAATGGAAAAGCCCTGAGTCCAGAGGAATTGTACCAGTAGTCCTCATGGGAAAGGTTTAAGACCACTCTAAAATACTGGCAAACCTTAACATTTTTTAGCCAAAGATAAAGAAATGCAGATTACATGTGAGATACAAAAGTTTAACAATAGAAGATGTATACACAAAGAAATGTTAGCTTGTTCTGTTAGTTTTAAAAATTATTAGATCTGAAAATGAATGAGTGAAGTTTCTTGGGCTCTTGTGTGGAACAGGTTTATGCAGCGATTTTTCCCACCTTTTTTTGCTCGGGTGGTGTCATTTGAAGTGATGGTATCAGCTTGTACCACTTCTTTTAGCAACTCCTAGCTTTCAAGATTGTGTTTTCTGATTTTTGTGGCTCATAAAATTCTAGTCCCTTCTGTTCCCAATATGCTGCTTTTTTTCCCTACATCTACCTCACAGATTGTAATCTTGACCTAATAGTTACCATTTGAACAAACACATGTTCTCCACTGCATTCTAATTGTAGGTCTCAGCCCTTCAGGGTACTACAGGCATTTAGGAACATAATTAAGCAAACCTGTGTCTGAAAATCATCACTTCTCACAGCAAGACTGCTGTCAGCTTGAAAACAGCCTTAGTTAAATGATTTTTGTAGTGAGGCAGTACTGAATATAAACATATCTTCCTATTATGTAAGAAAATGCTAATAACCTTGTAGAGAATGAATTTGGAATTTTGACCTTTGAAGTTTTGACTATGTAAAAAGCTGCTGCACTTAATATATTTAAACTGTAGTTCAAGAAAGGAATACAATCATGTGTGTCACTCGTGAAGTGCTTATTGAACTGCAAGGAACAGTCAGAAGAGTCAGGTGCTAGGAAGAAGTAGGTGGAGAATAATGTTTAAGACAAACATTTTGTATTTTGATAATAGCTACAGGCCATTGGCAACAAATGTCTATTCAGTTTGTTTGGCTTTTACACAAGCCAGCATGGGCCACTCCTGGATCATTTGTGGTTTTACCAATACAATTGACTTACTCCAGTATCACTTCAGTTATTATTGTCAGCTTTAGTAGAACTAATGGTTAGAGCTCACAACTGGTTTTGTAGTCATTATTATGCAGTTTCCATGACTTAAGAGTGACGTAGGATTTTAACAGAGGGTGCTGTGTTGGGATTTTAAAATGTCATTATCAAGCATAGTCTTAAGTGTGTTTTCTTCTATGAAAGTGTATTGTTCCAAGTTAGAAGAATAAAACATGAGATTAAGTAGCAAAGGAAGACACAGTCAAAAAGAGCATGAAAATTAAATTGTGGATTATGTCTTCCAGGTGCATGAACGTACAGAAGAAATGGATTTCTTGCTGTTGGTCATCCGTAAACTTTTGCATACAAATTCACAGTCTGTAAAGGTAGGTTCAGAGTATATTCTGCTGTATTTTCTTGCAAGAATCTATTTTAACATGTTTTGATCTATGAAGGGCATGTTTTAAAGAACTTGCCATAAATGTGTCATTATTTTTAAATAAAATATTATTTTTGTTTTATTATTTAGTTTGTTTCATAAGCAAGAAAGCTAAAGGGCATTCTTTTTCTGGCTGCTATAATGTGTTCTGAGAGACTTTTTTTTCCTCATGTTAAAATGCATTAGTTTCTAAAATCTGCTTAAGGCAAAAAAATGCAAGCTGGGTATTTGACTAGAATTATGTATTGAGTTTAGAGGGCAGTGCTTATCCTTGGTTAAAAATGGTATCATTAACTCTTGGAAGTACTGACATTTTTTTAAATGAAACAACATGTTTGTAAAAATGGTAAAAAGCAGAAATACTGCGTTGTAACTTCTAAGCAGAATAGTAGTAAAACGTGGTTGAGGTTTTTCCTGCGTTTTAGGAAATTTTGCTTTGTACTAAAGCAGATTTTGAAGAGTTGTAGCTTGACATAGTTAAGCTTTGTGGTCTCAGAGTACTGAACTCTTGAATTGTTAGAAATTAAGAGTTGGGCTAACTTGGTGCAGCTGTTTGTGACGGCAGAAATTTTGCAAGGCTGTAAGTGTCCTTTAAGTGCTTCACTTAATTGTTCAGGTAATATGAACTGTTCTGCTCAGTGAGTCTACCTTGGCTGTTTTTTGTTACTATTAGAAGAGGATCTGTGTTCTTTTCCTTCTACCACATTGATTCAAAGTCAGGTAAATTGAATTTCCAAAAAAGCTGGGGTAGGGCTTTTTACATGTGTGTATGATGAGAGGACAAGGGGAAATGGTTTCAAACTTGAAGAGGGGAGATTTAGGCTGAACAGGAAAAATTCTTTCCTGTGAGAGAGCAGGTTGCCCAAGGAAGTGTTCAGGGCCAGGTTGGATAGGGCCTTGAGCAACCTGATGTAGAGGAAGGTGTCCCTGCCCCTGTAGGGGGGATGGAACTAGATGATCTTTAAGATGACTTCCAACCTAAACCATTCTGTGATATTGTGAAGTTGATCTCTGATATTTCCAAGTGTGCTCTCACTGAAGTTCCCTTCCAAGTTGGCATAGAGCATGTCTGTGCACTTCATCTTTTTATCCCTTTTCTTGTTGATAATAAAAAGTCACCTGTCTTTCAAATCAGTGACAGTAGTGTGAATCGCTTCTGTCTGTCTTAGCACTTGGCTCTGCCTGCCAAGAACACTCAGTTTGTGAAACATTTGCCCTTGATGCTGGCTGTTCTGAGCACTGAGCAGTGGGAGTACATGCCAAATAGAAAATAAACAGTCAGCCACAAAGTTACTTAAGTCTTATCCCTTCCCCTGTTATGCACGTTACATGGTGTCTAACTAGGGAGAAAACAACCAAGCTGTAAATTCTGAACTTCATATTAGTTGAAAGAAAAGGTGTCACCAGGTATCAAATGTGATTTCTGTTCAGGTGACTATGGGTTAAGAGTCTTGCTGGAGTCAGCAAATAGAGCAAGGAGTTAGTTTAGTGTGTTCCATGAGTTTTAAGTTAGATAAATTAACTGAAATCGAGAAAAAGATTATTTGACATATCTCAAAATCATTATAGTAACCTTTTTAAGGCTGAGCTATAATTGTTTACTGCTCTTGCAGGGATAAGCCATCTTTTGATGGAGTTAAAGGCATTGATATGTAACCTTAACTGTTTAGTAAAGCAGGAGCTGGAAATATTTAGGGTACACTTTTTTTCTTTTGACGACCATTGAGAGATCATAAGCTGGTGATTACAGCATTAATGTTTTATGTTTTCTGTGCAATTTTTCAACAGGTAATATTGATGTCTGCTTCCATCAACTGTGAAGAATTTGCTCATTACTTTGCACTCCCAGTTCATAATGGTCTAAATCCAGCCTGTGTATTTAAGTTGGAAGGCAGACCTTATGCAATTGAAGAATATTATCTTGATGATTTGAAGCATATTCTTAATTTCAAGGTATTGTAACTATAACTTTATTTCTTTGGACACACTAAGAAAGAAAATGGAATGGTCTTTTGAAAGCTGTGTAATAAAATAACAAATAACCAACCTTACTGTTATAGATAAGAATGTGTGGTGATAAAATAGGAGTCTCCTTACTAACAGCCTGTTTTTTCTTTCGTATAACAAATGGATTTTAAAGGGCTGGAAATTCTTAGTATGTAGTATTTTGTTTGGTAATTTGCATCCAAGATGAACAGTGTAAAAGTCTGTGCCAAAAGTAACATAGGAGGATTTGTAGATTTCTTTGAATAGAGCTGGCAGTGTCAGGAAACATTGCCTGGGTTGGTTCATGTTGTATTTATGTATCAAGGATAGAAAGAGACAGGAAATGAAGAATGAGTAATCATAAAAAAAGCATTTATGATTAGAAATTTGATGTTATAAAGTTTGCTTCTCCATCAGCTGAGGCTCAGGTGCTTCCTATCGTTTTTCCTTTTTTTCTTTTCTTTTTTTTCTTTTTCTAATAGTCTCAGAGCTGTTATACAGTATTTTTGACAATATTTCTGTTGTGGTCACAAAGGCCACCACAGCAACTAAGTAGTTTTGAGTGATGAAAATATGTTAGAATAATAGATATTCACCAAATCCCTGGCGGCCACTTAACAGCCTGTGTGGCTGCACTTGAGAATTGTTGCTCTGATGCCTCAGGAGAGTAATAATGGCTGAAGATTCATTTGCTGTGTCATTTTTTTAGCTTATGAGCTGAACAGTGTGTTTGCAGAGCTCCTGACATGCTGTTGTAGTGCATGTATCTTCATAGACAACAGATAACGGAGGAATGAATGGAAGTTTGAATTAGTCTGGTTTCTGTGTTTTTATAATTAGATTTTTTTTACAGTTGAAAAACAGCTGTGGAGGAATTTTCTTGAGTGTCTAAATTCTTTCAGTATTATAGTCCAAGGCAAAATAAACAGGTTAAAGTGGAGAAGAACAAATGGTGCCAGGCTTTAATATTAACAACAGCTCTACAAATGATTGGGGTATAGGAGTAGCTGTTGGTCAATTTTGATAATTCAGAACACTTAAAACGTTAATACAATGCAGCATTTGAACATACTGTTATTATTTAGCCTTTGTCCCTCAGTTTTGCAGAAACTAAATTAAGACTAATGATACACACAGCTAATTTACAGGAAACCCAGAAGAAAATAATTGCTTATGGTGTAAAAGGTACAAGCACTGCTTATGCCGTAATATAGGCATTGAAAATTAAAGGCTGTCAAATGTTAGAGTGTTAATGGAACCAAGAGGGAAAAAATGTCATGTAACAGTTGACCTGTCAGTTTTTATACATTAGTGTGGCAGCTCAGGCAGATAGTATGGAGGAGATTATGTAAGTGTGTGATTATTGTAAAAGACTTTTGGTAATACAATAAAAAGAAATTTAATAAGAGGTCAATTTGCATTAGTCATAGCTACAGTGAGCTGTTGAGCTGACTGTCAGTTGCCATACCTTTCACCTCAGAAATGACTTACAAAAGGAACTGTTTTCTGTGCTTATGCCTTTTCTTATATTTTCTCTACGTATGAGTATTTAGCTTTATTTTGGGTGTGTTTGTTTAAAGAGTTTCCATCTGTTCATATTGTATTGTAGCTATAGCCATCCTGTACAGTAGGAGGAGAGTATGATTGTCCAAGTTATTTGTACCATACAGCAACAAGAGAAGCGTATATGTGCTCTTTATTTTCATTTTTTTTTTCTTTTAATACATGTGAAAACAAGAAAAATTGAACTAGAAATCACTGACGTTTGGTCTTGCATCCTGTTTCTTATGGTAGTGTGTGAGGAATTTTTCTCAGAATAGTAGTTCCATGTTTTTTAAGTATTTTTAAAATAGAAGGTCTAGGAAGGTTTATATAACAACCTAATAAAAATGAAAACACAGCCGGAGTGTTTAAGGCAGTAAATGAGTTAATGCTGCCATGTGGAAGCAAGGACTCATCTTTTCCGTGCTAAAATCAAAATCAGTTGGATAAGTGCCTGAGGTAGAGGCTTCAGGCTTTAGTACTAAATACTTTAATTTTGCCTATAAAAGCCTGTAAAATTCACATAGAAAATACAGAAGTGAAAAGTCTGTTTTTTACATAAGCTAATTTTTTTACAGATTTTCTTTCAATTTTAAAATTAGTAACTATAAAATCAGGTTACAGAAATTATAACATTCTTTAAAGCACCTTGATTGAAATCAACTTAGTCCTTTGTAACTGTCTCTCTTTAGTGCAAGGCATGAACCTTTGTCCCTTCTCAAAAAATCAACATGTTTTGGTGTTATGTATAAAAGTAGAATTCTTTTGTAAATCCTGCATAACTCTTGGCTTTAATATCACTCATTTCTGTAGATGCTAATGTTTTTAAATTATGCTTCAAAATAAGAGATTTCTGAGTAGATCAGACTCAGATAATTTTAGAATTCCCTGATAGCAGTTATGATTTGGAAGATAAATAGAAATGCCAGTCATTATTTGTTCTTCTCTGTGCCTTTGCTATGGCTAGATAAACATCTAGCTGAATCAAAGATTCAGTGTTCCACTTGAGTTGATTCATGTGTAGGAAAAAATAAAACTAAGGGGGAAGGAAGAGAAAGCAGGCAGGCTCTTCAGTGTAGCACTGGCTTATGCTTGCCTCGATATTGGGTGGTGTATGGGTGATACTGTTTCTTTTTGAGTTGAGGTTTATAAAATGTAGTTGCTTTTTCTTTTGGCATGATGACCTTTAAGATTGCTCTAGGTATTTAATTGTCTTCATCTTGTCATAGCAGCACCCTCTGAGCCACAAGAAGTCAGTGAAACACAGGTTTTGATGGAAATTGCATGAAGACTGAATCTACAGGAAAATTTCAAGCTAATTGTGTAAATGTTTTCCTATTGGTGTGATATAGTGCTGGAGATACCAAATGCAGATTAAATGCATAACAAATTAATTTGGTGAACAGAATAAAAAAATGTAAACAGATAGGGGATCTAGACATCAGTCTTTCACAGTAAACATGTGAAATCCTATGTATCTACTTAACTAAGGCAAAAGAGTCCCATTTTTGGCTTGCAAATGTAAAAACTCCTTTATATCCCTGGAGCTAAAGTCAGAGTACAGATGAAAGGTAGTGAACTGCTGTCAAAAGCTATTCCAATTATGTTGTGTTATTTCAGTCAGCTCTGACTGGGCTTTTGGATTTGCTGTTTGTCACATCGTTACCTTTTATTAGGAGTGATGTGACAGCCTTGTCATATCAAAAAAAACAAAAGGTACAACCAGGACAAAATTGAAAAGACAAATTTGGTGGTTATTTAGGCAGGGAGAATAATAATTTTTTAAAAAATGTTAATTTCAAGCAGCTCAGAAAAGATAATTTTCTTAAATTATCACATATTAAGGGAAAAGTACTGTTCCTCAAAATTAGTAGAATGTTAAGAGTGGTTTCTCATGGTCTAATGAAGCTTCATTGGAAAAGCTTGACTATAGTGGGTGTAGAATGCAGTTTTACTGCAGAGATGCTCTGAGACTGACAGTGTTGTACACCTGAAAAGTCTGTCTGGATAGCTGATTCCAGGGCTTCAGAGAAGTGGGAAGAATATTGGCACGTTCTTACAGATGGCTTTTTTTGGTTCACCAATCCACGCTCTGCCAGAAGAAAGTAGGATAATTTTCTGAGGATTTTCACAGAGGAGTCTTTCTGCAGACAGCAAGGTGACCTAAAGATGACATTATGTAGCATTATGGGCTGGCTCCTCTGTTAAGGGCTGGAATGCTGATGACTGAGGTTGCAGCAGTAAAACCTGATCTAAATCAAGTTGCCAGAATGGTGCTAGCAGCAGTGCTTCTGTGATTCTTTTGTGAGCCCCTTCAGAAAGGGAGACTGGTTAAAAAAAGAGTTATTTAATAGTTCAGGTAGTTCAGTATTCTGCAATTTTAGCTCTCTGAAGGTAAGATATAGCTCTCTACTAGGTCAACTATTACATTTGCAGGCAAGATTTGGATGAAGTTAAAGCTGTCTTGGTGTTGAATCTTGAACTTGGACATCCAGCCCCACGGCTGGATATAGGAAAGAAGCAACTGAAAGGACATTTTTCCTTCCTCTGCCTTTTCTCCCAAGAACAATGGTTTGTGTTGAAAGGGACCTTAAAAATCATCTAGTTCCAACCCCTCTGCATGGACAGGGACATCTCCCACTAGCCCAGGTTGCTCAAAACCCCATCCAACCTGGCCTTGAACACTTCCATGGAGGGGGCAGCCACAGCTTCTCTGGGTAGGCTGTTCCAGTGTCTCACCACCCTCAAAGGAATGAGTTTCTGCCTGATGTCTAACCTAAATCTCCCCTCTTCAAGTTTTAAAATATTCCCCCTTGTCCTCTCACTACACATCTGTGTAAAAAGCTGTGTAAATTCCCTGTGCCAGCTAGTGAGAAAATACAAGTTCTAAAAGTGTACTCTGCACATGAGCACTTGAACCTGTTGGTTTTCTTGGGAAAATCTCTTGAGGGTGGAGGGAGAGAATAACTTCAAAAGCACAACAGGAAAGAGAGAAGCACAGTTTGACCCAAGGATTTCTAATAATGTAAAGTATGTGGTGGACAGATTACACTGTCATGTAAGTCTAGAAAAATTAGAGATAACGGTTAGTCCACTAAAGAGTTTCTGCTAGAATGAGGAGTAACTCTGAGGTGCAATTAACTGTGGAAAACAGTTCAAATGAGAAAGTTATGTAATTTATTTGGCAGTCAAGTAGCAACCTGCTTTATAGCACCTTACATAAATTCCTCTCCTCTTGTTATCCTGTTTCTGTGTGTTGTGGTTCATTTCATGTGCTTAACATTACTGAATAAGGAGTATGTCCTGCAAGCTTTAAGAAATGGAGTGTGAGCTAGTGCTTATCTCAAGTACATAAATCTCGGAAGTATTTCTTTAGCACAATTACTGCTCCAGATTAAGTTGCTTCTTTGTACAGCTTCTGCACTGGATCAATTTTAATTCAAAAAGCACTTGACAAAATGACGCAAGTGATCTACAGCCTTTTAGCCTGTTACTTTGTGTTAACCTCAGTGCTTTTTTTCTCTACACAGCTTCCTTCTCAAAGGATTGAGGACCCAGTGATAGTAAGGGAGATGTATGAAGTAGCAGTGTCTTTGATTCAGTCATTTGATGAGATGGAGATGAAGAGCAATAGGTAAGATGCAGTTCAAGATCTAGATTCCATGTTTCTTTGGAGAAATTAGACACTAATTAAGGAACAGAAGCAGCCTGTGTATTATCATTATTCACAATAAATTAATTTTCTGTATCTCAGCTATTTGGCATGTATGTGTGATTTCTTCTTGTTGTAGTCACACTAAGACTGCTTGTAGGTCTTTCTGAGTGCCCTGTGTTTTTAAAATATACTTCATGCTCTGGAGTGTAAGTGACCATTCAGTCTAGCCACGTGATTTACTGCAGACCAGAGCTAAGTAGTATTGAAATGAAGAATAAAATCAGCGTGGTTCTTTTGAACTTTTAATACATCCATTAAGCCATGAAAAAGTATTACAAACTAGACAGTAATTTTCTTTGGATGTTTAGCTAATGCCCCACTGATTTTGGAGAAAGTTAACATTAATTTGTGTTACTATCTGTGTTTTGTAAATTGATAATCACTATCTGAAAAGGTATTACAGTTGCTTCTGTGACTTTGCACATTTAGTTGAGGAAGGGTTTTTTGCTTTATATTCTCATAAATTTATGCTGAAGAAATAACTTGGTTTTGTAAGCTTAATTTTTTCCAAACTTGATATTATATAAACTTTGAAGTTTTAAAGCACAGCTTAACCTCTCCTGAGCATTTACCAACTAAACAACGGAAGTGAAAGTGCCAATGGAGGTAAATAACTACAAAAAAAGTGGTAGTAACATTTTTAGAAAATATAGTGACTTCTGATACTTTTTACATTATTACTTCTGATCGTTTCACTCAAGCTCTCTTACTGTAGTTGAGAATAGCCAAATTAAACTACCTTTAACTAATAAGCTCCCTTTTTTACACAACATAAAGGCATTAGCATTTCATCTTTCCAGGTACCAGAGGGGCTATTACACACATCCATTGTTTTGTACCTTCCATTGACTACTATACACTCCCTTCGTCATATAGTTTGAGAGTAGAGACTTTCAACATACCATCAGGGATAATGATTAACAAAAAATTGAGTTCTGTATCATGTTGATTTTAGCTTCTTGATTTGTAACAGATTAATTGAAGATACCTCCCTGTCTCCCTCTAAGTTTGTCATAACCTGAACTTCTTGATAATTCTTAGGTTTTTATGTGCTGGGATTCTATTTTAGATCACAAAGAATATTACATAGACCTGAAAAAGTACTGAACAAGTTTGCATAGAATTCTGCAGTAGTATACTGTGTTTTCATTTTAAGAAACCTAATTTTGATTACTTTGATTGCTAAACAAGAATGTGTCTGTTTTGACATAATTTTAGGCAGAACTAAACCTATTGATCTAGTTCAAATGTTTATATACTTTGGTTTTTCAGATAGCATACTTGTGAATGTCGTTTCAAATTCCATTTCTTCAGGAAGGTTAAATTATATGTGTTACAAAAAGTGCACAGTTCTGCTTGTTCTTCCATAATAAAATAACTTGGGGTAATAAAGTAGACTAAGGTATTAAAAGTAATGAAAAAATGTTCTTTATAGAGAGGAAGAAAACTGCAATGTTACATCAGGACGTGGAAGTGTGCTAGTATTTTTACCAGGTAAGTATGCATCCTAAAAACTGTATTATGCCTTTTTGTGTAGTGAGATTTCTTCTGCCACATGTTCCAGGAATTTATTACATGTTTAACTGGGTTTGATTGATCTATTTGGGTATTCTTCTTGCACAGTTGTTTAAAAATGACAATAATGGAAAGAGCTGCAAGTTAAAAATTAAGCCTTTTTATGCTTTTAAAATGAGGTTACAGTAATTAATTTTACAATTAAACCATGGAAATTGTTACTCGTTTTTTTAAACTTGTTACTAACCATTGTATGAAGTTTCTAGGTTTCTTTTAGAGGTGTTTTCTTACCCTCATATGGTGTTGTCTGATTTAGATTCTTGTAGATATTAAGATTCAGGTTTTTTTCTTTCCATGTATATTGATTGGTATAGTAGCAATGCTCAGAAGCACACACAATGACATAGCAATTTATGATCAGAGAACTAGTTATATATAGTAATAAACCTACGTTATCTTACACTACCTTTAAGATCTAGCTGAGAGGTTCAAGAAAGAATGATAGTTCGAGCAATAGCATACAATAGGTTTTATTCTGAGTAGGCTGCAGGCTGGGTTTCCTGAGCATTACAAACCTGTTACCTAGTGGTTTCAAGTATTTTTTTGCTTCGTGAACATGTTAAGTTTTGCTAGTTGAAAATTTTGAAAAGGCCAGATTACATTCTAGTGGACAGTCCCCTTACAGTGAGGAACAGCTGTTTTCCGTGGGCACAATGAGCTCTGCCCTTACCAGGGCTTTTCTAATTCTCTGTAAAGTCTTTATCAATGTCGTAAGACTTCAGTGTTGAGCTTAGCAGTAGTTGTGCTAACAGTAGGGCTGGAAGCATGACACAGCAGCACAAAAATAAGACTGCACTTTCACAGTAGCTTATAGTGGAGAGTGCTCCCCCCCAGCTAGAAGGCGTTAGAGCTGCCATTCTTAGAGTTGCTGTCTCTGTAAAATCAGTGGGTGGAAGGAATTAACTTCATTGCATCAATTTAGGATCCATTCCAGCTCCCCATTAATGAAGTAGGGAGACCATCTCTGCTGCCTCTGGCCTCTGATACTGGTGTTTGTCTAGTGTGTTTTGAGACTCCCACAGCCTTCCAAGACTTTATTTCAGGCTGGAATTACTCATTAGCACTTTCAGTTCCCAAATATTTTTAACTATGCAGTTATTTCCCATAGCTTATAACTGCCTTATGGCTTAGAACTTTAAACATCACTTTAAATCAAACTTTTCATTTAAATACATTTGTTAAATTCATGGAAAGCTGTGTAGATTGTGCTTTCTGAATCAGTTGGTGCTCAGGTTTGATTTTTATTTATGTTGTTCAGTGTTTGACCTTGGCCTGTTTTGTAACTGGATAACTCAAAACTAATCTTGTATGCAAAATTAATAAATACCTCTTGAAATTTTCTTCACAAAAAGTCTTTACACAGAACTGGAGAAAAAGGGAGGAGAACCCTCATAAGAGGGCAGCTGGTATGGGTAAAAATAACCTCCATAATTTAGGACTCTGATTTGAGATGCCTGGATTTTTTGAGTGCTCAAAATTACTTACCATTTTGTACATTCAGAATAACACTCCCATTGACATTTCAAGCTGAGGAGACATCAGCAGACAGAAATCAGTGTGGTGCTTAGTACTGTAAAGTGGTTTTTGCCAGCTGTTCATGGAACTCAGTGATGGGGCAGAATCCACTTCCACGGAGCTGCTGTAGCTGCCTCCATAAAATGCTGTGTTCTCCCTTCCTGTTGTAATTGCCTGTCTTCCTCAGTGGGTGGGTTTTTTTTTAATGTTAGATTAATGTTTTTAATGTTACTGAGTCTGTTTCCACATACATAAATATCCTTTGGTACTCAATTCCTTTGATTCCAGACCTAGTCTGTCCCTACATTCTAGGTGATACAAAGTGGCATGTTAAATTGTGCAGTGAATTTTTAACATGTCTTGTAAATATGTTCCTAATGGGTTACATTGTTGGCAAAACTAATAATTCTTTAAAATCTTAACCAATTAGAAAAAGAAGTTGTGTTGGGCTGTGTAGACCTAATTATTACTGAGCCATGCCTTCAAGCTTCTGCCAGACCAGCTGACAGGCTAAATGAAAGCAACATTAGGTTGTCATCCCCTTGCATCCTCTTCCATCCAAGAAGCTTGCAGAAGGTGGGGGTAGCTTGGTCTGTGCTTCCCCTGTCCTTGCTGATGGCAGGAATTGCATAGCTTAGTGCCTTAGGGTTTTCTTTCAGAGTTACTCTGCTGTAACTGTCCTAAGCTTTTATCTATTCTACTTCTGTCAGTCTCTTGTCTCTCTTCCTTTTGCACTTACTGGGACCCCGCTCTCCTTCTTATCCTAATATGTTTGCCAGACAGATTTTGTTGGTAGTTACTGTTTCATTCCAAGGTCTTGTCTCTCCTGGGGCTTTTGGAATTGGACTTTCAGTAAGAAGTAAACTAGGCTTCTGAGAACAGATTTATGACTGTGGAGGCACTCAGGAATGCAGCAAAACCCCCTGTAATAGTCAGGTTTCCCCTGACAGACACGAAATCCATATCCCAGAGTAGGGGCACTGGAAAGGTAACTGCCAAGGGTAGCATGGTTAAGGCAGAAATAGGCAATTAATTTTTTTTTTTCCTTTGGCTCTGTTCTTAGAAACAGCTTATTTTGCCTGTAATACCCATGTTTCGCTTAATACCTGAACTTATCCTAACCCAGATATGTGGTGAGCTTTATTGCTTGTAAGGAACTGAAACAAGGGCTAATAATGGGGCACTGGTAGATGACCTTTATATCTGATATTGTCATTTTACTCTACTAAATGTAAAATTATGCAACATAACTCTTGAAAAATGAATGACTCTTATTTCAGTTTTCATTACTATATTTACTGTTAAACTTGTTTTATTATATGATGAAAAGGAGTCAATAATGAAAGTTAAGAATTTTAAGTAGATATGAGAATTGGTTTTAGGATTGTTAGTGATTAATAAAAAGAAAACAAACTATTGATTAATTTTTCCCTAGGTTTGAGTGAAATAAGATACATGCACTCATGTCTCTCAGATATGCCTAATAAAAGGTAAGTTAGATTACATGTTCATTTAAAGTTTAACACGAATCCTTCAGCTGTATGAGTTCTAAATACACAGTATGATGTAGCACAGAAGTGTAATTAATTTTTATATTCTTGCATCAGTAACTGTTCCACTAATTTATTTTTCTTCAGGTGGCAACTGTATCCACTTCACTCACGTGTCACATTAGAGGAACAAAGTAGTGTATTTTTGACTACAGTTCCTGGCTACAGAAAAGTAAATATTGTTGAATATTTATTGAGTGTGTGCTCATCTTTATTGAATGTGTGCTAGAGCAATAATAGTAAATAATAATGTATATAAATTAATACTAGGTGTGCCACGGGGCAAAGCAATTTTGTTTTTACAAGGTGTAAACAGATTGCTTTAACTGGTGTTTAGCTGTCAAGAGGAGTGAAATAGCAGCAGGTTACCTTTAAATTACTGTGTAACACTGTTTTTATCCCTCAGAATAGTTTGTGCATGTCAATTCTTTCACCTGCACAGCAGCAGCATTCTGCTGGTGGCACTGCGTAGCAGAGTGGTCCCTCAGTACATGAGAAACTCATCTGCTTTGTCTCCTGCATTTTGGCTGGGGTCTCTGTTTTCTTTATTGCTGCTAATAGTGCAATGTTTTTTTTTTTACAACAAAGGCATAAGAAAATATTTTTCCTCTGTATTGTCATCTGCAGTACTACTTTATTATGCTTGTCTGATCTTAGGACAAGAACATACAAGTTTATTTGTGTTGTATTGCTCTTTTAGTGTTTGTCTTATTACTAGGTTGCCATTGTGTTTACATTTCTTCATAGGAAAAAGGGTTTTTCATGTAGAAACATAAATGTGAGTAATTTGTTCTCTAAGCATTCATTGCTCGTTTTTTCCTTCAAAACTCAGATTATTCTCTCTACAAACATAGCTGAAAGCTCTGTAACAGTTCCTGATGTTAAGTATGGTAAGTCATCTGCCTCCTGTGTATGCATTGTATTAAGTAACATTCTCCTTTTTTGTGGCATAATCTCTAACACCCAAAAAGCATGAATTCTTTCTTTCACGACAGAGGACTTTAAAATCTGAATATATCAACACGTAGTTGAGCTTCTGAGTAGATGATTGATTTTAATCTTAACTGGCAGGGGAAGAAAAATAATTTTAAATGTAGTAACAAGCAGAATCAGACTGCATATCACAGGAACCTTAAGCTTTTTATCCATATTCTGACGGTAGTTTGAAATGATTACATCAGACTAAGCTAATTCTGATATACAGTATCTAAATTCAGGAATTACTGCATTTTAATTCTTTTCCAGCTGGACTATTTATTGTATTTATATCTGAAATCTAATTTCAGTTCTCTTAGTATTCAGAGTATTCTGGGTCTGTTTGTTTGTAAATCTGGTAATAATTCTGATAATAGAAACTTTCCCTTTGTAATACAGAATGAACCAGTATTTTTTCCACTGTTATGAGGATAAATTGCAACATAATACTGGATTTTTTTTCTTAATTGCAGTGATAGATTTCTGCTTAACTAGAACTTTGATTTGTGATGAGGAAACTAATTACCAAAGTTTGCGACTTTGCTGGGCATCTAAAACAAACTGTAATCAAAGGAAAGGTAAGATCACAATGGATAAGTGAAAGGCATTTTAGAAGCTGACCATGAAGAATTCTGTTACTTTTCAGTTTTTTGAACAGTAAAGAACAGGAATTATTTTTGCCATTATTAGTTGATACAAAAATACAATTCATGACCATGTCAGGATTTTGAAGTGTGGTTAAATGACTATGCTTGAATGTTTTATTTTGCCTAAGTATTTTTCCAGAGGAGTGGTTTGTGTTCTGTTGAAAATACTAACAATTGAGTGCCATAAAACTTAAAAGAATTTGTTGGGTTTTAGTAGTAAAATTTTGTAGTTGGCCGTTTTTAAAGAGGAGGTGTAAATACTTCTAGGTATTTATTACCTTCTTGTGAGTTTCAGCAATAAAAGAATTCTTTGTCTATTTGTCACTCTTAAAATTAGTTGAAAACTCCATACCAATGTCTCTAGTATAGAGAAGTGTTTGCAGCACAAGATTAAAAAAGATTACAAGGTTAAAAAAAGGTTCAAGTCAGCTCTTCTAGGAATATGGTAACCTTATATATCGAAGTCTTCTAGTTTCAGTTAAGAGTACTGCATGGATTAATAACAGTGACATCTTTAAAAATGAAGGTATTGTAATATCTAAATATAATGAGGACTTCACAATCATAGCTTTATTTCCATTTGGTTGTGGGTCGGTGTGGGTTATGGCAACCAGCAATATACAGACCGTATTTTGTATACTATAGGCACATAGGCTCTTTGTTACAGTATAGGCTCTTCTGTTAGTTACTGCTGCTATGAAAGCAAAATTATTTCATCAGACCTTATGTAGGAAAGAATAGAGAGAATGTCTCCCCTAGGCCTGTATGCTAAAAGAAAGCAAAATACTGGTCAGCCTGCAGCATCAGCTGTTGCATGCTGCTCAGCTGCCCAAGAATACTTGTAGATGGATGGGTTTTGAACAGCCTGAAACTTGAGCAACTTAAAGATTGCTGATGTGTTATTTTTGTAAAGGTCGTGCTGGACGTGTTTCCAAAGGGTATTGTTACAGGCTTGTACACAAGGACTTCTGGATAAACTGTATTCCAGAGAAATTAGTACCTGAGATACTGGTAAGACATTTGGGAAACACTAAAATTTTAAAATTTTGTAGCAGAGACAATAAAATTAAGTTTTTCTTTGCTTTTCCTGAAGACAGTGCATGATTTGAGTAGTTACAAATAACTGTATGGAAACTGGATAGAAATCAGG